>NC_081560.1:76127064-76131744 GCF_022355385.1 Mustela nigripes | reverse complement strand
TCACATTGACGGTGGCATAAAGTATGCCCACACACTGGGCATAAAGTAAAGGACTCTTTTGCAGATGCAGAGTTTACCAAGCATGCAAGACTCAGGATTCAGGCCTGGAACTGACAAATTTTTCCATAGCAAAGTGATGGTCACACCTCTGATCACTTCTTTGGGGTATCAGTACCGCCTTACCTCTTTTGACACCTGTTCACATCATGGGGTTGCTGTTCCAGTCAGATCTGCTAACTTGAGCCACACCATTATGGCCCTTGAAAAAAATCTCTTCGTGTTTGTGACTGTAAGGATTGTTTTCAGTCTAACAATGGTGCCCTTTATATCACAAAAGCTACCTGAAAATGGGCTGACCATAGAGGTGTTCAATAGATCTTCAATACCTCATACTGTTGAAAGGTATCATCAAGCATGACAAGGGCCTTTTCAAAATTGAATCAAAAACATTTCTGACTCTATCTCCCCGCTACCTCCTCCTGGTCCACATAGTTAATAAGGTTGTTCAGTTAGTAAACATGCTTGTCCCCAGAAAGAGATCATCTCTTCTTGGCTGTGTCATGTATAATTATTGGTAAAAAGGTTAAGGTTATATGCATTTATATAAGGTTATATACACTTACATTAAAACCCAGGATTCTACCCTGTGCACTCACAGACATGAGGTATCCTTTTTACTGAAGCAATCCCTAGAATGTCAGGTCAGCCAGAAGGTAGTCTAGGAGATTCAAATACAATCCTAATGTAGCCACCTGTATTTTTTTATTGAAATGTCATGATTCTAGATCAAAAGGATAATAACCACTTGGTTGACTACACAGCTCATCAAGACCTCCTACCATAGCCCACACAAAGATAGAAGACCTAATTTGTCTCCATCATAAGTTTTTTTTAAATTTATTTTTTATTTATTTTCAGCTTAACAGTATTCATTATTTTTGCACCACACCCAGTGCTCCATGCAATCCATGCCCTCTATAATACCCACGACCTGGGTGGGTATTATACCTTCAGATTGTTTTTCAGAGTTCATAGTCTCTCATGGTTCACCTCCCCTTCCAATTTCCCCCAAGTTTTTTTTTAATGCCTTTGTCCCTCTGCACTTGAATGTTCTAGAGCAGAGGTCTAGGTTCCAATAAGGGATAAGCAGAAATAAGATGAAGTTTTAGCTAAAATGGGGAAAACTTATTTTTGGCAGTGGAAGAAGACCAACAGTGCAGTCTGATAATGAGGTGCCTAGAGGGCAGATAGCTTAGACCCAGGGAGGTATGAAGGATGGAGGGATATTAATGACAATTTGTGTTTCAGAGTCTCCCTGTCACCTTCTATGAAGGATAGTGCATTAGTGTTCCTCTCTCAAACTGCTGCAAGTACTTTAAACTTAATCAAAGACTAGGTCCACCATACCCATCAGATAGAAGTCCCTTTAAACTTACTGAGAAATCTGTAAGAAACAGCAGGAAATAACCCCACCTTCTGTCCCAAATAACAACATCAACACCAACATTCCCATTGCCACTGCTCAGTCCTTCCATGGAGTAAACAAGCACCACCGAGTTTCCAGCATAGACCAACCGGAGAAGTTGAACTGACAGTCCTTAAGCAGCCTCTCAAAAACAAAGAAGAGACACAAGTATGTGAAGTGAATTGGGAACTCTAAGGTTTATGAGCCAGCAAGGGGGCTGCAGGCACCATCAGACAGTATTGCCTAACGACTGCGGGTCCCACTTGGTGTCTCCAACAACCGTCTGTAAGACTTTCTTTCCAAAGGCACCCTGTATACCTTCAGGACTGTACTACTTGTGTAGAAGCCAGTCATTAACTTGTACCCTACGAGGGGTCATAAGTGGTCATAATTCAACTACTCATGGAAATAGCCCCAACATATCATCAACCTTTAGACAACTGCAAGGATTTTCAAAATGAGACTACTGTTGGTTATTCAGAGATCTCTGAAGGGGTAACTGGTGTTATTCCTATTCATCCTATAGGCAGTTATTCTATCAGAAAAGATGGTAAAAAAATTGTCTCTGAGTCAGCTAGGGTATGACATGCCACCACCTCAGCCTCTGATGACATTTAGGTCAACATCAACTCATGGTTCAAACATTATTATGGACGATGTAATCGCCCTCAACTTTACCCTTAAGGGTCAAGAGGAAGTCTGTGCAATCACTCATCTCTTCTGGGTATCTGGAATGCCATCATCCTGTTCACTAAGTTCCCTTACCATGGCCATGTACACAAAAGTGGGAGATATGTTGGGTTCTGCAAATTTTTGAAAATACCTTTGACCCTCTTCCACATGAATCTTATAGAGGAAAGATCTCAGTGCCAATGGAAAGGTCTCAGACTGAGTAGAAAGGTCAATACTGGGACTTAAAGCTGCCTAGCTTTCTAAGGTGGACCCTCATGGTTTATGAGATTTGTTTAGCTAGTTGTATCTGGGAGCCTGGGGCTATGTTTGAAGTCAATAATTCAGGTTCATCTCATCTTGCTGTTCGGTGTCCTAATGGAAGTAGCTTTATTTAAATGATGTATGCAGTAAATTGGCCAGATTTGAGCCCAGGCTCAGTCAAACAGATTAAACAGAATGGTGGATAGCATGCTGTACTAATGGGAAAATTTACCAGGAGCCAAGATGGTGTAGAAATAAGGTTTGGATATCTTGGGGAGATAATTCTCCATGGTTCCTTTGCATTTCTGTAGATCTTATGAGCAGGAGAGTGATTTCCCTTTGTTTAAGACCATCTTTTTTAGGATCTTTGTATAGAAAGCAGCCTTAGAAGCTCAAGGAATTGTATTTTTCCAGAGCATATGGCAGGAAATGGAGTCTCCCTCTGAATCAATGAACACACACACTGTCTAGTACAGTACCAGTAATTCTCTTTGCAGAAAAGGACTGGCATGATTACTGCCCATTCAAAAAAAGTCAGGTTCCCAAAGCCTAGAGTTCCTTCCCTGTAATGCAAGCCGCTGTATGTATGTGTGCCATCTGTTCTTGTTCACAGAGCCCTGAGGAAAGTGGGGTTTGGGGAACTGGTACAACTGCTAATACCCTGGCTAGTGTGTCCACTGGAAGCATTGAGTGCTTTGTCTCTGACCGGGAGTCTTGTGCCTCCTAAATTGTCCATGAAAGAGTGGCAGGCTCATTTGTTACCTTGCAAGTAGGGTGAAATCTCAGTTCTTTTTTTTTTTTTCTTATTTATTTATTTTTTTTAAAGATTTTATTTATTTGACAGACAGAGATCACAAGTAGGCAGAGAGGCAGGCAGAGAGAGACGGGGAAGCAGACTCTCTGCTGAGCAGAGAGCCTGATGCAGGCCTTGATCCCAGGACCCTGGGATCATGACCTGAGCCAAAAGCAGAGGCTTTAACCCACTAAGCCACGCAGGTGCCCGAAATCTCAATTCTTGGCACTAGCTATACATTTGTTATTCCATAGCAAAAACCTCCTTCCTAAAGTATAACAGTGAAAACTAAGAAAGTTAAATCACCATTAGAAGGGGAATATGGCTTATTTATTTTGTTTTAAATCATCCTTTATAATATATTTATGTGCTTAAATTAGGAGAGTAAAAGGAAATAGTTAACGAAGCATTCTCAATAAATGTAATCTTTTGTTACCTGTCCTTCCTGCTGAAAATCATTTGAAACACATCTTTTCTTCTGTTTCATTCTATTTTTAATGCTGCGTGTAGGTACACTGGTAATTTCTCATCTTTTAAGTCAATGGTGAAGAATGTCAACAAAATGTGTTTACAAATAATATTTAAGGCTTAGTGTAAATCTGTTTGGATACTGTAATCACTTCAAAGCTGACAAATGTGATGGCATCTGATAAGGTACCTTTAATACCTCAACAGTTTATATAATTTTACTTTTTCTATGTGAAAAAAACATGTTACAAAATAAAATACAAAACAAAACAAACAAAAAGAATGAGTAGATAAGATCTTTTTCAACCTAAAATTTTTTTTTTTTTAAAGATTTTATTTATTTATTTGACAGAGAGAAATCACAAGTACACTGAGAGGCAGGCAGAGAGAGAGAGAAGGAAGCAGGCTCCCTGCTGAGCAGAGAGCCCGATGCAGGACTCGATCCCAGGACACTGAGATCATGACCTGAGCCGAAGGCAGCGGCTTAACCCACTGAGCCACCCAGGCGCCCCCTAAAATTTTTAATATTAGAAAACAACACACTATCTTTGTGAAAATTCAAATATTATAAAAATGTACCACTTCAAAAACTAAAGACTCCCATTGGTCCAAGCCTCCCCCAAAGCAGCCATTGTTTATAGTCTGCTTTGCAAAGACTAACATAAATTAATCTTTAATAGATATTAATAGTCTTTGTGTTGTTTTTATTTCTTTTGGACCTATGGACATACATATGCCCATTTCTACTAGTTGCCTAGTCACACAAGACTCCATCATTTTGCTACATGGAAATTTCTTATCAACTCCTCTTCATGGTGTATAAGGTTGTTTCTACTCTGTTAATGGGGAGGGGGGAACAATGCTGCAGTGAACAATCTTATATGTATATCCTTGTGTACTTCCTTTTTTTATTATTAACATATAATGTATTATTTGTTTCAGCGGTACAGGTCTGTGATTCATCAGTCTTACACAATACACAGTGCTCACTCCCCAATATCCTTGTGTACTTTTTTTTTTT
>NC_081560.1:75925051-76126964 GCF_022355385.1 Mustela nigripes | reverse complement strand
CCAATCCCATCTTGTTTCATTGATTCTTCTCCTACCCACTTAAGCCCCCATGTTGCATCACCACTTCCTCATATCAGGGAGATCATATGATAGTTGTTACTTCTAAGAGCATTTCTGTTGGATACATATCCATGGAGAGAAAGACGGAATGACAGAGCTGTATCAAAGTTACTCTTAGGTTACAATGGCCCTTTGTTAGTAAATGCACAGTAATACAGGTTAAAATTTTGCTCTCACCTTTGTTGCCAAGGATTTAAGTTTTCCCAGTAGTGACTGTTTATTGGAATAGACAACTTCTTCCTCATTGTCTTCTCCTTCCATGATAGCACAACTGTCTGCCGCTGGGAGTTCACATTCTTTTGAGTTAGTTGTCATCACCAATTTGGAATATTTGTACTCCAGTCTAAGTGATGGTAAACAAATAAAGTGGCCGTTTAATAAAAATTAATACAATTTAGGTGGTCATACACCACCTTGTTAAATGCTCTTGTGGTAAAGTTGCTCTACTAAGTAATGTCCCTACCTATAGCCAAAGCACTATGAGCTCCCATTTACCTACCACTGACACACAAACCTCTTCCAGGATTTCAGAGAATCATGGCAGTATAGTTATCTCTATCAATTATTGTACATTGATTAAATTCTTCAATTATGAAGAACTTTTTAAAAACGAAGAGAAACCGTGAAGTCTGAATGCATTTTCTTAATATATCAATATTTGGAAGCTTGGGCACTATATGATTTCCCAAAGTTTAGTTCATAAGAATAAGAATACCACTGAGGTCAGTGATCTGGTCTTTCTTGTTTCTGTACATACCTCATTCCTTTCAATTCACCACGTTGGATATTGTAATGGCCTTGTGATATGACAATACAGAACTTTCAGAGCCCCGCTGATATATAATCATTTTAGAAGAGTCAAATCTCTTAACAGATCAATATATATTCAGGAAACAGACTCAATATTCAACCCTAGATTCCTAGTCCTGGAGTAAATACAGATTGCATTTGCCTGGAGTAAATACAGATTGCATTTGCCTACATACTTAGTTGTCTCACAAGAAACTGAAAAAGAAACATCAGGGCAAGAAGACACAACATTGTCATGAAAAGAAAAATACAGGCAGAGAGAAAACCTGACCTCTCAGCTCTGCTCCCATTTACTTGAATAACCCAGAGCCTCCATTTTTCTCTATTTTGTAACAAATAGGTCTAATCCAATCACCTCTAATGTTCTATCATCTATTAGCAGAATAATGATCATTCCTGTTCCCTTTCTTAAAGGTCTTTCCTTTAACTCCTTCATAGGAGCAGTTTCTTATCTTTCTGAGAAAAACTATTGGATGTAACAACAATTAGGTCTAACATTTTCACAACAAAAGAGATCCTTCAGTTCTTACATGGTCACTCCAATGAGGTTACTTACTTCTGATTCTTTTTCCAGAAGTAGCAAGTTAGAGCCACCAGCAAAACCGCGGTGAATGCTCCCACACCTGCTCCCACTTTCAGCCAGAAGTCAACTGTTTCGCAGGTTGACAACTTTTTCTCAGGCAAAGAAACTCCTTTAATGCACCATTTAGGTTCATTCCATACATACAAGGTTTCCTTTAAAAACACACATACACATAGATGACATGTGAAATGAGATTCAGAAGGAGAAGGGTTCTGCCCCTTATTCATAGTACACATAGAGGATTTCTCGGCATGCGTCTAATAGAAGAAGCTCCAGAAAGAGAAGAAAGAGATAGAGAAGAGAATGAAAAAGGAAATAATGAACAAAACACAACAAAACCAAGTAAAAACATGAATTGCCAGATCACGAGCTTGGTCCATCTGAGGAGGTTGAATAAAAAGGTATGTCTGGACGTACCATTTGAGCTTGTTTGCTTAAATTTCTTATGATCCCTGACTTTTTTTTTTTTAAGATTTTATTTATTTATTTGACAGAGAGAGTAAGAGAGCACAAGCAGGGGGGAGCAGTGGGAAGAAAAAGAGGTAGAAGCAGACTCTCTGCCAAGCAGGGAGCCTGAGGGGGCTCAATCCCAGGACCTTTAGGATCATGACCAAAGCCAAAGGCAGACACCCAACCATCTGAGCCACTCAGGTGCCCGATTCCTGACTTCTTAGTCATGTTTGTAATTGAAAGCTTAGGTTGTTTAATATAGTTAAGGGGAACAGGTATCACCCACCCATGCTGTAGGTCCATTTCCCCCACCAAGTGTCTCCCCTGAGAAGAAGAGGAAACTCTGGGCCCAGGACAGGCAGGCACACCATGATGAGCAGGCTTGGGTAAGAGGTAGGGGGGCAGGCGCACAGACCGCACCCTTATTTTCCCCACATTATTCTGGATCATCACTGCCCACAGTAGGTCCTTATTTTTATCCTCCTAAACCAGATGATTCGGTGTTGTTAGAACAACGTTTTTCCAAACTGCAAGTTGCAACTAACTAGGGAATAATAAAATCAATATACTGAATATTAATGATTTTTTTAAAGATTTTATTTATTTATTTGACGGAGAGAGAGAGAGCTCACAAGTAGGCAGAAAGGCAGGCAGAGAGGTGGAGGGAGGGAAGCAGGCTCCCCACTGAGCAGAGAGCCCAGGACCCTGAGATCATGACCTGAGCTGAAGGCAGAGGTTTAACCCACTGAGCCACCCAGGTGTCCCAATATTAATGATTTTTTTTCAGATAAATAGATCAAATAACACTAAATAGAAACAAAAATTAAAGGACTGGTGGCACCTGGGTGGCTCAGTGGGTTGGGACCTCTGCCTTTGGCACGGGTCGTGGTCCCGAAGTCCTGGGATCGAGCCCCACGTCGGTTGCTCGACAGGGAACCTGCTTCCCCCTCTCTCTCTCTGCCTGCCTCTCTGACTATTTGTGATCTCTGTCTGTCAAATAAATAAATAAAATTTTTAAAAATTAAAAAATAATTAAAGGAAGATGCATGTTTTTATAGTTCAACAAATATAATGACCAGTAGTAATTTTTGGGATGATTATATCCAGGGACATTAAAGGACATGGAAGACTCAATTTTTTTATCATTGTATCTAATTAAATTTTCTGGTGTCTGATGGTCACTTTAATAATATCCTAACAGGGGTTGCCTGTGTGGCTCAAGTCAGTTAAGCGTCTGCTTTGGCTCTGGTTATGATCCTGGGGTCCTGGGATTGAGTCCCGCGTTGGGCTACTTGATCAGCAGGGAGCCTGCTTCTCCCTCTCCCTCTGCCTGCCTCTCCCCCTGCTTGTGCTTGCTCTCTTTCTGTCATATAAATAAATAAAATCTTTAAAATAATAATAATAATAATATCCTAACAAAAGGATAACACCCTAATGTGTAATTTTACTGTACAAGCACACATATTTCTGCAATTAAACATGAAGTACAGGAGAATAGTATTTACTTTAAGAAAAACTTTCAACCAAGTTTTGGATAAGAATTCTCAGGTTTTTTAGAAAAGTCATTAGTAATAGAATTTTTTTTTACTGCATGACAACTCTAACATTTTCATTAAATTTAATGTAAAAAACACTTTTAAAATGGGTCACATTATTTTTATAAGAATGAGATGAGAAATGAGGGGCATGTTCAAATGCAAATGCTACATCTCGAAGTGTAAACAAGGACAACAGAGAGAAAAACATTAACTCTAGTCATGTGAAGCGCATTCGAACAAAAAAAGACCCTGCAGGGACGCCTGGGTGGCTCAGTCTGTTAAGCGTCTGTCTGTCTTCAGCTCAAGTCCTGATCCCAGATTCCTGGGATCAAGCCCAGCACCCTCCTCCGCAGGAAGCCTGCTTCTCCCTCTCCCAGTTCCCCTGCTTGTGTTCCCTCTCTTGCTGTTTCTCCCTCTTTCAAGTAAATAAATGAAATCTTAAAAAAAAAAAAGACTGTGTAATACATTATATAGTTTTATCAAATGTGCAACAGCAGTGAAAATGGCAAAGCTCTAATGTCTAATGACAGTCATAAACAAAATGTTAAAACTTTGGAATAAAAAGATACTTGTAAACCCAGAGTACTTAACTTTTCCATAAGCTCCCAAGTTGTTCAGGGGGGGGGAAAGAGCAAGCTATTGGCCAAATTTCTCAGTCATTCCCTAATTATTAATTATAAAGCCTTATCCCTTCATCCAGTGGCGTGTCATTGGCAAAGGAGAAAATGGCTGACTCCGCAGCTGCAAACTGTCTTCTTCCAGCATGCTGGGATATTTTGCAAACAGGGTGAGATAAAGTTGATGATAAACTTAAAAATATCCCTCTCAGTGATAACACAGTATCTCTTCAAATCTGCACGACTGGGTGACATTTAGAAGTAATGCTTACTACACACACTGAGAACCTGGTATAGATTTCTAAGATCCAAGTTGATAAGAACACTGTCCCCACAAGTTGTGCCACTCTCTTAGTTTACAAACCTCTCTGTGGAGGGCTTGTTGTAATGTGTAAACTTAACTTCATACACACCTGGATTAGATACATTTACAGAATTGGGAAAATATACTCTTAGTCAAGACAGAGAGAAAACCTGTAAAGTATGGAGCAGGAAACACAGGGAAATTATTAAAAAAAATTAACTAATACACATTACCGATATTTTGCCATCACTGTATTTTTCTCTCCCATGAGGCTTCAGGCATCCAAAAAAATCTACCCTTGCTCCTGAACCTACTGCAGTCCCCCCTTATCTGCAGTTTGATTTTCTGTGGGCTCAGGTAGGAAGCACATGATCGTCCTGATTTATCATCAGAAAGTCCACAGCAGCCTCATGCTCTGTCACATGCCTACATCACTGCCCTCACTGGATCTCATCGCAGAGCGTTTCACCATCTCACGCCATCACAAGGCTGAGCTCAGGACAAGAAGGTATTTTGAGAGAAAGAGCACATTCACGTAACTTTTATTACTGTATATTGTTATAATTGTTCTCTTTTATTATCAGTTATTTTTCTCTTACTGTGCCTGATTTAGACACTAAACTTCATCCTAGGTACGTGTGTACGTACGTAAAAGGAAAAACAAAGTATACAGAGTGCTCGGGACTATCCGTGGTTTCAGGCATTCATTCACTGGGTGTCTTGGCACATATCCCCCAGGGGAAAAAGGGGGAGCGTCTACTGTAATGGAAAACAGTGAAAGCTGTCATTTGTGCAACATAAAACTCACTAAAGAGCAGACTTTTGGGGGCACTGGGTGCCCAGTGGGTTAAAGCCTCTGCCTTCAGCTCAAGTCATGATCCCAGGGTCTTGGGATGGAGCCCCACATCCGGCTCCCTGCTGGGCAGAGAGCCTGCTTCGCCCCCACTCTCTGCCTGCTTCTCCGTCTACCTGTGATCTTTGTCAAATAATTAAATAAAAATCTTTTAAAAATAAATAAATAAATAAAAATTTAAAAAGAGCAGACTTTTTGAAATCTTTTATTCGGAGGCTGGACATAAACACCCACTTACTGGGTCATACCGATTTGTTTTGCTGTTGTGACTGAGCACACTAAGCAAGGTACATAAGCTTCGGAATAACATTTCTATTTTTCTAACTGAAGCCTGATCTCATTTGGCAAATATTTTCAAAATCCATATCTAAGTATAACAGAAATGTTGACTTACCTATTTCTCAAGGTAAATTTAGAACTATAGGAGGGAAATTATGTATTTCAATATGACAAACACAGCAAAGTGTTCCTAAAGATATCTTGAAGGCAAAAGCAAATATTTAAAAAGAATCACCTTCTAACTATCTGTTCCAAACATTCTTAAAACATGCTGAACAGAATTTTGGCAATAAAGAGAGTAGGAATTAAATTAAAGAGATTATTGCAACCTCATGGTCTTAACATTCTCATCATTGCTTTCCAGAAGAGAAATGGTGAATATTAGAGAATGTTTACATAAAAGGTCACCTGACTTTTCAAAGCCCTTGAGTTAAGGTGATGGTCAAAGAAGGGAATGCATTCGTTTCTCATTTATTCCTTAAAAAATGAGAAGGCTATCATCATTTTAGAGAAATGTCCACTGTGAGACATAAAATGTGTATCATTAGTATTATGAGGACTAAAAAGAAACAATTTTTTGGTAAGCCAAGATTTTTCATCCTTGATCCACTAAGAATGTTAACAAGAAACTGGCTCACCTGTGCACAAGATGCACACTTGATGAATGAAATAAAACATGCCTAATTTTTCTTTACTTGTAGATTGCGAACCTTTCCTGTTTTATATTCAATGATTTCATGACAACACATTTTATATTACCTTTATGCTTAGACTTTATCATCAAATACAAAAATAAGTATTGTTCCAAGAAATTTCACTTCATTTTTAGGCATATTGCTATGTGTCTGAGTTGGAGTCTGTGTATTAGCTTTGCTGTGCAATGTATTTCTTACTATAGGTTCAATGAGATTAAAGTTTGAAAAATCCTTATGTTAAGTTTGAAAAGTCCCTATGTAGAGAATGGCTCTCTGTGTTTTTCCCCCAGAGGTAAAGGCTACTGCTAATACTCTGAATGCAGGAGATGAGGTAGGGCATTCTGACTTCTTCTTGTACTCCTGCCCTCTGACCTTCCAATAACATGCTCCTCCAGACTTTCCTGGAAAGAACAGCACTCCCTCTCTGATCCCTTCTTGCCACCAGCCTTCCAGCACGCTTCCCGCTCCAGGAGACCTGAACGTCAGGCCTACTTCAACTTTACCCCAGTTTTCCGAAATCCCATCAGAATCCGATTCTCTGATGCCAATTCCCCACTAAGGTTACCACCACTAGCAGTGATTTATTATCATTTGTAGTTTTTTTTCTTGTCATTTCAATAGAATTCAGAGAGGTTCAAATAGGAAGACATCTTGAAGGAAGAAAAGTTTGTGTTTTTCACACGGCACTCCTCAAAGCTTGTACAGTGACCTAAACACTCTCAGACACTACTCCCAGAAGTGCAAAAGGAAACATCAAAGCATGTTAGTAATATGTATCAAGAACTTTAGAGGCGCCTGGGTGGCTCAGTGGGTTAAAGCCTCTGCCTTCGGCTCAGGTCATGATCCCAGGGTCCTGGGATCGAGCCCTGCACTGGGCTCTCTGCTCAGCAGGGCGCCTGCTTCCTCCTCTGTCTCTGCCTGCCTCTGCCTACTTGTGATCTCTGTCAAATAAATAAAAATCTTAAAAAAAAAAATCTTAAAAATGTCTATCTCCTTAGTGCCAATTAATCTTTTTCTCGTAATAAAATCTAAGGAAACCACCACATTCCCAACAGGGATGTTCATTACAGTTGTGTACAGAAAGACTTCTCAAATTTTCTCTCAAATGTCCAACAGGGGACTTATTAAATCCCAAAATATATATAATAGAGTATCTTTCAGTAACTAAAAATCATGTTTTTGAAAAAAATTAATGACAAGAGAAATACATGCAGTGTAACCACTGATGGTGGTAACCTTATTGGTGGTAACAAAACTTGATTTTAAATGCATACTAATGAGACATTAATTTAACTATAAGCTTTAGCCATAGTTTTAAACCTGAGTTTCTGTGATTTAAGTGACACCAGACTCATCAATTTCTCTTCAATCACACAGCTCTGCTTAGATGGATTTGTCCCTTACCTGCACTCCTCTCTTACAGGCTCCCTCAATCTCATGGAAGTCATGCTCTGTGCACAGAGGGCAAGCTTCAGTACTCTCCCACAGAAAATAGAATGAGCATCCATCACAGGTGCCTGCTGGGCACTTGCTGAAATAAAAAAATGAAGTGACAGTTCTTATAACACATTCAGTCAAGTCCAAGCAACATTTAAGTGCTCACTGCATACTGGAAAGCAATGTGTGGGTGCTGAGAAAACCAACAAACAAGAAAATGAAAGAAAATAAAGCCACAACTTCATACCTACTAGGATGGCTAGAACAAAAAGACAGATGATAACTAGAGTTGCAAACATGTTAAGAAATTAGAAACTTCAGGGACGCCTGGGTGGCTCAGTTGGTTAAGCGGCTGCCTTCGGCTCAGGTCATGATTCCAGCATCCTGGGATCGAGTCCCACATCGGGCTCCTTGCTTGGCAGGGAGCCTGCTTCTCCCTCTGCCTCTGCCTGCCACTCTGTCTGCCTGTGCTTGCTCTCGCTTCTCTCTCTATGACAAATAAATAAAATAAAATCTTAAAAAAAAAAAAGAAATTAGAAACTTCATACATTGCTAATGGGAATGGAAAAAGGTGCAGCTGATTTGCAACAAGCTGGTAGTTCCTCAGATCATCAAAATGAGTTACCATGTGATCCAGTAATTCCACCTCTAGATAAAAATCCAAGAGAAATAAAAACATATGTCCACACACAAACTTGTACATGAATGTCCATATGAGCATTACTCATGAGAGTCAAAAGGTAGAGACAACTCCAAGGTCCATGAGCAGATGAACAGACAAACACTATGTGCTATAACCATGCAGTGGAATATTACTAGGTCATAAAAAGGAACGCAGAACTGATCCATACCCCAATTTGGATGAAAATACACTAAGTAGAAGAAGCCAATCTTCTACTAATACATAAAATATAAATCTTCTACTAATATAGAGACTCTTCTTCTAATATATAGAATATAGACTCTATACATTGAATGATGTTATTGGGCTGCCTGGTGTCTCAGTCATTCAAGTGTGTGCCTTCAGCTCAGGTCATGATCTCAGGATCCTGGGATCGAACTCCCTACTGAGCTGGGAACCTGTGTCTCCCTCTCCCTCTGCTTGCCATTCCCCCTACTTGTGCTCTCTTTTTCTCTGTCAAATAAATAAAATCTTTTAAAAAAAATAAATGATGCTATTTTTATGAAAGTTCAAAATAAGATAATTAGTGGTTGCTTGGGGCTTGGAAAAGAGCTAAGGTGATAGCTGAAGTGTATAAGGTTTCCTTTTAAGGTGAAGAAGAGCTCTCAAAATTGACTGTGCTGATGGCTGTACCTATCTATGAATATGCTAATAACCAGTGGCTTTTCTGTTTTAAGTGAGCAAAGTGTATAGCATGAGAATCATATCCCTATAAAGTTATTTTTTAAAGATTTAAAGGACAGATAGAGATAATGACAAAAAAATAAAAAGAGCTCTGGGAAGACCTCTTGACAGAAGGGGTGCCTAGAACAAATATCAAATATTCAGTAAGATTTAGCCAGAAGAGAAAAGAAGAAAGCAAGGGGATGCCTGCTGAGGGATGAAGTGGTAGATGAACTGTAAGGGAAGTACAAGCTGGTCATTATCATAACAGCTTCAGGAGCAGGGTAGTGAGTGGGCGCTAGGCATACAGGCAGGAACCAGGTAGGAGAAGGGAGGTGTCATTTCTTTTTAAGGTGACGTACTTAGTGGGCGCCTCGGAGGCTCAATGGGTTAAAGTCTCTGCCTTCAGCTCAAGTCATGATCTCAGGGTCCTGGGATTGAGCCCCGCATTGCATTGGGCTCTCTGCTCAGCGGGGAGCTTGCTTCCCCTTCTCTCCCTGCCTGCCTCTCTGCCTACTTGTAATCTCTATCTGCCAAATAAATAAACAAAATCTTTAAAAAAAAAAAAAAAGGTGACGTACTTAGGCAATGGCCCCAAGAACAGAATAATGAACAGGATCAAGGTCTAGAGGGTGAGGGCAGCAGGGGCGTGGGAGGTGATTGTTGAAAACAAAATTGCCTAAAGTATAAAAACAAACAAAACAACTATCAGGTCCACACATATCTCAGTGGTGCAAATGACTGTGCAAAACTGGGTTTCTTCAGTCTGACAATGACGTCTTTCAAGAGGTAGTGACCATCACCACTCGGTGATCACAGATGGGGCTTACACAAAGGTGCAAGATGGCAGAGACCCAACCACCAGGTGGGGCCTGAATAGAGACCTTTTGAAACTGCTCTGTGGTACGTGGGTCTATTATGTCAACTTGCTTCTTTTCATTTTAGATAAACACAGCATGGCTCAAAAATGAAACTGCTATTACTGTGTACAGAATCCTTATTTATTGAAGCAAGAAGTTATGTGGAGAGGTTCTGGTAGGAATGGCTGTTTTGTTCATGACTTTGTTAAAGCTAGGGGAATTGTGTTCCATTCATATGTCTAGTATACTTCCCTTAAGCTGTGTACATACACGGCACTGCCCTGGAAACCTTCACACCTGGGCTGCTGCCAAGTACAGGTGTCCTAACACATGTGGGGCAAAAAGACAGGCACACAATAAAAGGGAGAACCCCAACACACCCCTTCTTAACTTTTAACTTTAGATGACTTTGTGATGATATGCAGTCTAAAGCTGAAATTTTCGGTCTAGCAACAAAGTAAAATTTCTCATACTCTTAGTATATATTCTAAGGTCATCCTACAATATGAACACTGAAACAAAAATCTGCCTGCCTAAAAATTGTCTACATTTTTATAGGATTATCCTTCCAAATGTCGAAATGCCTAGAGTACGCTATAAACTAAGTATTCATGCGCGGGATACAAAGAAAAGCACAGCTCTGTGTAATGTACTGAGAAACAGAGGTCCAGTACTTTTGAGCTGAGAACAGTGATAAGTGGGAACTCTTGGGAAAAATAGCTTAACTGTTACCTCCCTTGATTTCTGTTTGTAAAAGCCAGTAAAGTATTTTCAGACCAAGAAACAAAAAGGTACTTTTTTTAAAAGGTAAGTACAATAGATGAAAATCAAGCCACTTAAAAAAATTATCACTATTTCCACCTTCCACATCAGGAACACCAACTCGAAACTGCACTTTTGAAAAAAAAAATTGAGCAAACAAATTTTGAAAAAGCTTTTCAAGGGGCCCCTGGGTGGCTCAGTGGGTTAAAGCTTCTGCCTTCGGCTCAGGTCATGATCCCAGGGTCCTGGGCTCTCTGCTCAGCGGGGAGCCTGCTTCCCACCCCCCTCTCTTCCTGCCTGCCATTCTGTCTACTTGTGATCTCTGTGAAATAAATAAATAAAATCTTAAAAAAGAGAGAGAAAGAGAGAAAGAAAAGTTCTTCAAGAACACAATTATTTGTACAGCAATGAATTGAAATTTTGAAGGTAATTAACTTTTTGACCATTTAGCATAAATTACCCAATATACTTTCCTGCTGAAGTCTCTCCTTCCCAAATTATTTTATCTTTCCAACACAGGCACGTTTTCAAGGGCAGCGAGGGCTGTTTATCTTGGGAAAATAAAAGAGTAAGTCCAGTAAAGTTTGAGGGGGAAAAAAAAAAACCTCAACAAATAAAGAAAAAGGGGAAAATTAATTAAAGTTGCAAAAACCTCTGGAGAGAAAACTCGGGTTACAATTCTGGCTGGACTTGCAAGTGATTTTGTGTTTTTTTCCACCAGTGACTTAGTCCCCCCCCCGCACTGTTTCATATTTGTAATTTAGCGGAAGTGATGTCTGTTTCACTGCCTTCTTAGGGTGTTTATAAAGGACAAAATAAGAGAACAATTTGGGAAAGTTTCAAGTACTGCAAAATATAAAAGACTATTAACAATGCACATCACTTTCTCAAGAACTGGTAGAACTACAGAAACCAGGGGAAAAAAATCAAGACATTGATGTAACTTACAGAGCTGCCAGTAAATGTCAAAATACTACAATGATTCACTGTCTTTCCCTGGGAGAATTTACTTTTTAAAATCTGCTCTTAGGTTGAAAGTAGTTTAGTTTAGAATCAATTCTTTAATTCTTTCAACCCAACGAATCAGTTAAAATGTGGAATATCCAAATTTGATTCTTTGTTATAAACCCAAGTTTCACAGTTTGAATCAGGCCTTCCCTATGAAGTGACAAGGGTGTAGGAAGCAGACCTCGTTTCAATAGTGCTTACATGGAAAACGAAAATAGAAAAAAAAAAATGCAAGAGAAAAAAACACAAAAAGATTTTCTTCTACTAAGAATAAAAAAGCATGTAATAAGGTAACAAACAAATGCTTTATCGCCAAATATGTGAAACTCTTTTCCCTTTGACGACCTGGGTCACCATCATCTCCATCCTCCCCACACTGGCTTTTCAAAGGTGTCACTAACTGAGCTTCTCTTTTTAAATTTTTGGTCTACAAGATCACCATAGAAACCAGCAAGTAAGTGTCTGAAGAGCAGTACGTGAATCACTGACAGTCAGAGCACAGAAGACTAGAATTCCACAGGATGACCCCTGTAGGGTCACACCCCTGTCACCATAGGCCGTGAATTCTAGGTACAGAAACCACCATCGACAAGGAAAACCAGGTGCACCATAATATGGTTTTACTCTTAAATAAGGAAGACTTTCCAGTTTCCTTATTTTGTTTCTGGGCTTGCCTTTCCCATCAGGATAGCACTGGTAACGTGAAAATTCCGATCAATTTTTTTTTTAAGTAAGTTCTTTTAAAGTTAAGTAAGTTCTATTTTGGATTCTAAAATGGGATACATATTCTGGGGGGAGAAGTGGACAGAGTTACGAGTTTTTAGTGTCCTCCTTTATATGAATCATCTTACCTAAGGCAGGATCTCCTTGGTTCATACTAAAAATTCATGGACAATAATCTTATTTTCTTATGAACTACTACAACCCTATACCTAATCAATTGTAAATTGTTGGGATAGTTGATAAAACAATGTAACCTTGTTTTTGCCTAAACCTTATTCAAATAAGTTACATTGTCAGTATGGTTCTGACCCTTCTGGAGTTGGTCTCAAGAGACTGGGTGGGTGGGGGAGTCCATAGTTTAAGTGCCTCAAACTTTCTCATTGGGTGTCAGAGGACGGTTGTTACTCAGCTTCTTTTGTGCAAGGCTTTTCTGGGTTTCGTGGGGTTTCCCAATCTTGGAGTTCAGAGACTGGTATCCTCTGGGCATGGGTGATGCTCTCTGACCAGCTGCTGGTAGCCCCTTGGCTTTGGCTTCTGAGAAGTTCAGCCTTTCTCAGGTGAGAACGCCAGTGGACTGAGAGCCTTCCTGTGTGGGATCCATAAAATGGCTTTGGATCTTGCTACAATTTTGCCCTGAGGCTGAAGAGTATCAACCACTTATGACTGAGTTTGAACATAAGATTTCTGATCCATACCTCTTTGATCCAGGGATCTAAAATTCTTTCTTTTTTTTTAAGATTTTATTTATTTATTTGACAGAGAGAAACCACAAGTAGATGGAGAGGCAGGCAGAGAGAGAGAGAGGGAAGCAGGCTCCCTGCTGAGCAGAGAGCCCGATGCGGGACTTGATCCCAGGACCCTGAGGATCATGACCTGAGCCGAAGGCAGCGGCTTAACCCACTGAGCCACCCAGATGCCCAGGGATCTAAAATTCTACCAGTCTCCTGCAAAAACCTCCCTTCTTGCAGATTCTCCCCTAGGTTAATTACCAAAAGCCAGAACCTGATCAAGATCTATACAAACTACATTAGTTAACACTCTCCAGACCCTCTTATCTACAGATCTGCAAAACCTGTCAGAGTTTTATCATCCTTATTTCAAAATGGATCCTTATCTTTTTGACTGTTTTGTAATCTTTTTATGTCATGTCCTATGATTACTCATTAGTGCTTGAACTGTATAACTTAAACAATTCTGTATTCAAATTTTTCCATTTCTTGATCATAATGGGTTTTTACTTATGCTCATAGAGCTTTTATATGCCTCCTCACTTTTCCCTGTTCTAAGAACATACTTGGCTTTTATCTTTTAAATTCTACTGCCTTTTAAATTTAACTTGTACCAATTTAGATATCTATTATCTGTCCATAAGTGGTTCAGAGGAAAAAAGAAAACAAGGAACCCATTAACCAATCATTATCCTTTGCCTCTTAACCCCTTAAAATGGATAGACTTTTTGGCTGCAAGAGACCTCTCCCAAAGACCAAAGAAAACACGAGTGTCCTGCAAGTCCGATAATTTTGACAGAGCATACTCTAAATCAGAGCCTGTGGAATAAAGCTCTGGCATGTTCCGCCTGTGAACGCTATCATGACAGACCTCTGAAGCATCCTTTTTGTGAGATACAACGTTCTCAGAAGCTAAACTCTTCCCCCCCCCCCCCTTTTAATGAGCAGTAGCCCCTCTCCATTTGGCCCAGAACCACTCACTAGCTGGACTCTCTGAGCCCAAGGCTACCCTTATGATAAAGATGAATTTGGATTCTGAAGGAGGTTTTGGCAAAAACAGTTTTAGACTGATTCATAAACTCTCCAAGCAGTTAAATATAGTTACATAAATTGAGACAGAGAAAGAGAGGATGATGATTTTCCTCTAAATCATATCATTACTAAAGACCACCTCGTTGGAGGAAGAATGACTCATGTTAAACAAAGCACCAATAACTTGCAGACCAATTGAATTATCCCCGGATAAATGTGTTATTTGCCTCTGGGCTTAGTGTGCTTCTTTGTAAATCTCTACCTGTGAGAAAGTGGAGGGACAAAATGGCAAGATGAACACATGACGGGAAGGAAAGAATTATCGACACAGCCAGGACATCTTTCTGTCTTGACTGTGCCACCACAGCTGTATACCCAGGGTCCTCAGTGTTCCCTACTATGTCAAGCAAATGCATCTGATGCAGGTCTCTCATCAGAGAGAAGATGACCCATTTTGCCCACTTTCTAATAATGCTTTTTATAACCTTTCCACTCACAGAAATTTCTTACGCATTTGAAAGAACACTTAGGACACAATGTTCATTTAGTTCTAAATTTTTCCTATTGAAAGGTGAATCTTTGATTTTCCTAACAACTAGGATCATGACTGGAGGTCTGAAAAGTTTCTTAGGCAGAGGCTGGAGGATGATCTATTTAGGGCTATCAGCACTCTCCTCGGTTAGAAATTTGTTCGCTGGCTAAGATGAGAACTCCACCAGGAAATCCCCAAAAGTCCACTCATTCTGGTTCTCAGATTTCTTCCACCACAGATACCATACTGTTAAGTTTTTATTTAAAATGTCTCACACACCCCCCCAGACACTTTGTGGAATTAGAAACCAACTGCATTTGCCAGACCAAACACAGACAGGATGCAGTTTTTCAACTGCAGGTTAGTAGGCGGCCCTGATAATTTGCTATTCCCTCTAAATTTCCTATGAGATACACAGGGAACACACACTGTCCCTTCCTCCTGCCCGCCCACGCTCTGTTAAGAACTTCTCATTTTCCCAAGACTAAAGGTTTTATGACATTTTCTCAGGTCACAAGCTTCAGAGCCCCAACCAACATCACTACTACTCAAGTCTCCTTTGCCGGCTTTGCCAAGATTGTTGGCCAAGACAGGAGAATTCCCGGGGGTGGCATCCCTTCCAAATTACCAAAGTCTGCTTTCTGAGACTTTTTGGTCACAGCATATGAGACTTTTTTCAAGCCAAGTGCCTGGTTAGCACCTTCTTCCCTCTTCTGGAGATCTTAAAGCTCCCCCAAACTGCAAAGGAAATCCTCTTCAAAAGTAGCTGGAGAAACCTGGCTCTGTTAACATTTCCTCACTGTTAGTAGGAAATCTTTATTCAGCCCCAAAGCTAAAAAAACTCTAATTATTTCAGAACAAGCTGCTGTTTTTCATATGCTGATGCCAGGGCTCCCCCTTGTGCCTTCATGGGGAACTGATTCAAGTAAGAATAGAAGGTTAGCTCATTAGGTTGTGGGGTTCCAGCTGTTCCCTAGAGCAGTGGTCCTCAAACCTCAATGTGCATCATAACTACATATAAATTTTTACAAAATATGGGTGAAGGACTACCCTGTAGACCAAGACATTTTAAATGAGCTTTTCAGAAAACTAAAATGCAGAGCAAAGTTTGAGGATTTACCTCAGAAAAAAGCAAGCCAACTCACCAAAATAGCAAAATGTGGATTAAGATCAGTAGCTCCAAAATTTTTATCTGCACAGAATTGTCTTGTGTTTTTTAAATAATATTTTAAAGTAATCTCTACCCCCAACATGGGGCTGGAACCCACAACCCTGAGATCAGGAGTCATATGCTCCACCAACTGAGCCAGCCAGGCACCTAAGAATTGCCTTGTATTTTAAAAAACATTCCTATGCTCAACACTCAAGAGATTGTTTTGGTTTCAAAAAAGATCTAGAAATTGATTTTTAAAATAGACACCCCAAGGTATTCTGCCACAGAGTATCTTGAGAAACCCTGGCAAAGACAGCTAAATTCTGTGAAGAGAAAAAACTGCTAGAGGTCAAAAGAAAAACTTAACCTTTCCTCTTCTCACAAGGCAACAAAACCCCAAGTTTCTAAATGGTATCATTTAACAACATGAGACTTTTTTTTTTTTTTTTTTTACCTTAAAACATCAGAACCCACCTTGGAAGAGTGAGAGTGAGATACTTTCTTAAAGGACAGACCTGGGGGCACCTGGGTGGCTCGTGGGTTAAGCCTCTGCCTTCAGCTCAGGTCATCATCTCAGGGTCCTGGGATCGAGCCCTGGGATCGAGCATTGGGCTCTCTGCTCACCAGGGAGCCTACTTCCTCCTCTCTCTCTGCCTGCCTCTCTGCCTACTTATGATCTCTCTCTCTCTCTGTCAAATATATTTTAAAAATAAACAAAAAATGAAGGACAGACCTGACCTTCGGTCATATTATCTTCTTGGAAGCCATCGAGAGACTTCCTGAGGCCAGACTCAGGGAGGCTAGTTGCTAAGTTCATAAACAAATGCAGCATCTGAATTCAAAGCTCTATGGTGGGATCTTGGGGACTAATTAAAGCCACTCTAACCACACCTTCTCCTAAACAAAGCGTGGTTTACTGCCCTGACTCCAGCCTGGAAGCCGGTGCAGGGACCCTCTGCCACATGAGGCTCTTGGCATCAGACCCCCCTGTCTCTTTCACTTGACACCTGTTACCTTTCATTGTGTTCTCCTCTCATTATATACTTCTCTCACCTTGAAAAGGTGAAAAGAAAAATTAATTCCCAGATCCATCAGACAGAGAACACAGCTGGAGAGAAATGAATACTAGTGTACCTTTATGTCCCAAAGTAAACCCGCAATGTTGTTAGCACTGCTAAACCTTTTAAGATATCAAGCAGTTGACCTAACACTTAGACCGCTGATTTCCAATACTGCAGTGACATGAGCAGAAGAGCTTCAAATCTCTTATGGGTTATGGTGAAACTATCAAAAACAAAATTAAGTCAATCATTTTTAAATATACATTTTCACTAGCTTAATGGAGGAAAAACCTGCAAGTCAAACTGTGCTCCAAAGGTACCTTAATCCCACACAGAGATTAGAAATAATCTACATACGGAACAATAAATAAGTCAAAGAATGAAAATCAGCAGACATCTAAATGGCACTCACGCCATGAAAACAGTAGGTAAGCTGACAGCTCTGAGTCCATGAAATTGCTCGTTCCCTCCTAGAGTTCCCATCCAGGTAGACTGTATTAGTCAGACTGACAGTGTGGAGAGCTGTTCTCTCAATGCCAGTAAGTTAAATGAATTGTATTGTGTATTCTACAGAAGAGACCCTACCTCGGTCATTCTGCCGCCATTCATCAGAAAATGAAAGAGCTGGAAATAGAGCATATAAATTATCTACTGTGCCCCCCACCTTACAGAGAAAGAAGCTATGATTGGGAGGGTAGATTACTTCCGTCTAGACCACCCAGGTAGTTCGCTGATGAAATACTATCAGACAGGTTATGTGTAAAGCAGCTCTTAGGGAAATTAGGACTAACCACTATGAATTAATACGAGGATACAAACACAATAATTATATAATTAGTTAAATAATTTTCAAGACAAACAGACACTTGGGCAAACAGGAGGAGAAGACAGCATTGAGGAGACGGGGAAGTACTGAGATTGGTGAAGACCTAGTCCTCTTAAGAGATGCTCAGCACATCCCCACAATGAAAACCTACATATTCTTCTGTTCTTCCTGCTTTGCATTCCTAGAGAATATGTCTTAAAATAATAGGATTCTGGAGAGTTTTGCTGCCTCACAATAAATACAAATATGAAATGACCACATAGAAGTAAGAATACCTGGGGACTGAAATCACTCCTGCTCCTGGTTTAGTAGGATTGCACCTCATTTTCACAGCAGTTGACCGGCCATTGACACAAGATGTTGTAGTTGTAGAAGACCTATAGCAGGGCAAATGGCATTTTACACAACAGACACAACACAGATCACCAAGACATAAATATCCTGTGTGTAACTGCTCCCACACTCTGTGCAACAATGAATAAGAAAAATGTGTCCAAGTTCACTAATTAAAAATTTTAATACAAATTGAGCTCATTTGCTTTCACTGCCTAGGAAAAATGGACTATTTTCTCAGGTAAAGTAATAAGCTATCATCAAAGTGTTTAGTCAAGTCACCATAATTATAATCAAAGTCATAATCACAAAAATTTTTCAAAGGGAAGAGAGGTTGTGTCTACTTTGGCTAATATTGAAATGTCTGAATTACAAATACTGCCTGGACAAGGAAGTAGAGTCTCTTTATTGCCCAATTTATAAGAAAAAAAATATATATATATATAAAGTATAGGTAAAATAGAGTATATACAAGAAATAGATATAAAGTAGAAATATAGAAAAAATATAATCAGAAAAAAGATATATATTATGCATATCAGAACTTATATAACATTTTCAAAATAGTTCATGCTTCTTGCTTTACACTAAGTCTTCTATTTAAGAACAAATCATTGAGTATCTATTAAGTATAATAAGCTACTATTCTAGGTACCAAGATACTCTTGATTAAAATAGTCAAGGGAAGCAGCATCTTCACTTACTTATAAAAGAAATGCACATCTGGTATTTGGCTAGAGGGAACTGGGAACATTTCTTCTTTTATATTAATATTTTGCAATGTCGTTTCAACAGTCACTCCTAGATGACAATAAAAAAGAATGTATTAAGCAATATAGAAGAAGGAGATTTATTTAGTCTCTGTGTATCTGAATAGAAACCAGCTTTACTCAGATTCTGTCATTTGATAATTAATAAATATTGTATTAAATCTATGCATTCACAGTAAGATCAAGTACCATTCCAAACTCTTAAGAAGAAAAAGAATCTACTCTATAGCTCTGTAATTTTGCTCAAATCATTTCACATCCCTGGGCCTTGTGTCCTAAATCTGTAAAATGAGTGAAATAATTGAGATGATCTCTAAAGCCCCCAGCTCTAACACTTCAACATCCTAACATTATTAAAATTCTCAGCTTCTAACGTAAGAGCTGGGCTGTTTTGCTAATACAGCTTTTCACTCAATATAGACACACCTGAGAAAACAAAAAATTTTGTACCCAATAACTTCCAGAAAGCAACTCCAAATTTTGTTTTATCTAAAAGTCAGGCATTTCTTCCATCCCTTGGAGACAAAATGACCACAGAGCCAAAATGCGAGCAGTAACCGCAACCTCTCCAGCTGACTCAGTAACTGACCACGGTGCTGAAAATTAAAGCTAAATTCCTCTGGAGTTGATAGCAATGGGTTCTCAACTCTGCTGTACATTAGAATCACAAGAAGCTTGTTAAATTGTTATACTGTTATATGTTATATCACCATCCCAGAGGTTCTAATGAACTTGATCCATAAAAATCACTAAGTGGTCATTCTTAAAACTTTCTTACGCCTTCTAGTCTACAAAGACAGGAAAGACAAACGGGGAATAAAGCTCCGCACATTCACCTTTACTAGGTATCACCAACATACTTATGAAAACTGGAGGTGGATATTATGATTTAGGTTTATACAATATTTGTTTGATGTCCTTTTGTTTATAGTTTTGGTTTCTAATCTTATTCTGCTTTTAAGCTCCTGGAGAATTTGATGAAAAGCACAGACTCCCCCAAAAAATTTATGCATAAATTCAGGAGATGCTTGCATTCACTTAGATTGACCAATAGATCTCAACTTCAGGGGCTTTGGAACCATGTTACAAAGTGATGTTTTAGAATTACCTGCGGCCATCATCATCTATGGCAAATACCAACACAATGACAAGTTACCAGTACTGTAATTTTAGAATAACTGCATGCATACATACAGGAACCAAATGACGCTTACCTAAAAATGTATCTGCCAGAATGATGGACTGTGATGATAAGGCTGCTCGGAAACCCTTACTTTCAGAAGGAATAATAGTTGACTGGCATACATAGGCTCCTACCAAATTCGTATAATCATCGGACCCCGCCACTATTTCCTTTACTGTGAAGTCTGTTATATTGTTGGTACAGAGAGCCATCTTCTTTCCCTAGGAAAATAAAGTCATAAAGAGAAACCTCTTTGTGTGTGTGTGTGTGTGTGTGTGTGTGTGTGTGAGTCAGTCCTTACATTAGATCTCTGAGAGCTCATGACCCTCGTAGAGCAGTGGCTCTCTCCTCACTGCAGACATTCTGCTTTAATTGGTATGGTGTGGGGCCCAGGCACTGGCATTTTTTTTTTTTAAAGCTCTTGAGGAATTCCAATGTTTAACCAGGGTTGAGTCATTTAAATTACAATGAATATAGAAATTCAAGACTGCACTGCTCTTCCAACTACAAGCATCATTTGTGCTGGATGGAAGCCATCTAACTTAAGGAACTAAAAGTCACCCATGAAACCGTCAATTCAAAGGATAACAATGTGTTCAAAGGGACCAGATAACTCTTGGTGAAGGTTTTAATGTCAAAGAAAGAGACATGCTCTTCCTTCTCCTTTATTGGTCTCTTGTGGTAAAAGGTAATATGAAGTCTGAAGAAGAAAGCCTGAAAGTCCTATTGAAGCAAAATTTAGGACACCATCTAAATTCTTAATAGTTGGTCACTGTGAGTGTCTTCATTCAGCTACTCACACTCAATGACGTGTAACTACTCAACTACAGAGGAAGGTGAAGGGAATACAGGAGTTTACTTTTTGAATCATTCACTCAGTTGGAATATGTAATCTATAAAAACTGGAAGACTGTTTAAATATACTATAGTCCCACTACAAACAACTATAGCTTTATAATTTCTATGTAGGACAGTATAAAGGGGAAAAGTAAGACGATTTTATTAGTCTTAGCTGTAGGGTGAGCACACATGGGCCCAAAGAAAGGAACGTCAACTTATCTTTCTTCATGCAGCTAGCAGTCCAAACTTTAAAAAAGTTTCTGCCTCCACTAAACCTTCTCACAACAATACAGGTACAATATATTGTTACTAAGCTTAAATTGTTGAAACTGAGAAGAGAAAAACAACGGAAAAGATCAGAAAGAAACTATTAAGGAAAGAAAGGCGAACACAGCAACAAAAGGAAAGGAATCAGAATAGAAAAGAAAAGAAGAGAAAGAGGACAGAAAAGAGGGGAGAGAGGGAAGGCAAGACATAGGGACGTAGGGCATAGGGACAAAAAGAAATGTAATACGTAATGTAAAGAATCTCATTCACCCCTTCACTCAATATTTGGCAAAACATATTTAAAATGCATTTATTTATTGAATGAACTGAGTGACTAACCAGCTGAGTGTTTTAGATCACTCCTTGTGAAATCAGAACAGGACAAACACCACACCATGTAAAATTTATAGATCCCTTTGCCTGAAAACATCTGTGGTCATCAGATCTCTTTTTATTTTCTTTGCATAAAATCTGGCACAGCATCTCATAATGGAGATCATTATCTCTGGGGTTCCAGGGGCTGGGGAATAAGAGCTCTGATGGACGCAGAGGCAGACAAGGCTGGCCCTGCTGGAGAAAGCTGCCAACATGCTAAGAGGCAATGCAGGATTTAAGCAATCACAGCTCAGTTTCTGACATTTGGTTGTTAGTTTCCATAGAGATTTTATTGGCCATCCACACAGAAAATATCAACTCAATCAGAGCTGAAATACAGCTCCATCTCATTTTGACAGCCAGAACTCACCTCATGCCCACATAAACTAATATTGAAGAAGTGGAAATATTTGGTTCCTTTGGAGGTAAAGCTGGGTCCATTCATCAGTGAGCCCACGCTGCTGAGGTTGCTGAAGTCATAGTGCAAACTCTGATTTTCTTTATCATGGTGGAAAAAGCAGTCACTATAGCAAACTGAGTGGTCCTTTGATTATAGATTAAGAAACAAAAAAAATATTTAGTAGAAAACAAAATATTAGCTGCTATGAAAAATGTGTTTAAAAACAGTTCTATGTTTAAAAATTGTTTCATTTTTTTTTGTCTTAGTTATGGTTTATCACATGAATATAGGGAATTTCCAAAAAATAATTAAATTTTCCAAGGCAGAGTACAGAAAAATCAGCATTTTTTAAAGTAAGAGCAAAGTTATTCTAAGACCTGTTTCTTGGAAAAAGGTATTTTAATAAATAGCTAAAAGTCCCTGTTATGCCAGTTTCAAGAGACAGTAAAACTACTTTCTCCTTCACCCATAATATAACATCAACCTTTGCCCTTAAAATAGGCTAAGATATACTTGCTGCTCTCCCTATATTCCTATGGCCAACCCACAGAGGGAGTTTACTTACTCTCCCCTAACAGAATACACAAAAATCTAATTTTCATATTTTTGGAAACCATTCTTATTGGGGTACTTTTCTTAATATCTGATGCCCCCAGGAACTAGGGCTTTTATGGCACATAAGACATGTTCACGTGCTTCATAAATGTAAGAGGAGAGAAAACAAGAAGAATGAAAAGGCCCTTTCTAAATAGAATTACAACATAGTTCCTGGAGAAATATTAAGGGGATCTTATGAGTGTCTCTATTAAAGTTTTCCTGGGAATAACTGAAACACACACTCACTTACCTGAGTGCTTCTACTCCCAGGCCCACATGGGATACAAGCCTCCTTGCCATAGACCTGATGTATGGACAGGTAGGTGTCAGGTGGACACTCCTTGCACTGGTTGGTTTCTTTTTCAATGTAGTGGCCTGGGGGGCAGGGGACACACGATGAGCCCGACTGTTCAGAACCGAGGGCACAGGCACGGCATGAGGACGCCACCCCATCAACTGCGTTAGTGGCAGTGATAGAATAAATCTTCACCATGTCATTGATGAACCGTCTATTCTAAAAAGAGAGCAGAAAGTAATGACTTCTGCCTTGGGGCTTAATCATACAACCAGATCGTTTTGTGTGGATATCACCAAAATAGCTAAGCAGAGTGTTCCAGACTAGCAGTTTATAATCGATAGTGGATTAAAGTTACTTCTTCTTGGTTCTTTAAAAAAAAAAATCTTAAATCTTAACACTAGGAACTAATCTCCATAGTAATGGAGTTCCAGGAGGTTATCCACAATCACCGCAAGATCGGGCATGTTTATAGGCTTTACATCTGGAAGAACTGGTATGGTTTAACACAGGAGCAACTTTATCTCCCATGATGGTTTATTCAGAGATAAGCCTAATTGTAATGATACTATAGGATGTTTGCAGGGTAGCAAGTCTAAAGCTTTTGAAGAGGGGTTAGCCTTGAAAGACTAGGACTCTGGTCCTCACCAAACACTGACCATGATGCCATCACAACATCCCTTTGGGACTTTCTCTCTCTCTCTCTCCAGTACTTTCCCTGACCTATGTCAGGGATTTCTAGTGAAGGGTTGCAGAGTAGAGAACAAATCCCTGGGTCTAACTATACTTTTTCTTCTTGCAACATTGGGTCAATCAAGCTCTAGTTCTCACCAGGCAGTGGCACCTCTCTATTAGTAGAGAAGAGAGCTACCCTAGACTACTAATGTCTTTTGTCTGGGGGAGGGACAAGAAGAAGATGAGGAAACATTCCACGGCATGTTCATGCCCCACGTGATGGTAATCCAAACACCCATCAACAATCAGAGTCAAATAACATCTGGGAATGGGTTCCCCAGGGAAAGCCCAAAGAGAAAAGAGAAAATGTTCTGCATTTGTCACCACAGCTTTAAGTGGTTTACCTTGTTTTCACCTTGGGAAGGTCACGTCTATGGAGATCACAAAAGTAAGTCTTGTTACTATCAAAACATACAATGGAACTTACTTAGGGGAGAATTAAGGTCTACTCTAGCAGGGACAGTAAAAGAAAATAAATAATTCTGTGTGTAAACCCAATCATGTGTACATACACACTCTCCAGGCTATAAAAGGCGACATCACTACAATGAAATAATAAACCAACACCAGTTATGGGCTCCAGGACAAATGTCAGATCATTCAGAAAAAGAGGAAGACAGTCACCAGCCTTCTCAAAGTCTTAGAAAGCCTTAAAGACACCTTTTAATAACTACAGTCAGATTTTCTTTCTCTTGAGCTTTCAGTAAATATATCTGTTTAGTGTAGAACAATCCAAAGATACATTGTGTTATTCAATTTCATACGTTCTTGCTCTCAAACCATTTTAATACAAATCCACTCCATAACCAAATGATTGATTATGATTGATTGTCCCATATCAATAGAAAACCAAGTCTTTTCCTCCAGGAGAGATAGGTGATCATTTTGTACAAATTTCCATCAGGAGCATGATCTTTGCATTGAAAAAAAAAAAAAGTATTTGGAACTTACATCTTGACCTTGATTGGTTCTCTGGAATGCCCATGTAAATGTAAATGTTGCATTCTTGAATATGATGTGGGTATAAGCTTGCTTTTCTTTGGTTCCACCCCATGATTCCACCACATTGGTACTTTTTCTATTAATATCCTAATATATAGTAGAAAATATAAACAAAAAAGCACAAACTTGGGATTAATATACAGGTGTATACATTACAAATATGTCTTTACAAAAACCCCTGGAGGGTCAATGAATATTTATCTGCAGAGCACGTCATCCTAGAACTCTCAAAACCTCCCTCCAAGTCTACACAAGCACTTACCAGCTTAGTAACTACAATTTTTCAAACACATTGTCAATATAACCTGAAAGAAGTCTCACATTTTAGTACATTTAACGGTGTGTGTGTGTGTGTGTGTGTGTGTGTGTCTGTGTCTGTGTGCAGGTGACTCTAGCTTAGGAAATACACTTCCAGAGCGCCTGGGTGGCTCAGTCTGTAAAGTGTCTGCCTTCAGCTCAGGTCATGATCCTGGGGTCCTGAGATCAAGTCCCTCATCGGGCTCCCTGCTCTGTGAGTGAGAGGGGAAGCCTCTCTGTTTTCCATTTCCCCTGTTTGTGTTCTCTCTCAGTCAAATAAATAAATAAAATACAAAAAGAAAGAAAGAAAGACACTTCAAAGGGAAAACAAACTCCTCCAATTTCTCACAGTAAACTTCTCACAGAAGAGCAAGGCTTTCCATGTTTGCCTTTTTCCTTGAGAGAGTCTGCTAGGCAGCTCTTACACCAGGAGTTCTAAGTTCCCCTTGAACTACACTTGCAACTTGCAGGCTTCTCTAAGTGTTTATTAACCAGAATGTTATTTTAAGTCCAAAGAATCTTATTCTGCTGCTTAAACTTGAATTCCAAAGGAATATGTATAAATACTTCATATCTGATTTCCTTAGCTAAATTCAATATTTAGAATATCCTACAAATGTGTGACATTCTAACCAAAATGCTGTCATTAAGATGATTAGCAAACAAATATAGTAAGTGAACCAAATAATGTAATGCACAACTAACTAATTTGAAGTGCAAATCAAAGCCAGCCTTGAATTTTCTAATTAGTGGTCCCTACAGAAACCCTACTAGATGACTTAGAAATTCGGATGGGCTTCTGTTACATTATCCGGGATGTTGACCATATGGTGGCATGAGCTCAAGATATGTCTGTTTCTTTCTATGATATAAACATAGGAGTCAAACATTATAAAGTAATCAAATATGCTGTAAAGAGATGTGTCTTGAGTTCACACCACAGACAGGAATAACAGAATGTGCTTGTCATACATTACAGAATTCTCCACGTTACCAAATGACCAAACCACCATACATGCCGCTTCCTAAAAGGAGCTCTGAATACACAGATAGTTCTCTGTTAAAACATCATCTTTCTACATGTTTATTCCAATAATTAATGAAATTTATTGCATTACCACAAATAATACCATCTTACCTTTGTAAAAGGTTTTGAAAACCTGCATTTTTTTTTTAAAGATTTTATTTATTTATTTGACAGAGAGAGATCACAAGTGGGCAGAGAGGCAGGCAGAGAGAGAGAGAGGGAAGCAGGCTCCCCGCTGAGCAGAGAGCCCGATGCGGGACTCGATCCCAGGACCCTGAAATCATGACCCAAGCCAAAGGCAGCGGCTCAACCCACTGAGCCACCCAGGCGTCCTGAAAACCTGCATGGTTTTGAGAGCATTTCTATGCACTATTTAATTGACATCACAAAAAATCCTGTGAGAAAACCAAATCAAACAGAGAGGAAACAAAACTAACAGATTCTTCTATGAGCCAAAAACTCTAAGATTGATTTACAAAAATAAATAGCTATGATTCTTACCCTCAGGAGTGCTTGGTCAAGTGAGAGAGACAAAAACATCAATACAGTCACATAATTAAAACAGAGTTTTCTCAAAGAGTTTTTGGAGGACACTGGAGAGAATGGCTAATTTCACTTAAAGGACTAAGAGAAAGCTTCCCAGAAGAGGTGAAGTTTGAGCACCCCTTGAATTATGAATGGGAGTTCACCAGACAAAGGAGCAAAAGGAAGAGAGCCATTCTGGTTCAGAGTGCCAAGTATGAGAACTGAAGTACAGAGAGGCCCTCAAATAAATTCAGGTTGCCTGAAGAGGTGTGGTGGACTTGGTAAAAAGAGGCTGGGCAAAGAGGACAAAAACCCAAACTGAGCCATGCTAAGAAATTTTAAGTGTATTTAGAGGCTATTGGCACTCAAACTTTCATTGATGTTAGAGCCACCCTTGTGGCTGGCTAGAACACAGATATCTGGGCCCATCACCAGAGCTTCTCATTAAGACCAGGAGGGGCCTGAGAAATCTATATTTCTAACAAATTCCCAGGTGATGCTGGTCCAGTGACCACACTTTAACCGCCACTGCCATAGGCAGTAACCAACTAGCAAGGGGAAGGAGGCAATTCGTTGTGGAAGTCTCCATTACTGTTTTGATGTTTATAAAGAACATTTTGACAGCAGCATATATGAGAGAATGGAGAGAAAAAGAATACAGATGGCTACTGAGAAATAGTGGGAGTCAGGACCTCAGTAATAATACTGTTGGTGAAAAAGAATGAACAGATTAAAGAAATACGGAGGCAGAGCTGGGAACTGAATTATTGCTTATTTGTAGTGTATTAAATGGATGATGTTTTGGGGAATCCAGGTGGCTCAGTGGGTTAAGGCCTCTGTCTTCGGCTCAGGTCATGGTCCTAGGGTCCTGGGATCGAGCCCCATGTTGGGCTCTCTGCTCAGTGGGGAGCCTGCTCCCTCCTCTCTCTCTTTCTCTCTGCCTGCCCTTCTGCCTACTTGTGATCTCTGTCAAATAAATGAATAAAATCTTATAAAAAATAAATAAATGGATGTGTTGAAGATTATTCATGATCTTCTTTTACCACAACAAAGTCCTTTTTTATTTTTTTCAAGAAGAAAACAGCCTGCCTTCCCTTAAGCTGGCAGTAATCACAAATATTAAAATCTTCATCTAATTTGGATGTCACAGAGGAAACTGTTAATAGATTGCTAACTAGCTACTAAAAGACTTGGGAGAAAAGTAAAAACATTGTCTTTGAAGTCACTACTTACAGCGTTAAAATCTTAGCTAACAACATCATAATACCCACAAAAAGTCTTAATAAATTTTTTGTTGCTACTTTTCTCAAGCTAAGAGTTGAAATGTATAGGCCATCTAGAAAAAATGGGGCAGAAATATGACATGTACATAGTAAGTCCTTTGTCTACATTTATTAATTTAACAGTGAAGAGTTTCCTTATAGAGGTTTTTCCTTCCTAGTGGTGTGAACCACAGAATGGTTATCAGAAGAGAGTTTTCATTGGCTGATGGCATATCTTTATGAAGGAGTTTTTACCAGATTTCCATCAGTCACCCGAACCCCCTTGCTCAGTCTTCCCCATGAGGAACACAAGCTTTCTTTGTGGGCTGCACTGCACATTCCTTAGTGACTTCTTTAGATATTTTTTAACTTTCTGCAAGGACCTAAGAATGGGAAGAAAAATGGGATTCTTATCCCAACTTGCATGAATGAATTGGCACTTGAAAGAAAATGCCAAGCTTAGAAACCTGCCTTTGAAAGCCTCTCTTTCACTTACCACCATGAAGTATAGAACACAGTCAGCCGAACAGAGGGTCTCAAAGACAAATGTTATTCTTCCCAGTTCAGAACCCATGGCTCCAGTCATAGACGTTGGTGGCCTATTTGACAGATTAAAGTTATAATATTTATTGTATATTCTAAATACAGTATGGTACAAAACTAAGTCACATTCTCCATTAAGCTGAAAGCAATGCTCTTCTCTTCCCCTAATCAATGGCTCCCCACAGCCACTTCTTCCCTGCTCCATCTCTGTGTCCCCAGACCATCCCAGTAAGGAGCTTACACAACGACGGTAATATGCGTGAATCTCCTGATACAACTATTACCATCCATCCTAAAGCAAGAAAAATATGCCTATCAGGAAATGTCAACATGGAGAACTAAAGCAAAAAAGAATTTAAACAGTTATAACAGACTACTTTACAGATAAAACTGAGAAAAAATAAATTTATAAACCAAAAATATTCCCACAAACAACAACTTGGGAAAATTTCTTCATTAAGCATCCAATAATCATGGTTGTTGTAACATTTGGATACAATTATTGTTAAAAACTTTCAGCTTCATCTAAACATACAACTAATGGTTACAGTATCTCAATCACCAATTCTACAGATATTCTTAAATGTAATATATTATCCTACAACAGTTCATTATTTGCTAAGACCATCACAACATAAGCATGTTTTATGAAAGCATCTATTTCTATAGGGAAACAGGCATGAGGATTCTTACAGAAAGGAATCAGAATTAGTTTTCCTTACTTAAATCCTGGGATATGCAAGTTTAAGATCAGGTAATCATTATCTGAACCTCCAGCTCCACTCTGGATATGATCTCCAGCCACCTCCCAACCTGGAAGTGAGATAAGGTATCTTTATCAGGAAAAATCCCATTGATTTCCAACAATCTTTTTAAACAAGGTAAAAAAATAAAAAAGACTATTAGTGTTTATGTTCAAAGTTAGAAATACTCCGTGTTGATCTTCTACTTAGAGGATCTGTCCATTACAGTGAGTAGGGTATTGAAGTCCCCTATTATTGTATTATTATCAATGTGTTTAATTCTGTTATTAATTGGTTTCTATAATAGGCTGCTCCCAAGTTAGGAACATAAATATTTATAATTGTTGGATAAATATTGATCTTGTTGGATAGACCCTTTAAGTATAATATAGTATCCTTCTTCATTCCTTACTATGGTCTTTGGTTTGAAATCTAATTTGAATGATTTAAGGACTATTACCCCAGCTTTCCTTTGATGTCCATTAGCATGATAAATATTTCACCTCCCTGCCTCACTTTCAATCTGTAAGTGTCTGTAGGTCTAAAATGAGTCTCTTGCAGACAGCATAGGGATGGGTCTTGCTTTTTTAATCTACTTGATTAGGGCATTTAGCCCATTTATATTCAGAGTTAACTATTGAAATGTAAGAGTTTAGTGCCATTGTATTACCTGTAAAGACCCCATTTCTGTAGGTTGTCTCTGTTTCTTTCTGGTCTGTATTACTTATGGGCTCTCTCTTCACTTACAGGATCCCCTGACATATTTCTTGCAGGGCTGGTTTAGTGATCACAGAGTCTTTTAGCTTCTGTTTGTCCTGGAAGCTCTCTACCTCTCCTTCCATTTTGAATGGAAGGAGATAGTCTGCATAAAGTATTCTTGTCTGCATGTTTTTCTCATTTAGTACCCTGAATATAACATGCCAGCCCTTTCTGGTCTTCCACGTCTCTGTGGATAGATCTGCTGTCAGTTTAATGTTCCTCCCCCTGTAGGTTAAAGAGTTCTCTTGAGCTGCTTTCAGGATTTTCTCTTTACCTCTGAAATTTGCAAGCTTCTCTATTATATGCTGGGGTGTTGGTCTATTTTTATTGATTTTGAAGGATGGGTTCTCTCAACCTCCCAGACTTGAATGCCTGTTTCCTTCCCCAGATTAGGGATATTCTCAGCTATGATTTGCTCAAATATACCTTCTATCCCTCTCTCTTTCTTCTTCCCCTGGGACCCCAGTAATTTTAATATTATTTTGCATTATGGTATTACTGATTTCTCAGATCCTCACCTCATGGTCCATTAGTTGTTTTTCTCTCTTTTCCTCAGCTTCCTTTCTTTCCATCATCTTGTCTTCTACATCACTGACTCTCTACTGCCTCATTTACCCTAACTGTTAGAGCATCCCTTTTAGATGGCATCTCAGTTAAAGCATTTTTAATTTTGGCCTGATGAGATTTTATTTCTGCACTAAGAGATTCTCTAGTGTCTTTTCTGTTTTGCTCAAGCCCACCTAGTAACTTTATAATTACTATCCTGAATTCCACCTCTGGCATTTTACTTATATCCATATTGATTAGATCTGTGGCAGAGAGTATTACCTCCAATTCTTTCTTTTCTTGTGAATTCTTCCTTTTAGTCATTTTGCTCAGAGAAGAATGGATGAACAAGAGAATAAAATCAAAAGTATCAACCATGACCCAAGCAAAATACACACTAGACAAATCTGAAGAGATCAGAAACCAAAAAAGGAAAAAAAAGGGGGGGTAAAAGGAGAAAATAAAATCTCCCAGATTGACAAAACAGGTGGTCCACTTGGTCCTAAGTATATTTTGGTATATTTTGGTCTGTTTGTTAGAAGACACTAAATCCTAAAATTGTAAAGAAAACATATATATATATATATATATATATACAAAATAAAAATAAAATTACAGTGAAAGGAAGCCAAAAATGAAGAACATATTTATAAATGTAAAAGCAAGAGTTTAAAAAAGACTTAAAAACAAAGAGTTGATAAAATAAGAAACTAGCTGGGGCGCCTGGGTGGCTCAGTGGGTTAAGCCACTGCCTTCAGCTCAGGTCATGATCTCAGGGTCCTGGGATCGAACCCCGCATTGGGCTCTCTGCTCAGCAGGGAGTCTGCTTCATCCTCTCTCTCTCTCTCTCTCTCTCTCTGCCTGCCTCTCTGCTTACTTGTAATCTCTCTCTGTCGAATAAATAAATAAAGTCTTTAAAAAAAAATAAGAAACTAGCTGAAAAGGAAAAAGAGACAAAAAGGAAAATTTAAAACTGAAAGACAAAAGAATCATGAGGAAAAAAACCCTCAAATTCTACATACTATTTTCCCCTAGCACTGGAGTTTTGGAGTTCTTTGTGCTCTTTGTATTCTCCTGATGTTCCAGCTGGTCTTCTGGGGGAGGGGTCTACTGCACTGATTCTCAGATGTCTTTGCCTGGGTGAAGTTACACCAACCCTTGCCAGGGAGCCAGGGTCCGGATCGCTCTATACGGCTTTTGTTCCCTGAAGGCTTTCTGCCCCGCTTTAGAGAATGAAAATAAAAATGGCAGCGCCCTGATCACCAGCCCTGGAGCTGAAAGATTGGGACCCCTCCTCTTTAGTAAACCCTCAGGGAATATCATTCTTCACTCTTGTGTGTGCCAAACTCCAAAGAAGACTGCATCTCAAACCTGCACGGATCCTCAGGGGAGGAGAGAGGGAGGAGAGAGGGGAGGGAGCAAGGCCCCACAGGGAGAGCTGTTGCTGGATCATTCTGCGCCCTTGCACCCTGCCCCGGGGGAAGGATGAGGTTGCCATGTTCTGTCCTTTGCAGGGCACCCTGTTGCCATGGTTTGTGGTTTATGGAAAACAGAACTGAAAGCCCACTTGCAGGCTTGCTGACCATAGCCAGTTTCCCCACTCTAGTGCTTGGGAACTTTGTCAGCTCAGACAACCCCATTCTTTCTGTGACCTCAGGGACCCTGAGACCACACTGTCCCACCTAGGACTTTGCCCAGCTTCACGACCTGAGCACCTTTCAGGCAGGAGTGTCTCTCCCTGGAGCAGAATTATAAAAGTTCCAGTTTTGCACGCTGGGGCTATATTACCTTCCAGGAGCTGGCTTTTAGGGGCTCCCTCGCTCCTACCCCTACCCATCGTTTATCTTCCAATACATCACCTCAGATTCATGTCTCTGCTCCTCCTGCCCTGCAAAAAGTGGTTAGTTTTCTATTTGTAGAATTCCAGGAATTCTTTTCTTACATCTCAGATTGAATTCATAGATGTTCAGAATGATTTGATAGAGATATCTAGCTAAATTCAAGGGACCAGATGAAATGAGAGCCCCCAGGCGTCTACTATCTTACCTCATCCCCTCCAAAGTTAGAAATACTCCAAAAGAATTCCCTATGTTTACACTGCAGTTGTAAATTGCATGCAGAGGCAGACTCCTAATATCAATAAAGACATTCCATATGATTCCTCAGGAAGAATCAAGTAATGCATATTTTTGTACAGAAGCTATTTAAGGGAAACCTAATAGCAATTTTCTCAATTCAACTTTTTAAAAACTAAAATAGATAGTCTTTATCTTTTCTAATAAACTGAAATGGAAAATCTTAGTCCTCAAATAACCAACAGAAACTAGAAATTTCAAATTACTTAAAGAAGATTTGGGGTCCAGAGTTCTTTTGTATAGTTTGCTGTATTGCTGGTCCCTAATTTACAACTACTATCCTACATTCATTCACTTATTCACTCAAGAGGCTTTCAGGGACTGCCAAGAACCATGAGAAGCACTAGGGTTAGGAAGACAAGGCTGGGTCTCCCCTCACTGAGGGTCAGTAGCATCTAAGGAGAAGCATATGCTAACAATTGACAAGAGAATGGGGAGACAAGAGCTGCAAATAGAAGGCGATGGGAGGTCTGTCCTCTGCATAGAAATAATCAACATACCAATAGGCTGAAATGGCCACATTAAATGAGAAAAAGAGAAACATCTCCCATGTACCATTATTTATTTGTTTTCAGAAATCATATTATGAATTATAAAATTTTGAAACCACAGAAAAATTTTAATATGAAGAATACACTTACTTTTAACCCCATTACCCAGAATAAAACCACTGCTTATATTTTGAGTAGTTTCCTTTCATTATCTTTGGATGCATAGGTTTTTACATCTTTGAGATTGTGTTGTTGATAACATTTAGTGTCATGGTTTTATATGTTAACATTATTGCATAAGCATTTTTATGCATAAATACTTCACCAACATATTCATGACTGAATTAATAGTTTATCATGTAGACGGATATAATTAATATCCATAATTTACCAATCACACTAACGGACTTACCTCCTTTGACCACACACCCAATTTAACCATTTAGATTGTTTTTACCTCTTAGGTGCTATAAATGACACAGTAATAATAAACTTATTTTGGGTAAAGTTTTTCTGTATTTTTTAGAAAAGAATCTCAGTGAAAGAATTACTAGGTAAAATGGATATATTTTTAAACCAATGTTTTGTGCTGTTATGGTGATTTGAAAAACAATGTGAATCAAAGAGGAATATTTGTTAAATATGGCAAAACTAAACAAAGAAATATGAAGCAATTCATACTTCCCTGTAACTTCCCACTTCCAAGGGAGAGCCTCTTAACATTTCAATGTATTTCTTTTCCATCATTTTTTAGTGCACACTTTAACATACCTTAGATTTTAATGGATACTCTATTTTCTGGTTTTTTTATTTAGCACTATCTTCTGAATTTTTTCTCATTAGTGTTATTTTGAAAATATTTTCCCATTAAAAATCCTTACTACATCTAATTTTAATGATTTAACAATAGGTTCCATGATTACATAATTTAATTTAATCACATCCCATTGTTGAAAATCTAGTTTGTTTCCTCTTAATTAGCACTAAAGTTAACATATTTTTCCATAATTTCTTTCTTTACATCTTTACATTGTTACCCAGGTATAAATTCCCAGAAATGGAATAAATGGGTTGAAGAAGAACATTCAAAATTCTTGAAACACTGTCAAATCGTTTTCCAGATGACTGCCATTTTAAATATTTGCATAATATTTCTTCTATCAGTACAGCATAACTTTCATAAACATAATCTTCTGCTGGATATTTAGACTATTTCAATTTCTGTTATTACAGATAATGCTCACTGAACATCTTCATGCATAAACAGTAACTTGTCTCCAACTATGGGTAACTTTAAGGCAAACTTGCAATACATGAAGATGTACTTCTGTGTACCTGGTCTGCAACTATGTACAATTCATACTGAGAAGACATGAATCTCCACGTACTCCAAGTCACACAGTCAAGCTAGCTAAAGCACATCCACCTAAACCTGTGACTGGGTGAGCCCCTCATGACACAGGCTATTCCTGGGCCTCTCACTTTGGTCCCCATCCTTTTTTTTTTTTAAGATTTTATTTATTTATTTGACAGAGAGAAATCACAAGTAGACGGAAAGGCAGGCAGAGAGAGAGGGAAGCAGGCTCCCCGCTGAGCAGAGAGCCCGATGCGGCATCGATCCCAGGACCCTGAGATCATGATCCGAGCTGAAGGCAGTGGCTCAACCCACTGAGCCACCCAGGAGCCCCTGGTCCCCATTCTTGTCAGTGCGATTCCTCTCAAAGCTGTATACTGAACTGTCCAGGCATAAAAATACACATCACCTTGTATCTTCATTTTTGTATTATATTTTTCACATGACTATTTGTTATTCTAATATCACACACTAATAGTGAAGAGATGTCTATTTTTCAAATTAACAATTAAACATTTCTGAAAACTATAAAAAATGTACATTTTAGCCTCTAAGTAAAGGAGGAAGCAAGTGGCTACCATTGAGTATTATCATGAGAGTTAGACCAAATTCTCCAAAAGATCAAGTAAAAGTTCCAGATAATCTTTACTAGTAAGTGAATACACACGCGCGCACGTGCGCACGCACACACACACACACACACAGTCGATGCTTTCACGAGTTCTTTCAATTCCCTGGCCTTCCCAATCTTATTTTTCCTCCATATGTCTTAACTTCTTCAACTTAGAATTCAATCATGGGATCTTTTAGGAACATAAACCCTCATGGTCAAGTAATTACTACTGTATTTTTTCTTCTTCTCCCTTAGGATAACTTCCTAGAAGTGGAAGTATTCAAGGACCTACTATTTTTCAATCTTCGTTTTCATGTGTTCACCTCACTTCCTACATCCTCAGTATACTTATTTCAGATAGGTACTGACTTAAAACAGAAGCAATTTAAAACAATTTTTTAAAACAACAAAATGTAATATGGAGAAAAAGTATTCTCATTAAAATTGCTAATGAGATGATGAAAGTAAAAGGATGCATTTTGGTATAAAACCCTAGTATTTGTGAACAGCTACTCCTAGCATTAAGTTTAAAAATACATGTATGGGGTGCCTGGGTGGCTCAGTGAGTTAAAGCCTCTGCCTTCGGCTCAGGTCATGATCTCAGGGTCCTGGGACCGAGCCCCATATCGGGCTCTCAGCTCGTTGGGGAGCCTGCTTCCCCACCCCCCCGCCTGCCTCTCTGCCTACTCGTGATCTCTGTCTGTAAATAAATAAATAAAATCTCTTTAAAAAAGAAAAAATACACATATAGATACTGTCACTCATTCAACCAGGAAATACTGCAGAAAACTAAGTGTTAGCCTCTCTCGGGTCTTAAAATATTGGAACAAATAAAATTCAGCCACAATCTTATAAAACTCTGTCACATTTTCAAGTTTTCACTAAGTGGGGCTTACATATATTTTGTACACACAATCACAGATTTCACAGGGAAAAGGACTTAGAGCTGACCTCACCTCTCAATACAGCTCAGTCCTGAGTCAGACTCAATGCTGACAGAAATGCTGTCATTCTGTTCTTCGAAATGGCAAGTGACATGGATTTCATTACATCCCTTGGTGAGCTACTCTAAATACATTTATAACCATAAATGGTGAGCCTGAATATCTACTTCAAAGCTGACTCCAAAAAAATGCAAAATAGTTCATACTGTTACAGAGAAGTCAACTAGTTGTGACATCCCGTTCACCATTTCCATGTGAGGGCTGGAAGGCAGTCAAGTAGCCAATGGACAGGAACGAAGTTCCTCATACCCACACTTGGTATGTTTTTAGAGAGCTGGGCCCAAAAGTCTCTATGACCCAATATGTCCAGGAGGCCGATTCTGAACTCACCGTTCATTCCATCGCACTTTGAATTACCAACATTAAAGCAGGAAGTTTTCATGTTGCCAGGAAGGACATTCCACCATTTATATTCAAATCCAAGCGCAGGCTCCATTCCTGCTGGACACGGCCTACATTCTATGAGAGACAGGTGAAGGAGATAATTACAGTTAAATTGCATTTGGACATCTTCCTCTTTCTCTGTTCTAAATACTACTAAACTTTAATTAGCAGAGAGGAATGCAGGAAGGAGAGATAGTAGAATTTATCCAACACACTTGCATTAATCATGTCATTAGAAATGTTCACTGAGCAAACACCTATTGATACCAGAGTACTTTAGACACATTTTTACATAACCTGTTCAAAGAATACGTGCTAGATATTATTACTCACAATTTTAAGGGTGGGAAAATTGAGGTTCAAAAGATTTAAGGAACTTGGATTAATCACACTAATGGCTGCCTGTTGTATGTGGATTCAAAACCAAGTTAATCAGACTCTTAAGTCCCTCTTATGCTATCTATCAAAGGCTCTGGGTAGTAAGCAGATGGCATGGCTATATTCAAGAGAGATGACCACAACTGAAATACATTGTAATTTTTGTCTATCAAAATTAAAACAAACTCTGCAGCACTTCCTATATTATTTGATAAGCACTAACATTTTCTCAACTGTACATCCTGAAAAATTAAGAGACTATCTTCACTGCCATATGTTCAAAACAAGTAATTTTTTGCTATTACTATAGCACAAAACATAATTTATTATTCCAAAGCTGAATTAGAAGAGATTATAATTTATACTTGCATAAATATATCACTGGAAAAGAGTGCCTATCCTTAACACTTAATATGGTGGAATTTTTTTTAAGATTTAATTTTAAGATTTTATTTATTTGAGATTTATTTGAGATTTTATTTTAAGATTTTATTTATTTAAGAGAGAGAGGGAGAGCATGAGTGGGGGAGGGAGGAGCCAGGTTGGGCAGAGGGAGAGGGAGAAGCAGATTCCCTGCTGAGCAAGGAGCCCGATGCTGGACTCGATCCCAGGACCTTGAGATCATGACCTGAGCTGAAGGCAGATGCTTAACAAAATGAGCCCACCCAGGCCTCCCTATGGTGGAATTTTTTTTAATCAACATTCAAAGGCAGAGTGAGTTATCCAGTGATGAGGGTATTACACATATTACACAAAATGCCTAGAAAAAACTATCCTTGTGGTATGTTAAAGAAGGCACTGACACCTCACAATTCATTATGATATTTCTCAACTCTTCTTCAGTCTCTGTGAGGTATGTTTTATAAATAAGTCTTATGTAAAAGCAATGAAGAACAATGTCACAATAGTCCAGCAAGATTATTTCGCTAACGATCCAACTGGCATCCTACCCTTTGTTCCATCCGAAAATGTTCCAGGAGGGCAGGGATGGCAAGATGATGATCCATTGTTATAAAATCCAGGGTTGCAAGGGGGACAGTCCTTCTTCTCTCCAGAAGGGGGCAACCTAATAGCATCTGTGAGATCCTCCCGGCAGATTTTGGGCTCTATCCACTTGTACATAATTTGCGTCTGCGGGGGAAAAAAAAGCTTGCAGGTCATATAAGATGCTTTATTTGCTTTAACTTTTCAGTAATAAAAACATTAAACAGAAAGCCTAGGAAAAGTCAAATAGTGAAAGAACAGAAGGGCCAGGTGAAAAGAATCTAAACCATTAGTAACAGAATGAGATAAAAAGAAAAAACCTTTGGTTGGGAGAATGGCCGTTACTTCCACATGTTTTACTATGAGCTACAGGTGGGCCTTACAGCATCCATCAGCACATTCATCATCATCGAATTCCACTTCAAAGTATAGATACGGGATTATAACATAATCCCATAATCTCATTCTCACAGCCACTCACGCACTGTATTCCTTAATGACATAGGTGTCTGGGCAGACTGCCTTTTTCCGTTTGGAAACCTTCAGTACTCTCTTCCTCTCTCTCACCCTCAGCACCTATCACCATGCCTCGCACAATCTGATCACAAAAGAAAAGGTGTACGTTTTTAAAAAGACAATATCTAGCTTCACATTTCAATCCTGCATTTCACAAATACATGCGGTTGCTCTCTGAATATTTTCCAATAACCTGATGTTAAACCACAGGAACCATAGCTAAAATATTTCTAATTTTGGGACCTGTTGCAAGTGCTTCTACCATCAGAATTAAGACAACCTCTACTTTAAAAGACAGAAGTCTTTTAAGCCTTATCTTCTCATTCTCTCTCACATATACACACACCCCTATGTGACAAAAAATACACAAGATCGCTATAACTCAGCCAAACCCAGAAAGTTGCAATTATAAAATTACTCTTTGTGAAAACAGAAAAATTAAATGGTTTAGCCATTTCACAAACAAAATCAATATGCTCAGTAAAAATAAGAAGGTATTTTAAATGCAAAGGGAAAAACTATAGTTTTTTTTTTTTTTTTAAGATTTTATTTATTTGTCAGAGAGAGGGAGAGAGAGTGAGCACAGGCAGACAGAATGGCAGGCAGAGGCAGAGGGAGAAGCAGGCTCCCCCGCCGAGCAAGGAGCCCAATGTGGGACTCAATCCCAGGACGCCGGGCCCATGACCCGAGCCGAAGGCAGCTGCTTAACCAACTGAGCCACCAGCTATAGTTTTCATAACTATAGTTTTTAAAACGAGACTCCATTTCCTTCACTAGGCATATAATCTAATGAAAGAATGTTTTCTCCTTTAGAACAACTTGCAATAGTAAGTCTAATACTGAAGATGGAGAAACAAAATTAAAGGCAGTTCTTTATAGCTATTTTCAGTTAATAGGAAATTAAATATAGCACACCCTTTAGACCACTCAATTTTATTCTCAAGTATTCTCTTATGAAAGAGCAAATTACCTTATCTGAAGAAGGATACTTAAGGAAATGGTTTAAAAGGTAGATGTCTCAACAGAATTATAAATAACATATTTTTTCCTTTTATAACCCTCTTTCTACATTTATTTTATGGCCCACATTATGATACAGTTCAACCAGTCACTGCACCCAACTGCCTCTCTACCCATCTGTAAAATGATGCCGCTCCTGCTGAGGCTTCCTCAACAGCTTGAAAAAAAAATTACCTAGATCCTGTATCCATAAGGGGTTCTCAATTCCTCTGTAAAAGGGTATACAAAATTCAGAGAATCTAAGCAAATAAAACATTATTATATCTGGGGGATTGTCTTTCTAAAAATCCAGCTTAGCAAGTAGAGAGAACAAGTTTCCCACCCATGGAAGTCACAAATTTGCTGATTTATTTTGACATGAATTAAAATCACATTGTATTAGGTGTGAGCTATTGCACTGTTGAAAATAGGCAGTTCTCACATGGGAGTGGGGGTGGCGTTGAGGCTGAGCACGCACACTGATCTTGGGGGCACCCCTTGCGTGCCTCTCCACCACTGTGGGAAGTCGTTATTATTGTCCTCAAGTTTATAAATGAGGAAGTTGTGGGTAAGAGCTGTTGAACAACTTGCCCAAGAATTAGGCAAAACTCATAAAGAGTGACGTAACACTCAAGAAGGGTCAGTTCAGTTAGGGTAAAAATAGTAAAATAAGGAAATATATTTTTGACAAGTCAGCTGACCACACGATTCTGAATCCAAGCACAGTAAATGTTTAAAAATTAGAAAATGTGCACCACCTTTAAATATTTAAACAGTGAGAAGCCAAATTTCTAATGCTCTACAGTAAAAGTTGCATTTATGAGACCTCTTGATTTACATGGCAGGTTGAGTCTATGCCTCTCTTTCTACTGGAGACAGATGCTATCAAGTGGAGCTGGCTGGAGAAAGATAATAATATAAATGATACTTAGCACCAAATGGCTCACAGTGCAGGTGAAAAACCAACGATCAACCCATTCTTTGGCAAGTTGAGATAAAATAATGAAATATTTTATGAAACCAAAAAGCCCTAATAGAGCAAAATCTATCAGATTGCGAGTAAGATTAGAGGAAACCTATAGAGTTTGAGTATTTTATATTAAGTATGAATAAAATATATTTTAGAGAAACACATGTAGGTATCAATTCTCATGTCAAAAAAAAAAAATTACAGGACTGGGAAGACTAAAATTCAGACAAATTTTGAGAATGTATCTGTCCATGGCTGCCTGTTTTCTTCCTTGAAATGTCCCTACACATCTGTAGACTGGCTGAATTCATCAGAGTCAAATGACATGTGCTTTACAGTCTACCAACTGCCACTCCAGCCTGCCACCTTACAGTCTATAATGTTCTTTTTTTTTTTTTTTTTTGACTTTTTTTTTATTTATTTATTTGACAGAGAGAGATCAGAAGTAGGCAGAGAGAGAGAGAGGAGGAAGCAGGCTCCCTGTGGAGCCCGATGCGGGACTCGATCCCAGGACCCTGAGATCATGACCTGAGCCGAAGGCAGCGGCTTAACCCACTGAGCCACCCAGGCGCCCCAGTCTATAATGTTCTGACTTGTATGTGGGCTATTGCCTTCCTGACTTTCCCAATCCTTGATCTTTTCCAGAAACAAGACACGAGGCCTTCATGATTTGTCTCTTTGACGGGCCCACACCATTCTGCCAAGTTGCATCCATTCCCTCCTTCAAAGCCATGTTCAACGTCCAAAGCGCTCGAAGACTCTCCTCAGCTTGACCGTCTATGTATCAGCATCCACTTGGATTCCTTTTCTATGAAGGTTCTACTGTTTTCTCTTTTCCCTTGTGGTTACATCCTTGTTCCATCTCTAACTGCATCAAAGCCCCTCTTCTTCCTCTATGTGGAAGACAGTGTGGGGATGGAACATGGTCCTGGAGACTGTAGCCAGGGCCTTAGGCAAGGAAATGTTCTAACATTAGATAGAGGCAAAAATATTGAAAACACTGAACAGAGGCTTTAAAAGGATACAGTGTGTAATATGACAATTCAATCTCAATAAAGCTGTTTTTAAAAATAATTTAAAGAAGACTATCATGAAATTTTAATTTCTACAAATTTGAACTCCCTAATCACTGAGAAATGCCATGGTCTTTCCCCATCATCCTAATTCAGAAACAGTTCCCAATTACATTTGACTTACTTAATCTGCGTATGAAGAAAAGCTGTTCTAAGAGCTATATCCTTTTATACCAGACTTTTTTTTTCTAAGATTTTATTTATTTGACACAGAGAGAGAGAAATCACAAGTAGGCAGAGAGGCAGGCAGAGAGAGGGGGGGAAGCAGGCTCTCTGCCAAGCAGAGAGCCCGATGCGGGACTCGATCCCAGGACCCTGAGATCATGACCTGAGCCAAAGGCAGAGGTTTAACCCACTATACCCAGTGTGCCCCTATACCTGACTTTTTAATGTCCCCTACACCTTAACTTTGCTATGTAATTCACAAGTACTGCATAAGAGACATTGAACATTTGGAATAACTTGTAATAGAGAAGTTCATTAAAGGACAAAGAAAGTACTAGACATATTCCATCAATTTCCTAGCCTCAGGGATGACTAAGTCATATAGTCAAATGTCCCCTCTTCAGGCTTCCTTCTAGAACATCCTGCCCTGGCAGGCACCCTTCTAGCCTTGGCTGCAAGTTTGCTCTTTGACAAAACATTCTGTTCCAGAAGTGGGCAGCTCTGCTTGTTTGAACATCGTTAGGCACCAATGGAATTTACCTTCTAAAATTTCACCCAAATTCTCCCTTATGGAATAATACAGAAAAGTCTGCTTCCTCTTTTCTGTGATTTCCTATCAAATGCTTCAGTTTACTACTGAGGAAGTTCTTATTAAGCACGTATTGTGTATAGAAAAAAGCACTGTGGGGAATTTAAATATTGACAAGACAATATGCTCTGAAGGAGGTTCCAGTCTAATAGTGACAAGATGGGTTCACAAAGTGCTAGAACATAAAAAAAGAAAATATGTGAAGAAGACGCAAAAGCACTGGATTTGGAAGCAGACACAATTAGGGTTAGAATTCCAGTCTAAAGACTTACTGGCTATGGCTACCTATAAACTTCCAGAAATTACTTAACCTTATTAAGCCTCAGTTCTCTTGTCTAAAAACTGGGTATAATAATGTCTAAATTGCATGGCTTTTGAAAAAAAGAATTAGAGGCCATGTCTGCATACACAAGCACACACACAGTGAGGGTGCACGTAATTACGTAAGTGACTGATGCTTCTGCTACTGATACCATCACTATTGTTTCTGTAATTATGGTCACCATCATCACTTCGAAGAGAAACATGAAATGTCATGGATATTCACAGAGAAGAGATCAAATCTCTTTGGGACAAGTAGAACATGTAAGAAATATGATCCAAATTCTTCCATCCCGTGGTCTTTTCTCTAACCTGAAAAAAAAAAAATTACCAGCAACTTCAACCATATTTCATATCAAATAGTTTAATATCCTGGTCTCTCTTCTCTAAATTCTGCCCAGTTTGTCAAAATTTTCTCAAGCCCTCTGCCAAGGACAAAACACAATTCTCTAAATGTGTTTACATTCACTCACTAACTTTCTCATTCATTAATTTATTCAAAAGATGCTTCATTACCTTCTGCGTTCCGGGTACTCTACTAATCTGACCCCAGTAAACCTATGACCACTCTGAAAATATCAGGAGAGGCGTGCAAAAAATTCTGTGGGAATTCCCAGCATCAAGACAACCTTGGCAGATCTATTCATGTTTTTTAAAAGTAGGCAAGTTCTGTGAACCAGCACAGAATTACTCTCTTTTTACTGTGGTAACCAACACCATCTTTTCCCCTTTAGGAACTGATTTGTGTGACACTGATAGGAATAAGGAGTTAACACAGTCTGGCAGCCCAGCCATAGGGCTCAGCTGGTGAATGAAGCTGTTGGACCAGAGTATCCCACACCACTGGAAGAATGGCTGGGGGCTGGAGAGCTGGGTAACAAGGCGATAGGTATTAAGGAGGGCGGATGTTGGGATGAGCACTGGGTGTTATATGCAACTAATGAATTGATGAACTCTACATCAAAAACTAATGATGTACTCTATGCTGGCTAATTGAACATAATAATAATAAAAATAATAATTTTTATTTGTCCACAGTCAGGACAGGGGAGGGAATTACTTTTCTCCCTGAAATAAAAGATAGATAGATAGATAAATGCATGTATGTATGTATGTATGTATGTATGTTACTACTTCTATGGAGTTCTCATACCCAAAATAAATAAAAGCTTAAGCCTGTCTATACGTGGCAGATGCCCTGAAAAAACTGCCTTATCCCTCTACCTTCTGCGAGCAGATCTAAGACAACCTTTGTGGATATGATAAACAAATGAGCAACTTGTTTTTTAGCCTTGAACCCTCTTAATTAAAGATAAGTATCCTTTGTACTCTTGGGAGGTTTTTTCCCTCTTTAAATGTCTGTTGCTTTGGGGCACCTGGGTGGCTCAGTGAGTTAGGCCTCTGCTTTTGGTTCAGGTCATGATCTCGGGGTCCTGGGATCGAGCCCCACATCGGGCTTTCTGCTCAGTAGGGAGCCTGCTTCTCTCTCTCTCTCTGCCTACTTGTGATCTCTGTCAAATAAATAAAATCTTTTAAAATTAATCAATCAATCAATCAATCAATCTCTGTTGTATTGTTTTACTTGGTAAGCCAGGCTCTAAAGCTTAGATTCTCTTCAAAATATTTTTGGCAAGTTAATGTTTTCTCTTTTCTAAATACTTCTATATTTGACACAAATAAATGTTGACTTTGCTAATTTGAGCTCAATGTGCTAGCACACTGGAGTATCTCTAAATTTTACTTCTGTCATTCTCCCCAGCATTATTGCTCTACAACTTAACATACTATTCCCAATATCCTCAAGCAAGGTGAGGATTTTTAAATCAAATATTGATTGTAGTCATGTGTCCTCATATTCTTCTCGGTATGACTTAGGATATGCATAATTATGTAATTGAATTTATATTCTTGTAACAAATACATGATACCAACTACACAACTAGTTAATATCAACTACATTCAACTAATATCAACTATATATCCATTTATTAAGTCAAACATTATTAAGTCAAACATTTTACATATAGTTTCTCAATTAGACATATATCCTCTTAACTATATCATTTAGTCCACAGTTCTCTATCTTAGCCGTACGGAGATCATGAGAGGCTCTGTCAAATATGGTGTTAACATCAAAAGATGCCTTCTCTCGATGACTATGTGGCCATTAACAAGGTCAAAATTTTTTTTAAGATTTTAAAAGCATAAATTTAAAATTTAAAATTTTAAGATTTTAAAAGCAGGGGAAGCAGCAGGCAGAGGAAGAAGCAGACTCCCCTGCTGAACAAGGAGCCTGATGCAGAGCTCAATCCCAGGACTGTGGGATCACGACTTCATCTGAAGGTAGATGCTTAACTGACTGAGCCACCCAGGCTCCCCAAGGTCAAGATTTTTTTAGCTCAAATGTCAAGCACTGAATCTGTGCATGTGTATGCATCCATATGAGTGTATCTCATTTTATGGAGAAAGTGGGCTCTGAACATTTTGAAAACATACTCAAAAATTTCAAGGTGACTCAGCACTACAAAACCTCCCCATTCTAGCATGAGTCTATGTCATTAGATACAGCTAATGCCACCCCCTCGACACCCCCACAGTCCAGTCACACTCATACCCTACTAGCTCTTCAGCTATACCATGCTCCTTCCCACATCAGATCATCACCATCCTGCTCCTTTCCCAGAAAAGCTCTTCTTCCACACCTTGGCCAAGAGTTCACACAGTTCTGAAGCCTTCCCAGGCTGGGTCCGATCCCCATAACACTCGAGACTTCTCTGCTGTAGCACTAATCTAGAGCTGGAAATAATTTCTTTTCTTTTGACAGACCATCTCTTCCTCTGAAATCCAGACCACTTGTTCTCAAATTGGTGAGATCCTAGAGCAGCAGAATCAGAATTACCTGGGAACTTCTGAGCAATATCAATTATCAGGTCCTGCCCCAGATCTACTGAAAAAGAAAACTGGGGCCAGGAATCTCCATGGGAGTCTGCTGCAAATAAAAAATTGGCAACTACCGCTCTACCCTCCATGAAGACACTTGCCTTCTTCTTCTGCCTCTCCTTGGTTCTGCCCTCATCACCTAGCACTCTGTAACATAACCAGTGCTCAAGGAAGACTCACTGAATAAATGAATGAGTGAGTAGAAACCCCGCAATTTTCATGATGTTAATGGGAGTCTCTCAACCAGGATTAGAAGGGTTTCCGTTACTAATTAAAATACTTCTGAAAAATGTTCCCTATAGGAGGGGAAGCAATCAAATACCTGAGCTTCAAATGAGCAGAGAAACCTGTACCAGTCCTGTGGCATATACATGATTATGTTCAAAGTCTGTCAACCTCAGTAGCTGCTTCCCTTGAGGATGCTCTCCAAGCAAGGGGAAAATAACATCAAAGAGAGGATGACAGGACAAAAGGAGCCACAGTCATTGAATGACCTGAAAACATCACTGAGCCACCAGCAAATCATCAGGCTGTGCCAAGCAAGAATAAAATATCATTTTAAAAGAGGAAACCAGAACACATGAAAAGGTTGAAACCAACAGAAATAGAAAAAAGATTAAAATTCCCATCTATAATCTACATTTCTCTACTGTATCAGTTAATTAAGATTCTATTGTTTTTTTTTTTAACTCCTGAAGCTAGACACATCTCTCTTGAAAAAAGTCTTAAATCACTTTTTAAAGAATCACTGAGTTGATGGAGAGCAAGTGCAATGTGTTCTATACTGAGAACGTGTTCAGAGTTCACCTAGACTCAATAGGAAAATGTAGTTTGTGTGTACATGTGAACACAACATGCCTGTGGGTGCTTACGTGTAGACAGGTGTGTGTGTGTGTGTATGCGCGCACGCACACACATGCACGCACCTCTGTGTGTATTCTGTACATTCTACATTTAATGCATAGTTTTACTCCCTTTAGGCCCAGGTGAACTAATTTTTATCACACTACTCACAGATGTAATAAACTACTTACAGACAAAATAAAAATAGGACCTTTGAATATTTTCGCCACAGCAAAGACAAGAACCATTTGTATATTAGATCTCATTCATTTAAGCTTCAGTGATGCTGAATTAGTGATCAGTATAGAGAATAAAAAAAATTCAATTTTCCCTACTTATTAATAAAACAAGTTTAACTAAAAGAAGTTTAGGTAAAGAAACTGTAACTCATCTTAGTGGCTCTCTGAATGTATTTTCTAAATGGAAATAATCCTTCCTTGGCCATTATTATAGGACCATTGAGATCTTACTTCAAAACTCCTTCTAATTTAATGACTCTTTGAGTTACTGTTCTTATTAAAAATAATACATATGCTTCTAATTATTAAAATTTTCCACTAATTTAAACTGTCCTTCCTCTGAATTATTCTAAGTAGAATTATTCTGAGTAAGTAATGGCTCTCCTGCAGATACTAGAATGATCTTGGTCTTAAGTACTCAAAAGACAATTCCTAAAAATAATTTGAGGACTAAAGATGAGATTAATAATCACACAAATATAAAAAGTACAGCTTAGAACTTAAGGATACAAAATGAAGAAAAGAAAAGCAATACTGACATGTACATATATCTCCAAACTAGGTCAAGAAATTAAATGCCATGATATAAAAGATGTAAACGCAAGGAGAGAGTGCTGCATTCCAGACACTTTTTTAAAAGATTTTATTTATTCCTTTGAGAGAACGAGACAGAAAGGAAGAGCATGAGTAGAGAAGGGCAGGGGGAGAAGGGGAAAGAACCTGAAGCAAACTGCTCGGAGCACAGAGTCAGGTGCTCGGGGCTCAATCCCACAACCCTGAGATCATGACCTGAGCAGAAACCCGAGTCCAGGGCTTAACCGACTGGGCAACTCAAATGCCCTAGCAGCCACTTGAATCTCAGTTTCCCTACTGACATACACTTTACAGGCTCACTGTAAGACAGAAAATGCCACATCAACCACGGGTTGCATCAACCCGTGTGTGCATTTTTCCTCTGGCAAAGTGCCATCTGTATGGTAATTACTCTGCATTTTCTAAACACAATTACACCGGCATCGGCCATAACTGAATTTGCCTATGGCTGCACGGCTCTTACTGATCAAACCGACTGAGGAAAGAAATAATTAAAGAGAAGTTTCAGGATATTTCCATCCTGTGAGTCACAGTACACATTTTAGGGCTGTGCTCCTCCTGACCCAATTATTTTTGAAAAAAAAAAAAAAAAAAAAAAAAAAAAAATTAAGTGTCGAGGCGCCTGGGTGGCTCAGTCATTAAGCGTCTGCCTTTGGCTCAGATCGTGCATGATCCCAGGGTACTGGGATCAAACCCCACACCCTGCTCAGTGGGAAGTCTGCTTCTCCCTCTGCCGCACCCCCTGTTTGTGTTCCCTCTCTCATTGTGTCTCTCTCTCTGTGTCAAATAAATAAATAAAATCTTTTTAAAAATTTAGTGTTAAAATAGCAGTCCTTTAGGGGCACTCGCTCTATGATAGACATGACGCCAGGACCCGCAGCTGGAGGGTGTCTTACATTCTCAGCACAGCTTTGTGAAGTAAGACATGATATGAGCCCCATTTTACAGATGAAAAAGCAGACTTGGAGCAAATAAGTGGCCCACAGTACTAATAAGTACTAGTGTAAAATCAAAGCGGGGCAGCAGGATTGAGAAGCTATATTCTTAAATTTCCTCTGTCCTACTTACAAACATGTGTTATAAATCAACTCATTTAAGTGTCTCAGGAACAAACTGGAGGCTGCTCCAATTGGGAAGAGGGTTAGATTACTAGGGAATGCAGTCGACTGAACACAGCCTGTACCTTTCCTTCCTCATCACACGGAGTATGGATCTGGAAATAGTCTTTTGTGGTGCAGGGAGGTCGTTCCACACACTGGCTGGATCCTTCCTCTGCAACACAGAAACGCATTTCAGAAATGAGTCATTTATGTTGTGACTCTCGAAAAAGGCAAAAAATCAAAACAAACAAAAAAACTCAGACAACTAAAAATTTAAAATAACCTTACACCAGATGAATTTAGGAAGAACTAGCTAGGCCTCAGAAAAATAAAAGCCTGCATTTTTATTTACCCTAGAGCAACAAATGTTCCCATAATACACAAGAAACATCATAATTTTTTCCAATAAGACATTTGATTTTTTCCATTATCATTGAACATTGTAAATTTGAAATAAATAGAAATTTTCCAAACACACGTCTATGCCAGCCAATCATGTAAAATTACATTATGATTTTTTTTTTAGATTAGTATATATATAACCAAAGCACAGGGAGAAATAGATCCCTGTGGGGTGTGGAACAGAAAAAGTGATAAATGGAAACTCACTCACAAAGGGGTAAGAAGAAGTCGTATATTCTCCATTCAATACTGATTCCCTTCAACACTTGGTTTCTGACACACTCTTCCCACCCCATTTGGTGTGTGACTTCTGGCTAAAGACACTACACTTTCAACAAACATAAATTTAGAGAGAGAAGAACAAAGAGCATAAGCTGGCAAAGCCTGGTCTTACCCGAAAACTGGGAGTGCTCGTCACACTTTATGCATTCTTTGGCTCCTTTCTCAGAGTAGGTGTTTCTGGGACAGACTTGGCAGTTGAACGAACCTGGTTTGTTGCTGAATGTGCCCGGCTTGCACGGGAAGCATTCTGACGTGTATGCCACCCCTGTGTGGTAATGAAAAACAGAGCATGGGAGGGAGGACCCACCAACAACACGCACATCAGCACCTTCTTGCTGCTTCTATCACAAGTGAGAGAAACAGCAGTAGTCAGCCAGGATCCTTTATCCCATCCACTCAACACCAAGGAAGCACTTACTGTGTGCAAAACACTGGGATAGATTAAACATCCTAAGGAGAGCAAACACTTAAACAAGAGGGTGAGATGTGACAGAGGTATACAAAATTATAAACTGAGTAGTCAAAAGACAACTCTGCTCCCTCTGACCTAGCGGACCCTGGCACAAACGGCCTTTTCCTCTGGTTTGTAATTCCAGCCTTTGCCAGCAGATGTCCCTATGACTAATGAGTTAACGTCACAGGAACCAGTACAGAACATAGTAAAATATAAGCCATTAATAAAGGAGAATGACTGGTTTAATTAAAAGTAGCCCTAATTGAGAATGAACCTTGCCAGGGTTTATTGGCTGCTCTCCTGGGCCAGCAAATGCCTGGATGGTTCAGAGAGGCAAAAGAGGTTCAGGAGACAGAAAGAGTTTATTTTATTTCTATTTCTGTGGCTTTTACAGTGACCTGGGCGGGCTCAATGTCTGGTACAATAGACACTTCTTGAATGAGGAATAGTATTTTATTAACAAGGATCCTTTTATTTTATGTAGAGACACTGGAAATTGTATCATGCTTATTGCTTATTTTTTTCACACAGATTCAATTAATTTAGTTTAAGTGTACAAAAAAAAAAAAAAAGCCAGTCAACTTGCCAAAATTAAAACCAGGATCTCTAGACATGTACAATGCCTAATGTATTAATTCCTGCCCCATAAACCCTTGAGCCACCCAAACCGACAGTTTAATCAGTGTTTTAACAAGCTCCAAATTCTGATATGTGACTACTAAAAAAAAATGCTGTGAAATACCTTCAATTGTGATGTTTTTTACCAAAACTGGCTTGACTGCCTTAGAACCCATAAGGATGCCAGTGGTTCTCCAGTAAAGTATGTTGGTGCCTGATTTCAACATTACCTGTAAAGAGGAACACAAGGCAGTTGGGTCAGATAAACCACGCTACTTCGATCATACTTCAAAGCTAATCCCTTATATACTTTTCAAGGTGTTATCATGAAACACCATTAATTAGGAACCTATGAACTTAAATCTACTGTTAGTTCATATATAAGCTCTGCTGTAGTCATATTTCCTTTAAAAAAAAAAAAGCTTGACAATAAAATAGTATAGCAATAAAGAAAGAAAAGGAAATTCTTTAAGCCTGAACAAAAAGATAAAATGATTTTTAAACCATGTGCATGAAGTTTTGGTTTGTATTTAAAAGGAATTCATTCCAGAGAGTGAAAAGGCACTCAACCCAATCACATATTTATGGACCGCCACTATTCATAAGTAGATCTCCGGGCTCTGAAAACAAAAAGGCAACAGAATGAGTTTGCTTCCTTCTAAAATTTTTTAATAAACTATACCGCAACAGCAACCAGAGAAAAATAGAACTTTATAAAATAACATGATTTAAATGACTACAACTGATGTTACATGTAATATTTGCTTCCTTGGCCACCAGCACATGGTTCTATTTACCTATCAAACTATGTTTCTCATAAACCTCATGCTGTTTCTGTCAAAGCCAACAAATTAATTTAAGGGCTCCTTGGTTTCTCATTTGCCACTCTTATTCTTCTGTGTAGTTTCTGGCAGGCCAAGTTCAAGCTGTATGAAATTAAAACATATCCAAGTACTGCACGCTGCCAGAGACTCAGAAAAGTCATGCACTAAGTACTTTCCCCTGTGTTAAGTGAAGAAAGTGTATTTGTTGCCAAGGGTTACTTGTACCTTCAAAGCCCAGCTTAATAAATGCTTAGGTGAATGGGATCTTAAGTGGTTCTAGCATCACTTCCAGGCATACAGATGAAAAAGAAAGAAAGAAAGTAAGAAAGAAAGAAAACAGTCCAAAAGGTTACATTGTATTAACCTCTTAAGAGTGAGGCCCCCTGGCTAAACTCGAAGGTGGGGGTGGATGGCTGCTTACTGACATACAGCTCAGTCTACTCTGCAGGGACCACACTAGCTCTCTTCCATGTATCTTCCCATTTAATCCTGCAGGATCGCTCCCATTTCTTACAAGCAAAATCAGATTCAGAGAGATGAAGCCAAAAACAGAACAAAAGAGATTAAGCCAATTGCCTACAGAAACACAACTACTGTAAGCCAGAGTTAAATTTGAAATCCATGCCTCATTCCAAAGGGGTAGTGTCCCCGGTAATAATAGAGTCACGGACCACATTGTCTGATAACTGCTTTCAAGCATTTGGAGTTGTCCTATGGAGGCAGGCTAGGCAGTGACCTTACTCGAAGTGACCAGAGATGGGAGAGCTTTGAGCGACAGGTAACAGATAGATAGGAAGCGGATTAAGGCTCCAGCCATGCGTGACTTTTGTGATACACAGAGCTGTCCAATAGAGGAGTCAGTACAGACTCCCAATAAGACAAGCTGGAAAGTCACTTGTGGGGAGACTGCAGAGAAGGTTGGATCAAAGGATCCTGCCGGTGCCAGGAGCCACTGATTTGGGCTATGTGACAAGCATATATATAAACATATGTAAATTACCCCAAGGTTCTGCATGTTAGCTTTGAATAGCATGTTTTCTTGTCAATGCCCCTTTGAAAAGGAGGAAAGTTGGAGTATGATGGGAAAGAGAAGGGAAAGAAGCCTAAGGAAAAAGAGAAAGGTAGGAAAAAGTACCTAAGACAAAGAACAAAGAGTCCCTGTCCTTGGAACTTTGGGACAATTTCTTCCCTAACTAGAAACTGTCTAAATTAATGAACCATTTTTTTCTTCTTTGCTCATAAACTTTTTTTTATAAGGTTGGGAAAAGGAAGGAGCAGAATGGGGGTTGGTGGGGGAGAAGACAAACAGAGACTTACAGAATGAGAGCCCCATTCTCCATTGTCTGTGAGTTTTACCCACTTGTCTGCAGTGGTGTCCATCTCCTGGCACTGATCGTTTTGAATCTGTGGATTAAACACAAGGGCCCCAGTAAAGCTTCTTGAATAATGACTTTAATTAAACTCATTACTCAGCATAGGACAGGCTGCAAGAGCTTCTTTCAATAGCTACTAAGTAATGACAGTGAGTAATTCTCAGCAAATAAACCTACCAAGACCTCTGGAGCCTAAGTGACAACTGTATATGGTGATTCTAAGTAAAGGATCCTCATTATTGGAACAAAAGGGTTAAGAAACAGAGAGGAGGGAGGGAAAGAAGATGAGAGCAGCTAACTCTGAAAATTCACAGAAGGGAGAAAAAATCATTACAAAAATCTTACCAAAATTTTAGAAGCTTTCATTCACCATCCAGGCCCAATAAAAATAAAGTATTGTTTTTACAAGACTTAGGGAAGCAAGGTTTAAAATTAATAAATAAATGACACCTGCTTTGTTATCAATTCCCCAGGACTCATTTCAGACATGTAGGTAAGTAGCTACCGTCAAAGTCGAAGCCCTAAATGTTGATTTGGGGGGCAACGTTAATCATGTGCCATACCAGTTCAAATGACTGTAGCTACCATCGTGAGCACCAAACACACGGTGCTCTCCAGACCATTCTTACAAAATGCCTAAGGGTTTTTGCACATGACTTTTCCAGGCCTGTGAAGAATACACAGACATCAAAAAGCAAGGCCATTTTGCAGTACTGCCCACAAGTCAGCAATAGAGGCGGGTTGGGATAAGAACTTGTCACCTCTACATCTTGGCCACTTCATTCATCGTCTTGACCAACTTGCCAACAACATTAAAACATTTGCTGTAATAGGTATTTCCTAAAAGATTATAAGCTAGAAAACAGATCTTTTTAACATCCAAAAATACCAGAGACTATCAGCCACTGAGGATATTTGTTTAAGCTGAATTTAAGTATTATATTTACACATACTTATATAATAGGCATAATGACCTTTCTAATGCAGGTGTTAAGTCATTTCTAAGCAGTTATGCACCCTAAATATACCTTTGGTGGTCCATGTGTGGATAAGCTGAAAGCTTTTTTTTTTTTTTCTTTTTTCAGCTAAAAGCAAACATCTTGTGTTTTGGGGGTATTTTAATGTCATTCTGGGATCTGATTTCTGTTCTTCAGTAAAGGTATAACCTTGGTCCAATCACTTATTCCCTCTAGGTCTTGACTTCATCACTTAAAAAGAAGAGTAGAGGAGCTGAATGAAATTCCCATAGTTCTAAAATTAAATGCTTGACTGCTTTAAATTATGGGATGTCAGAAGGTACAACTGTATCTTTCAGTCTTCAGACATTTCCTTTCCATTAACCATGAGCCTGATGACTGAAGTGTTGACCCTCTGAGTCAATAAATTGCAACCTATAAACCTGAAACATCAATAAAAGAAGGAACTCACCACCTCTTTTCAGTTTGTAACCAGAACAAAGGCACCATTCAAAGGAAGTAACGAAACTTCATGCCTTAGGAGTACCTCTACTTAAAATTCTCAACTTACTCAGCAATACAAAACTAAATGCTTATTTATTTCCTAACCTTACTCTAGTTTTAGTTATATTGCAACCATGTCCCATGGAATAGAGAATCACTTACTCTAAGAAGTGTTTTGCAAACAAAATGTAGCTTAAAAATCAAATCAGTTTGAATATTACTTAACATCCTAAACTCCTCAAAGGATATTAGGACAAGGAGGATCCTTAAAGGTCTGGTCATAAAATCCACTTTGCGAAATAGAATGCTGAGGGCCGGAAAGTTAGCTTAATTGCCCAAAACACACAACCAAATTGCCCAAAACATACAACCAGCCACTGTACTTGGGACTTGAGCCAGAATCTCTTGACTTCAAGTCCAAGGCTCGTACTTTCATGGTAAGTATCTCTTCCCATCAAACTTCTGACTTACAAATTTCCAAAATCAGGAGCAAAATAAATTTGTTTTAGAATTATCAGTACCTGGGCTTCTGAAATCTGGACCAAAGAAACATTTTACAAGGTAGTTTTCCCCAGTTACCTGTACAACACACTTTATTTTTTTAAGAAGTCAATCTGAAAATATTTTCTCAAGCATTTGAGAGACTGCCACAACAGATATCTGCTAGATTAGATACAGTTTATATTATTTTTTAAAGTTTATTTATTTATTTATTTAAGCAATCTCTACACCTAGTGTGGATCTCGAACTCACAATCCCAAGATCAAGAGTCACGTGCTCTTCCGACTGAGCCAGCCAGGTGCCCCTATTTTAAATATTTAAATAATTTTAGTAGCAACAGTCTATTCTTTTTAATGTAAATTCAGTTGATTAACATATAATGTATTTTTAGTTTTGGAGGTAGAGTTCAGTGATTCATCAATTTCATGCAACACTCGGTGCTCATTACATCATGTGCCCTTCTTAATGCCCATCACCCAGTTGCCCTATCCCCCACCCACCTCCTCTCTGGCCTACTCTGTAAGACTTCTCTTTCATCCTACATTCTATAATGCTATTTCATCTCTTACCAAAAACATCAACTATCTCATCCCGATTCCTTGAGACTATACCAAACTGACAGAATCAGAAACACATAACAACTTCCACTTTTGAAATATTGCCCATGCTTATACTTAAATCAATCAAATATTTGAAACTGTAAGGAGAAAAGAAAACAAAAACTGAAATTGGTAAAAACATATTTTGAATAAAATAACATCTGTAGCTATAAAGAAAATTAAAATGAATGTTGGGTGAAAGCACTTTTCACGCATAAAGTCTAAATCAAATAGTCATCTAGTGATCATAACCAAAAATAAAACAAGTCCAGTGTTATTCAACATGATGAGAGCTCAGAGGTAAATAAACAATATTAAGCAAAAATAAAATATTACAGAAAAAATAAGGTTTTCTTTTAATATTAAAAGGTTCAGTTGACAGAACTGAGGAGGCATACCACGCAAAAGCAACAACCTATTAAAAGAAATTTTACATGAATTTCCCTCAAAAAGTAAGTTCTAGAACATAAAAGGCCTTACAAAGAACTCAAAGAAGATGTTGTTGTCGACATACTGGTACTCAAAGAAGACATAACCCGACTTCTTGAGGTGCACAGCATAGATCAAAGATACCGTGCAGTCATCACGATTGGACTCTATGTAATTTCCACGAGGGACCCAAGAAGAGCTGTGGAAACAAAACCAAGAGTTATTTTTACATTAGCATTAGGAACCCTCTTCTGTTCACAGGTTACGTAAGTCAGTTTTGAAAGTAGTTCCAACAGCAAAGCACAGCAGGGAAGTCTAAAGCTTTTCTGGAACTCAAAGGCCAACAAATTACTGGGAAAATGTTCATTTCCTATGGCAAAGTGTTTCCTAAACCTCGGTAAGGTTATGTGATCCATTTGCTAGGAAACAGCTATTTTTCATCAAAAACTTTGTCACCAAGTAGATGACCACTAATTGCAACAGTCTGAGGTAGAATTATTCTCTCAAGCAACATCTGAAGTTTTATTTATACACCTATATACCTGCCAGGGAGATGAGGAGTTCCTTAAAATGAAAGAAAAAAAATACATTGGTGAACAAAATTTAAGTTGTAAATTTAACCATAATTCGAGCTAAGCCAATGAGTCACATGTTGACTCTTGGGGAAAAAAAAATTTCTAACAAACAATATGAAAGCACAACTTAACAGCCTTCTTTGTTTATATGGATGATAAGAGTCATTTTGGCAAATTCTTTTCTTTTTTTCTAAAAGAAAGCTGAAGACTGAGATTTCCGCATCCCAACATGACTCACTAACTGGTACTGGAGTTGCCCTTTCTCTTTCACAAACTGTTAAACTAAGGAAAATAACATGAGCCATATTCAGGCACTGACAATAGGCAATGCCAGACTGAGATTCTTGAGAGCAGGAAAATGCATGAGGCAAAGCACAAACTGACTTTGACCTCACTCTTCAAGACACTTTCCAGATTGTGGCATCCAAGCAGAGCAGAGTGGTCTCACCGAGCTAAGGAGCAGAGATGAGTGCTTAGGGCAGCTGAAGCAGCTGGAATTTATGGACCTGAGAATCAGAGAAAGCAGGGGTCCAGAAGTCCAAATGGAGTTTCTCTGTTGGCCCTGGGCTTGAGGCTGGAGGATACAGACAGACATGGCAGAGAACAGCCATGCAAAATTGTGACTTAAACAGAGAGACCACTTTAGTGGGAGTCACAGAAGCTTCTGGTCACTCAGAGAGGAGAAAACTTGAAAACCACATTGGGCATTCATTGGACACCCCAAAATTGCCACCCTGGGATTAGGGCCTTGCCCTAGAGCAGGTATCAGCAAACTTTTTCATAAAGAGCCAGAGAATAAATATTCCTGGTTTTGTGGACCATCTGGTTGTTCCTGCAATACTGAACTCTGCTATTGTAATTGAAAAGCAGCCACAGACAATGCATAAATAAATGAGTGCAGCTGTCTTGCAGTGTAACCTTGTTTACAAAAACAAAGGGCCCACAGGTCATAGTTGCCCAGCTCCTGCACTAATAAAGGCTGTGATCTAGAACTAAGAGTGACACCACTACAGAGCCACCCTAAAGAATAATAAAACCAAGCCTGATGAGATCAAGGTGTTTTTTCAGCACAAAAACTGCCTGCCAGAACAAAATTCAGCATCCTTAAAACAAACAAAAAAAAATTTAAAAATCCACATTCCCTACACCTTAACATTCACAATGCCCAAGATACACTAAAAATTTACTAGACATAACAATAAATTGAAAAATATAACCCTTCAATGAGAAAAAAGACAGTTAAAAAAAAACAGACAAGTATTTAAGGTAGTTCTTACAAATATAGTCAGCTATAAATAAAAGATGAACACAGTGAGTGAAGGAATGAAGAATCTCAAGTATTTTAAAGGAAGTAAGAGCCATAAAATAAACCAGATCGAAATTCCAAAACTAAAAAATCACAGCATATACAATTTGAGAACCCCCAAAAATTGATGATAGAACAATAAAATTCATTTAATCTGCAATACAAGAGAAAAAAAATGGAACAAAAAGAGCCTCAGTGACTTTTAGACAATATCAAGTGGTCTAACATACATGTAATTGGAGTAAAAGAAGGAAAAGAAGGAGAGAATAGGGCAGAAAAAACATTATTGGTGAAATAATGGCTAAAATAGTTCCTAAATTTGGTAATGGTATCAACCTACAAACCCAAGAAGCTTGCTAAACTTGAGGTAAATACATGAAAACCAACGCCAGGCACATCACAATCAAACTGTTGAATAGCAAAAATATAGAGAACATTTCATAAGTAGGCAGAGAAATAAGGACACAGGTGCACCTGGGTGGCTCAGTGGGTTAAGCCTCTGCCTTCGGCTCAGGTCATGATCTCAGGGTCCTGGGATCGAGCCCCGCCTCAGGCTCTCTGCTCAGCAGGGAGCCTGCTTCCCCCTCTCTCTCTGCCTGCCTCTCTACCTACTTGTGATCTCTCTCTCTCTCTCCAATAAATAAATAAAATCTTAAAAAAAAAAGAAAGAAGGATACATTACATGGAAGGGAATTAATCATAAAAAGAAATCAGCTTACTTTTCATCACAAATAAGGGAGAGTTCAGAAGGTAGTGGAGCACCTTCAAGCACAGAAAGAGAAAAGTAAAATCCAGAGTCTGATGTCCAAGAAAATATTCTTCAAAATCAAGGCAAAAATAAAGGTGTTTTTAAGTAAACAAAAGCTGAATTTGTGAGCAGCAGACTTGCATCATAAGAATGGATAAAGAAAATTTCACTGGTTAAAAAAAATAATCCTAACATTCACATCTATATAGAGAAAAGAGCACCAAAAATGGTAACTATGTAGATAAACATACAAAGCCATATTTTTTCATCCCTTAAGTTCTTTTAAAAACAACGGGGGTGCCGCCAAGACGGCTCAGCTGTTAAGTGTCTGCCTTCAGCTCAGGTCATGATCCCAGGGTCCTGGGATCGAGCCCTGCATCAGGTTCCCTGCTCTGAGGGAAGCCTTCTTCTCCTTCTCCCACAATCTTTGCTTGTGTTCCCTCTCTCACTGTCTCTCTCTCTGTCAAATAAATAAATAAAATCTTAAAAAAATAAAAAATAAAAACACTTGAGTATTTAACATACATTTCATTGTATTATAGGCTTTATAATACGTTTCTAAATATATGACAATAGCACCCAGATGAAGATATAACTGTAACTACTGTTGTAAAGTTTTACATCTTATATAAAAGTACAATAACTCTAATAACACTAGAATGCCTATTGTGATTTGTAGCTTTTGCAAACAAGAAAAGATATCTGATGATATAAAAAAATTAAGCATAACAAAAAATAAACTGTACTTTTTCAAATTTTAAACTTTTGTTTAGCAAGACACCATTAAGAAAATGAAAAGGCAACTACAACAAAGAAAATATTACATATAGATGAATATGTATTTGCATATACATGCATGCATGTGAATATTATGTAACTATTATACTAATATATACATGACAAGAACTCATGTCCAGATTACAGAAAGGACTCATACAGCTCAATAATAAAATGACCCCCAAAATAGAAAATGGGTAAAACTGGTATCACATGCACACAAAAAATTAAACACACAGACAATGACTATATGAAAAGTGTTCATGGGAAATATAGAGTAAAACCACAAGGAGGTATCATTTCACACATGCACCCAGGAATGGTTAAAATAAAACAGGATTTGACAAAACAAATAATGGTAAGTATGGAGTGTGACTAGAATTCCAATGTACCACTAGAGTCTACAATGATAGAAACATTTTGGAAAACTCTATGACCCAACCAATTACAAAGAATGAAAACAAGGTTGGATGAATGGAAAAAGAAAAGGAGGGAAGGAGGGAGATGATCATAGCAATGTCAGACTGAAACTCATATTAAGAAAATTAGATGAAACAGTACACTGAAAAAGTTGTACTTATCATTAAATTTCTTTAATGAATCAACTACTTATTCTAAGTAGAAGAAAGCTATGTCAATATCTCCTGTTCACCAAAACAAAGATCTGAGGTATCATAACATCCTACTGGTTATGACAAAGAGCAATTTTAGTTTAAGAAAATAAAATTACATTTTAAAAATATATACACACTGAAGCACATATGTATGCACATGTATATATGCATATATGTATATCATATGTACATATATACATAAATTATACATATGAAACATGCATTATAAAATGTACGTATAAATATATATATTTTAGAGGAATAATCCTGTTAATGATATCTATTGCCACAAACTTATATAAAGAAATGATTATCAGAAGAGTAAAAATGTCACTTGGAAGAGAGAGAAAGAGAGGACACTAGAAAGCAAGTGAGATTAAGGAAGAATAGGAAGGAGAGAACACATCTTTCAGCACAGCTAAATAATTCCTCAGCATCCTTAGCTCATGGTAAAAAGGCTGAGTTCCTGAGAAGCCATTTTTGTCAGAAGATAGCTAGAGGCCTGAAGTTTAATTTCCCATCCATGGCCATATGGAAGGAAATATTACATAGTCAATCCAAGAGAATAGGAAGGATGACAGCCTAAAGGTAAGATTTTGCATCTTTTCAAAACACTTTAACATTCCACCAATGTTGTCACAGGCAAAGCTAATAAGCCCCTAAAGAAAGGAAGAAATTACAGCACAGGTAACAAAGTCAATAATATTGTAATAACTGCTCATGGTGACAGAGGGTAACTAGAGTTACTGCGGTGAACATTTCTTCATATATATATAATTGCATCAAATCACTTTGCTGTATGCCTTAAACTGCTGTATTATATGTCAACTATACTTCAATTCTAAAAAAATTTTCAAAAGGTAATAATTAAGCAAAGGAGATTTCCACATTATGTATTTAACCTACTCTCTCACAGGAGATAATAGGGTATCTAAATGAAGATTACACATTCTTTCTTTCAGAGGAAAAGAAAAATTAATCCAAAATTACCCATTAGAAATTTGAGAAAGGTTAGTAGAAATACCAGTCTTGAATGTTACAGATATATTATTAGAAAACTGGTTTGTTTTTCTATTAATAGCTTTACTGCACCTTTGCATATGGTATTTATTATGTCCTAAGAGCAAATACTTTAACCTCATGAAAATTGAGCTACATTATCTGTATGACCATCCAAAAAAGATGACTTTTTGCAACTAGCTTATCTGGAAACCCAGTCAGTACCAAGATCAGCCCCACCTTCTTTCTAGAAAAGAGCAACTACATGATTCTCAAGGATTCAGTCAAGATCCAGAAACTCCTTTGGATTCTTACTTGTTACAGCCATCCGGCCTGCTGTCAGAAGGGCCAACCACAGTGTCCATGAATGTCGCAACGTTGGAAAATCCAGCCGGCAATTCATCCCATTCATCAAACTTGATGCCGCTGCCCAAGGAATAGGTACCTTCACCACACTTACTGCATACCTGGTTCTTCATTTCTAGATACTCTCCTGAAGCACAGGAGAAAGCTGGAAGAGAGAAGAACAGAGAACTCGTTTAGTTACTGCATTCCTCCATCACTTTGTCACCAGAATTACTTTATTTTTTTAGATTTTATTTATTTATTTGACGGAGAAAGAGGTAGCAAGAGCAGGGGGGAGCGGCAGGCAGAAGGAGAAACAGGTTCCTGACTGAGCAAGGAACCCGATAGGGGGTTTGATCTCAGGATCCTGGGATTGTGACCTGAGCTGAAGGCAGATGCTTAACTGACTGAGCCACCCAGGAGCCCCACCAGAATTATTTTTGTAAAGTCTGGTCATGCCATACCCTAATTAAAGCCTTCTAAGCTTGTCCTTATTACCATATATGCTTTATAATCTGGCCCCAACCTATTTTTCCAGGCTCATCACTTGCTCCTTCCTCTTTCAACCCTAACAAGATTCCTATCCCAAGATATTTCATCCTCTCTCTCCCTGCTATGCTCCTCTTTCTCCAGAAATGCTAACTGATCCACCTGTTCTACTTGCCAAACTCCTGTTTCTAACCCCCAAATGGCCCTCTTTATAAGACCTCCCTGCCCACCCCCCCGGGCAGTCAGCTGGTCAGTTGTGTCTACCTCTGTGCTCCTAGGATACTCTTCTCATAGCACCTGCATTAAAGCGTGTGTGCTGTCACACACACACACACACACACACACACACGCACACACACACAATGAGGTGACGTATATATGTATCAGTTGATGTAAGATTTTGAGCTTCCAGAAAACAAGGATCATTATTTTTGAATTCCTAATTCTATCTGGCAAATACGAAGTCCAAATAACAGGTTGATCCAGTGAGTGGGAACAAAATATAATGGGGTAATTGGAGGGTAGTGTTTCTCATGCAATAGCCAAATCAGTATCTCCAATTTTTCAACACTCACGACTCCGATCTTAGTAGTCATTTCTGCAACCCACATCTTATTACTGATGTCAAGCTCTGGGCTAATTCTGAGAACTAGCTATAACCAGAGACAGCAGGCATGGACATTGTGAAGAACAGTTGACACGGTTACAGAAAAAAAGATAGCTCCGCTGCTAAGTTATTAGTCATTCAACAAATGCAAATCTATGGCCCCCAAGAGGGGGCTCTGTGTTCAAAGTGCTCTTTGCGATTCAAACACAGCAAAGGGCTTTCTAGTCATTTAATCAGGATATTAAAGAAATAAGAACAAAATAAAACCTCCCAATTATTCGATAAAGAAAAACAAGTCTCCCAGCAGAGAGTGAAGGAGCAAAGCCTCACATTTAGATACATTCTTCTTTTATAATACATTTCAAAACTTAGCCAGAAAAACAAACAAGTTAATTTTGAAAAACTAAAGAATTAGAGCTAACCCCCACAGCTGTCTACTTATTTATCCACTGAAAAGTTGTAATTTTTTTCTTCAAAAAAGCTTACGATGCTGTACAAGGAAATTTGAACTCTCAAATCAACATCCAACAATTAGTAAAACATTAGAAAACAAGAAAAGTTTAAGCGAAAAATAGTGCATGCTGGCTACAAGGTCAAAACTATCCTGGGACCACATTGTACCACTCTTCCTGTGACCTTAAGTGAGTCACTTCATCTGTCTGGGGTCCTCAGCTTCTCTCTCTGGAAAATGAGATAATCATCACAATACTCTTTTATATAGATATATTAATTAAATACAATATAGTATAAAGTGCTTAGCACAATGGCTGGCATTTAATAAACATTCGCTACATGCTATTATTGTCACTACCAGAACAACCAGCAGAAAAACACAATAATGGGAAAAAATTTATTTCACTTTTACTGTTTATGGGGCTTATAGAAAACTGAGAAGTACTAAAATAAACCAAGCACCAACATTACATTAAATCAAGGGTCAGCAAAATCCAGCTCATAAGCCAAACCCAACTTGCTTGTTTTTGTAAATAAAGTTTTACTGAAACACAGTCACAAACATTCATTTACATATTGTCTATGTTTACTCCTGTACCACAATGGCAGAGCTGAATAGTTATAGCAGAGACTATACCACCTGCTAAGCTGAAAATATTTGCTTTCTGATAACATAATCTTTGAAGATAGTTTAGCCTAGTGTCCTAAATCATACTTTTAATTCATAAGGAGTAATATTTTGTTAAGTTGTTATAAGGGATTCTAGAAGGTAAGAAGAAGATTATGTTGTGTTATTTCAGAATGTTCATGGCCCTGTTAAAATCACTGAGAAGAGCCTCAACGCTTTCAGAGGTGTTTACTTCTCTAAGACCAGAAGGAAAGCTGAAAGAAAGTTTGACAGTGAATGTTTTAAGTATTTATTACACAATCAATTCTTTTTATTCATGGTAAAATCCTGGGTTAGGCTCCTATGAGACTGGTCACAATATCTTCAGCAACAGATCAATACATAACCTTGTCTTATGTGTGCTTCAGTTGGAAAACATCTTATTCAATATATATAGTTGATTCATTAACATTGAACTTAAGGCCAACAGCACTGTAACTCATCCTTGAACTAAGCTTATTTAACCCACGTATTTTCTCCACAAGGCACATCACAGCCTTCTTGCACTTAACAGCACCTCACCACATCTGGGGGCCATTTTAGACAGCAAAATCACCAATAAAGAGCATAAAAATGCAGAAAAAAGTGGCTTTAAATAAATTGTGAAGAGGATACTTGTTGACACGATGAGAAATAAGGCAGAATGTGACTTGTTTGAACTCGACAGAGACCAGGTGATCAGGTGACTCAAATTTTTAAGCTCTGTGTATATCAGCAAATGACTGTGAAAGTATCATTTGCACTGTTGTGGGGGGAGTCATGAATAAATTTTATAAAGTAGGTGAATTTACAACTGTGGAATCCATCCATAATTGGGAGTGACATGTTTATAACATACCTGTGAAGGAGGAAGATATGCCCATTTACGAGATGAGGACAATGAGGCACGGTACATTTAAATAACCCAATTAGGAGGGTGCCCATTAAAAGTGGCCAAACTGATATTCAAATTTAGGTCTGATTCCAAAGCAGGTGCCCCAAGAAAATTCAACTTGGGCAGTTTTTGTATAATAAATGCAAAAACTGAAGCAATTTCAAATGAACCCATCATTGTATTTGACATCACTTTCCATTTCCTGTCTCGAACTGTTGAACAATATTCATTATTGTGCATATTATGCAATAACCATTCCCCACCCTCAGGTACCTTGTGGAATTTTTAATATATCACTCCTAAAATTCATGAAGTATTTTAGCAAGATGCTAACTTCCCTAAGTCTCGATATCCCTATCTATGAAAGGAAGACAGTAGTAATACCATGTATCTTGAAGAATTGCTGTGAGATTCAATGACTATAATACATGAAGCATTCAGCAGTGTCCCTGACATAAAGCACTCAATATATGTTAGCAGTAATTATTAATAACGCAATTCAGGGGTCTGGGACAATAGGAATTCTGCCAGTGGTCTGATGATTTGACATCGCCAAAGAATAATTATGTGTTCAAAGATAGTCCAACGAGTATAGGGCCTTTAATGATATAGGGGAACTAAAGAGTCTAAACCTTGTTGTATTTTAATCATTTGCTGCTACTCAGTCTTTTTTCCTATCCTAGAAACCAGCTCTCGAGCCACATGTCAAAGGAAGAGAAGAGCCACACGTTCCTATAAAACATAATTTACTCCATGAGATTATGTCAGCACAGAACTGCCCATCTCTTTAGGCAGTCACCAGTGATGACCAGCTTTCCCTTTTCTAGTATCTTCCATCTTAGCCACATTCACTTTCTACTTCAGCACTGCTTGTTTGGCCTCTGATTTTTAGCTGGCTTATAAAAGTTTCTACAATCTTAGGTACAACATTCTTTTCATTCAGATTTTTTTAGAGTATAACATAGGACATTTTCAACAAAAGCAGGATGATAGTTGTTGTAAGTTGTTGTTGACGCTTAATGTTGTACATGTCACTTGACTAGATTTCAGTTGAACAACTAATCATTTCTAAAATAAATACGATTTTTCTTCAACAATCTCAAAATTCTAGAATATCCGAATTGAAGTTAAGCAGACCCCAAAGTTCTGCCGGAAGAACACAAAAACCTGATTTGCATAAGGTCACACACCATGTAACAGTGGGTTTAGTCCAGGATTTCACAATATTTGCCCTAAGCACCCAGAGAAAAAGTGATATTAAAAATCCATCCTCTAAAAGTCTAAATTGTAACCAAGAGGTCATGCGCTAAACTCAGTGTTCTTGTTCTCAACTTTATGCCTCTGTTCTGACCTCAATTTCTGCTACTGCGAATCTGTAAAGGTTGAAATATGCCGGTGTGAAGAATCAGATATGGGAAAAAAAGCATTTATATTCATCTGTCACCAACTAGCAAAAGGCTGGCGCAATTTACTTAACCCTCTGTGCCTTCATTCGTTCACATTCCAATGAGAATACCACTTCACTTCCTCCCTCACAGGATGGCTGTGGCCCCATGAGACACTGGAAACTACTCTGACAGTGAAAAGTGACATGAAAATTCAAAGCATCATTATTATCAGGCAACCACCCAGTACAATGGACTAAATAATAGCTACTGAATGAATCATTTCTATGCTGATTATCATCTATGATTTATGCCTAACAATGAAGAACATCTATTTAATCCTCTCACCACAAGGGTCTTTTAAATTTGCTTTTTCTTCCTCCAAAGACCCCATGCTTTGAAAGATAATAACTATCAATTACATTTATTCACAATTAATCCATTTTTCTATTTAATTTAAGATTGCTCATTACTGGAATTTGTTTTCTAAAAAGTAAACAGCAATAACAAGTAGTAATAAAAGAGTTTTCAATTATTTTAAAAAAATTTTTTTAAGTAGGATCCATGCTGGGCCCAAACTCATGATCCTGAGATCATGACCTGAGCCAAAATCAAGAGTTCAATGCTTAGGGGTGCCTGGGTGGCTCAGTGGGTTAAGCCGCTGCCTTCGGCCCAGGTCATGATCTCAGGGTCCTGGGATCAAGCCCTGCATCGGGCTCTCTGCTCAGCAGGGAGCCTGCTTCCTCCTCTCTCTCTGCCTGCCTCTCTGCCTGCTTGTCATCTCTCTCTGTCAAATCAATAAATAAAATCTTTAAAAAAAAAAAAAAAAGAAGAGTTCAATGCTTAAACAACTGAGCAGCCCAGGCGCCCCAAGAATTTTCAATTTTTAATGAGATGCTGATTAATTAGGAAATGGATACAATGTCATTTCAGGTTAAGTATCTAGGAATCACTCCATGTTACAGGAAGTCATCCAACAAGTACTTCTTGAGTACCTAGTATTTGGTTGGCAATTGCTAGACACCAAGGGTATTTTGGAAACAATCCCTATTCAGATGGAGTTTCTATTCTAATCTCGTCTAGACTTATCTTCCTCAAAATAGATTCAAAATTTATATTCACTAAGCTAAATTCACTGTAAAATCTATCTTATCTGTTAACCTAAGTTAATAGCTAAGTAAAAAATAATTATATTCATTTATGGGAAATGAATAATTAAATCAATTCCAGAAATAAGACAAGCAAATGTGTCTCTTTTTCTTCATTGTTCAGTTTCATTGAAATAAGATCAATAGAATAAGTTTAAAGAGTAAGGTTACAGCTGTAGATACTGTACTTCTTGACTAGACCATAAGGCTACTCCTTTTTTTTTTTTAATTTTATTTATTTATTTGACAGAAATCACAAGTAGGCAGAGAGGCAGGCAGAGAAAGAGGAGGAAGCAGGCTCCCCACAGAGCCGAGAGACCGATGTGGGGCTGGATACCAGGGTCCTGGGATCATGACCTGAGCCAAAGTCAGAGGCTTAACCCACGAGCCACCCAGGCGCCAACCACAAGGCTACTCATGCAACCATTTTTATTCACTGCCATTGAGGAAAGAACAAACAGGGACAATAATGCATAGTTCATGAGTCTCAACGATAAATTTTACCTTCATTAATCATTCAACCTATCAATTATCATTATCATATCATTAAAACTTCAACTGGCTGCCAGGTTTATTATTACACTGCTCACTGAAAACAAAAGAAAGTAGAAAATGGCATCTATGAGAAATCAAACATGATACTGAGCCTGGCAAATCTCAGCTCTTGTTTTTCCTCTCTCACTGCGAGTGATGAAGAGAACATGACCTTTGTAAGTTCTTACTTGTGAAATTCTTAAAAAAGGAAAAAAAACTATTTTTATATTTCACTTTACAAAAATGAAAGGGAGACATATGAACAAGTACATTAACACAAACCAGGTCTGACTCATGTTCTCTAATTCCCTGTTCTTTGAAAAGAGTATTTAGTGAATGCACAGCCTCTACATCTCTGAAAATGAATTCTCACCCCTAACATCCTTTCCAGCGAATGGGTCCTCACACAGCCCTGTCAGGTAGGACTATATGACTGTCCCTGTGCTTTTTCAAGGGGACTGATGGGCTAAATTATCCGTTCTCCCCCTCCCCACAAAAAACCCACAAACTCTTCTCCTGAAAAATGATCCATGAAACTGGAGAGATAACAACCCCAATTAAATTAGTTTCCAACTTTTGAGGAGAGCGCCAACTAAGACAGTTTTCTTCTTTTAAGAAAAAAAAAAATGGATTTCATTGTGGCTTCCTGACCTAAGTGTTTGATGGAGGAGAAGACAATTTCAGTCCACTGGGTACAAGATGACATAAGTTTTACAGAAAAAAAATATATAATTGAGACCGTCAGGGGAAGGAAAGAGTTCAGAGTACTTGATGAGGTCACCAAAGGGGGCAGAACAATGCATTTGCGAAATCCGTTTTCTCAACTTCCAATTATGTCCTAACACTTTGATTCTTATCATCCTGAACTTTTCCTCTTTCTTAGAAGGTGTCGGTAACCCACTACTTCCTAATAGGCTTGCTGCCCTTGATTCTGCAGTTTTGAGGGCTGAGTTCTCTCATCTCCTAATAAAACATGTTTTTCAGAGAACCTTCCTCAACCATAGCTCCCACCAAACACCACAACTAATAAGCCTGATTTTTGAGCTGTTCTTTTCATAATCCTCTTCACTCAGACCTTTCACCTGTCACTGGTGTGTTGCTAAACCCATTAACCACAACACCCTCCCCACCTGAAACTTGGGGCATCAACATCTCACACAAAGCCTACTGGGGACAAAATGTTCCTGTCCTTTTTCCATACAGAATGAATTTTCACAAATCTGATCAGATCTCGATATTTCACCTACAGAATAAAACAGCAAAGTCAGTCTCCAATTTAGGACACCCCAGGTATCTAATCCACACACATTCCATGGTTCTGGAGCTTTCTGAAGAGCCTTAAGTTACAGTTTTATCTTTTGGGATGAATGGAAAGAACTCTATTCTAAATTAAGAATTTCTTTAGTTGAAGAAAGTATCAATTTTTTCCTAAGACACATCGAATAATGAAAGTGTACTGTATGTATGTATTAAGCACCAAGACTCTAGGCACAGGGGGAAGAAAATGCCAACTTCTCATTGTATATGAGGCTATAAATGAAAATGTGCTCTAAATTCTGAATGTTATTCTTTTACCTGTCAGAGATATATATACAATTAAGAATGAAATCTACAGCCAGATCATTAATCCTTTAAAAGGACCCAGAAAGCAATATATCTGAGGATTTTTAAATGCTATTTTTAAAAAATCACTTGGTTATCCAGATCTTAACTTACATCACATTTCATCAAGAGATAAATGTTAAGGGAACACGGATGCCACAAGAAGAAGGATGAACACTTGTTCAGTAGATGCTATAGCATATTCTGAAGAGTCAGGACATCACAGAAGTTACGAACATGAACCCAGGAGCTGGACTGCCTGGGTTCAAATCCCCAATCTGCAGAGTACCTACTTCCCAAGGTTTTGGTGATGCCTAATTAATTTGAGTCAATACATATAAATCAGCTGTAATTGTACCTGGCATGTAGCAAATAATGATGGGCTATTACTGCTTCACATTATTATTATTACTATTAAGTTATATTATAATTATGATTCCTGGCACTAAAGGTGTTATGTATCACCTCATTTAACTCCTTCAGACACCCATGAATAGCTGTCTCCAGATCAAAGTCCTTGGTATGACACACAGGAAGGAGCCTGTGAGATTTGCCAGAAACTGTGTCCCCTCTCATCATCTCCCCTACAGCCAGCCACTGGCTCTCACAAGGCACCCGGGGAGACCCAGTGCTGCCCCCAATCTGCACCTCTGCCCATGCTTCCAGCGCCTCAAAGGCTACTTCACAGCCCCGAAGTCTAGAACGTCTTTCAGAGTTTGCTTCAGAGATCCTCAGAGAATTAACATATATGGCCCATTAAATATGGCATTTATTGACTCAGTCCTCAGTAAGGATTTTTGACATGAACAATTTTTCAGTAACAATTCTTAGTAATAATTCTTTCTCAGTAACAATTTTTCATACAAACCTGCCAAGGCTTAGATAATTTTCCAAGGTTACTCAGCTGGTAACAGATGACTCTGATCTTCAAACGTACATCTGCTTCACCATGAGCCCTTTTCCTGTGAGCAGAAGTCATCCATCTCTCCTTGGGAAGATCACCTCTGGTATTTCTATCTTTCATTTACTCTGCCCCTATACTATAAGTAGCTTATTTACTTATCTGCTCTCTTATTAGATTGAAAGGTTATGGAAGACAGCAATCTTTTTAAGTTTATTTTTGGATCCCAATTGTCAATATAGAATATAGGAAATGATAAATGTTTGTTCAGTGAATGAATTAAAGCTCAATAAATAGCTGTGAACTAAATATTTTGCCCAAGACATACAAGCTGGTTGCAGAGCTCGGATTTAATCTCAGGCATAAAGCACAGCTGACCATCATCACCCATGGGAGGTCTTTAACTAGACACCAGTATGGTAAGACTGCAAATGAACCTTGCAAAGCAAAGAAATTACATGAAATTAGTTAGACCTGGTATAAGTAATGCCATATAAAAATTTTCTAAATTAGGGGCGCCTGGGTAGCTCAGTCAGTTAAGCCTCCAACTTTTGGTTTCAGCTCAGGTCATGATCTCAGATCATGAAATTGACCCTATGTCAGGTTCTGTGCTCAGTGCATGGAGTTTACTTGTCTCTCTTCCTCTGTGCCTCCCCCACCCACTCTCTCTCTCTCTCTCTCCAATAAATAAATAAAATCTTTTTTAAAAATTACTAAATTAGTCACGCATGTGTGTTTACACCTGTGTGTTCCAGAAATTTTTATCTGCAGAAATTAGCCTGGGGGGGGGGTCCAACTACACATTAGATAAAAGAGGCCTGTAATCAACTAAACTTGGCAAACTGTGAGTAAAACAGGATGCCCTTAACACACAGGAAATGTTCTATAAGTGTATATTAGGTTTCTCAGAGACTTTAAAATGAAAATGTTCACTGCATCTCTCTGTGAGAGGATTCTCCACTTCCCAAACTTTCTCATATTTCACCACAGAAAACTCTGAAACACTTTTTTCCATGAAGTATTTCCATGATGTATTCCTTGGGGTCAGTGTTCCATGGAACAGACTCACGGCATGCTATGAGACCAGCACTTAGCACCAAGTACTCAGGGCGCCCATGTGCAGTTGCTCCTGTCCCAGTAACAACTTTTCACAAACAGAAACAGACTAGGAGTTGAATCCTGGGGAAACGCCTATACCAGCAAGAGCTATGACACCCAGGACTGGATTTCTCTTCCTCCCACTTATAAAGCTAAAACCAACTCTCTCTCCCTGAGAACTCTTCCTCTTCCTTCACTTCTCAACTGAAATAAAAATCTATCGACCCAAACCGTCATAAGTTACTCTGCATCTGGATATGTAACAATATAGATGTGAGAGAAATCAAGAAACAGGGAAAAAAATAACCTTACATTCAAGTTTTTTCCTACTCTGTACCTTAGCACTTTTTGATCCAAGAAAACCAAATATTAGGACTTTATATAAATACGAAAGTAGAAGAAAAAAAATGCCCACAAGACTATAACTAATTTGATGACAACCTATCAAAAGGAATCACAACTATCTGAAAGATAGTTAGAAAAATGTGTTACGATTGTACTCAAAGTTACACAATGACTACCATTTGAGGGAGTAAGTGATAGACGATAACTCCCAAGAGGAAGAGATATCTCGTTGTGTTCATTTCCCCACTCAGGTAGAGGAATTCTCACCCTACTCTCATTGGCCAGGCTTTTCTCTTTCCTCCTTTTGAAAAAAATTTTTATTTATTTATTTATTTATTTATTTATTTATTTATTTATTACAGAGAGAGAGAAAAAGCAGGGGGAGGAGAAGGGGGAGAAGGACAAGCAGACCCCATGCACTGAGCTCAGAACCCAATGTGGGGCCTGATCCCATGACCCTGAGATCGTGACCTGAGCTGAACTCATCAGTGAGATGCTTAAGAGACTGAGCCACCCAGATACACCCTGGCTCTTATTTCTAAGGTCTGATTTGATTCTAAACAAAATGGCCTTTTCTCCAGGGAGATAGCGATAGAGAAAAAGGAGGACAGAGGGACAAGTGGGGAAGGAAGGACGAGAGGAGGGATAAGAGAGAAGGTATCTCCACCTACGGAAGCATTCCCAAAAGACTTGTTTTTGATGATCTAAGAAGGTCAAGCAGACCCCAGAGGGTCAAGGGAAGATTTTAGGGAAATGACCCAACAGTGGAGAAGAGATAAATTAGGGATAGGGGTTCTATCCTCTTGTTCTGGGGAAAGAAAAGAACTGTTGTCGTTCAGAATGGCATGCTATCTGCAAGCAGTCTCTCAGTGATGCCGAGACTCACATGATGGTGACACCCACAAACACAAGACACCTGGCACTAGGGCTTTGAAGAAGGAGCAACGTTCTCTGGAGCTAAGCCTGGAATTCCCAGACAGAGGGCTGAATATGAGGCATCTCAATGGCCTGCCCTTAGAGCAGTACTACCCAAGAGACAAAGGAGCTTTCCACAGCAGAGGGGACAGGAGGACTATGGGGACCAATGTCAGTTAATTACCAGAGGCCTCTCCATCCCATTTCCTGAGCCTTATAAGCTTCCTGCTCACAACCCACCCAGGGTTCTAACACAACATGAACTCCACTAACTTCACTAGAGAAGCCTTGCAGCCAGATTTTATATGATTTTTTAAAATTAACGATTATAGGGGCACCTGGGTTCCTCAGTGGGTTAAGCCTCTGCCTTCGGCTCAGGTCATGGTCACAGGGTCCTGGAATCGAGCCCCGCATCAGGCTCTCTGCTCAGCAGGGAGCCTGCTCCACCCACCCTCTTTGCCTGCCTCTCTGTCTACTTGTGATCTCCATCAAATAAATAAATAAAATCTTAAAAAAAAATAAAATAAAGTTAATGATTATATAATATACCTTCCTCATCAATTTTCTGAAAAATTTATAGTTGCTACATTCTTATAAGCCTTTTCCTAAGGAAAGGCCTGAAGTGCTTCCTTTTTTTTTTCCACTTTATTTATACATATTTAATTAAGATGAAATAGGCATAAACCATAAAGAAAAAAAATCAGGATAAAGTGTCACTTCCATTTTGTAGGGAGGGGTCAGGAAATGGAAAAGATTACCTGGGAAGCATCCTAAGACCACCCCAAAGTAGTGAGGTTACTGAATATTAAAGTCAAAATTAAGTATTATTCCACTTAATCTGAATAATTTGAATAAAGGGAGTCAAAACTTTATCCTATTTGGTATAAGAATTTTTACATTTAATATATAGTGAATCATTTCTCAGAAAGTAATACCGGTAAGTTTTAGAAGAAAGAAATTTCCATTACACAACTGACTAGAAAATCTCAAATGCAACTAAGCAGCTATGCTATAGCTCAGTATGTACCATTACATTGTTCTGGGCTAGTGTACATTTCAGTTTAACACAGAACTGCATTTTGGGTTTTAGAAAGGCAGCAATAGTTATATTTTGGCTTTTATTCTAGATGCTTAACACAGTTAAGGTGACAGTTGAAGCATATTAAGTAAAGGTAGTTCTAATTAAATGATGATCCACACAATCTCTAGCAACCTACATACACTGTATAATGCTTACATGGAATGAAACCAGTGTACTTAATTGGTATTTTACACGCACACACACTCACACAGAACTAAAAAAACATCAAAAGCAGTCATTCTACATGTACTATGGTTACACATTAAAAATGCAATTATACCATAGAACTAAAGTAATATGAACAGCACTACTTGATATGTAAGATAAAGGTGACTGGTTCTAACACAGAGCTAAGCCTGTATCAGTCATTCTAATCATAATGGCTTGTAAAAGCATCGGGTTTCCAGTAGAGAAACTACTCTATGAAAATCAGTTAAAATCTGTCCAAAGTTTCACATCAGTAAAACCAGGATAAGGCTACAATGATCTTGAAGTGTGAACAAGATATCCAATCAGAACAGTAAGATTCCCAGCCATAATGTAAGATAGAAAGGTCTTCATGCAGCATATGCTCTCTGGCTCCTAGAAAGCTTCATGTGCATAATATAAAGTTAAGTTGCCCAAGAAGTAAACTGGAGTTCAGTGAAGTTTCCATTGTGCCATGACTTTTAAACCTCAGGAATGGTATGATCCATCAGGCTTTTCATAATGCTTGGTGCCATCCGTTTAATATGTTCAAAGATAAAAGCAGGCATGATTGTAATAGTAACTACAGTCTCAGATGTTGACAGTATGTCTGCAATTTGAGAATCCTTCAGCCCAATGACATTCTGCCCATTGACTTCACAGATGTTATGTTCTGTGAGAAGACCATTTCTGGCTGCAGAACTATCTTTCACTATGGATGTTATCTTTCCATTTTTAAAGATAAAGCCAACATGTCCAGTACTATCCTTATGCATGGTAACTGTCTGTTCAAAGGGCCTGTCACGAACAGTCATAGTAATCTTCTCTCCAAAAGCCTGTTTGAGTACCTTGTGTGCTTTATCAGAGCTCCAGCCTGCACAGTTTTCCTCATTGATCTGGAGTACTTGGTCCCCAAATCTCAGACCAACCAATGAGGCTGGAGAATTTGCCTGGACCAGCTGAACAAATATGCCATTATCTATTGATTTAAGCCTGAGCCCAATTTTTCCATCTTGATCCTTACACAAAATGACTTCATGAATCCCTTGCTTAATTTCTGCTCTAAGAATTCCAACATCATTACCAGTTACAGGAGCCACCATATAGTTCATACTAGAAGGTCTTGCCACCAACTGCCCCTGAACTGGTGCTCCAGGGATCACGGCCATATTTGCACGGATTTCTTCTTCATTTAAACTCAGGCCCATGTACTGGGAGAGCTCCGGATACAATTTAGGATAGAGATTTCCATCTTGAGAGATGGGAGCAGAAGCTTCAGACAAAATTGCTGGGTTGCCAGGGTTTGCAGAAAAGGCAGTTTGAGCCTGAATAACTTTGTCTACCTTCAGGTCTTCAAGAGATGGGTACAGAGACATTTTTGCAGGATTTTTCTAGGCCACAAGGACCTGCTCGCCGCCGTTGCCGCCCCGCCGCCTCCAGTAACTCTGTACTGCTTCCTTTTGATAAGAAAGAAAAAAATCTCCCCAATTACATTCTGAAAAATCTACAGCAATTTCAACTAAGGCCAAACTCTGGGTCCGACTTCATTTAGAGACATTGAGATATGCGGAAATTAAGTCCTACGCAATCCTCGCCCTAGATATTCCTCACTCGTTTGAAGCTGCCATACACCACGGTTTTATTTTGTCTTTGTGACCCAACTGCTGGGTCATATCGTTATGGCATAACTACTGAGTCTAGCACCTAGGGGCATCACTTGCCATCCAAGTTCCTGGCACCATTCAGGCATGGTTTGCAAGAAGCATGCCATTCCTGAACCAGGATGTCCTTACCCTCCTTTGTCCTTAAAGCACAAGAGTGTCTACAGTCTTCTCTTGAATACGTCCACCAACAGTGCTTTATGTCTCCTATGTGGGGCCGTCCAAGGCCTGCCATCCAGAAGTGGCAGTCTAAATCAGTGAGTAAGAGGCAGGCACTGGAATCAAGCATGTCTGGATTTGAATCCCAGATCTGCCATATCTTGGCTCTATGACCTGAGGTAAGGTACTTCTGATATCTATCTGAGAGGGCTGTTGTAAGGATACAATGGGACTAAGCACAGTGTTTAGTATACAGTCCGTGCATGAGAAATGACAGCTGTCATTAGCAATAGAAAATCTGAACCACTAAGCAAATACTCAGTTATTACCATAACTGCCTTCTGCAACACTTCAACGGCTAGGAACTTGGTAAACACCATGTTTAATGCTATGAACTAACTGAGTTTCTAAATTACTTAGATATAGGATGCGTTTTGTGCATTATGGAATAATTTATATTTGTTTGCCTTTACCATACAAAAAGAAGTCACATTTTAGAGGCCAGACCAACAGTTTCTAGAGAAGACATAATCAGATACACAGAAATCACTGAAAATTCAGATATCAGACAAAACACCAACATAAAAAATGTCCCTAGCCATCACATAAGTATTGTCATTTGTAAAGTCAGTATCATTTTCAAAGTAAGTAGTATCATTTGTAAAGTAATAAATTAGAGTCTTGAAGACTAGTCCATTTTTTAGAAAAGCTCTAGCTGGAGTATCAGATTTATAACATTATCTGTGGAAGACTGTAGTAAATAACGTACAAAAAAAAAATATATATATATATATGTCCCTGGTCATCCTCGAATAGAAATAATTCTTCTTTAAGCATCAATTCTATGACAAATATTTGAACTTTTGGCCAATAAATGTAATCAGTGGTATGCTAATAAATGTTTAACAACTAGCTCTCAGTGGAAGAGGCATGTGATTTGTAGTGTTTGCCAATTTCCAGGGTGTCATATACTCTACCCAGGCCCATTTCCAACTAATAATCAGCTTTCAAAAGCCACTGTTGGCCAGCACAATCCCTGCATAAGGAGTAGGGTTTATGATGGTTAGGTAGTCCACTCCCGCCCTCAGGGTTGTTTACAAGGGAACCAAGGTACTACCCCACAAGTAAAAAATAAATAGAGATTTAAAAAATACACGGATTTTCTAGGAAAGTAACTGAAGCATTTTATAACAGGCTAACTCCATAGGTATTTTTAAGACTGTTTCCATTTCCTGCACAAATCCTCCCTTACTGAGAGCTGACGCACTTTCTGCACAGGTGGCTGGGAATACCCCAGGTCGTATCATCTTATTCCTATCCGACCCCACTATCCTCTTGAGTCTTGCTGGACTGGCTTCAACCTGGACTGGCTTCACCTAGCTTAACCTGGCTTCAAGGATCCCAGGTTCTCTCTCTACTCATTTAGTATCATTTACTAAAGATAATGGTTTTCTCCACTAATTTTCCGCATGAGACAACTTCTGTCTTCCTGTCTCCCTTTTATCAGTAAATCCACCACTTATACTAATACTTCTCTCGCTGGTAAGTGAGACACATCCTATGAATGGGAAGGAATTAACTACCATTTAATAATTTGCTTATCTATCTGCTCTTTTATTTGGAAACCGTTAAAAGTAAGATTTTAGGAAGACCATTTGAGAAATAGCAGGAAACGCAAAATCTCTTTTTGTCTTACTTTCAGTTTTGAACTCCAGTCTGCCCCAAGACTACTTCACTACAGGAACCTGTAACTTACCAAATGAAAGGATTTTAAAAAGTGGAGTTCATAAATGAAGACAAATGTAATAACCTATTTCTCTGTTCACTCACAATGTTGGTCTCCCAACCTGTTTATCGCTCAGACAAGCTCCTGGATGCAAAACTCATCAATTCTACCATCTCTCTGGAGGGTACACTAAAAAGATAAATTGCACAATCTCTTAGGCTTAAAAAAAGAAACCCATTGCTAAATGGTGGAGTTCTGTGCATAGGTGTAGGTGACGACAGCACAACAATGCGAAAGCACTTCATGCTGCTGAACTCTACCCTTAAAAAGGGCTGAGATGGTACATTTTATGTTATATATATTTTCCCAAAGTTTTTGAAAACTTTCTTAAAATGTAAAGAAAAAAAATCCATTAAAGAGAGATTCTGCCACTCCGCCCTCCAGAGTTTCACCTGAGACAGTAAACCCAATATTCAGTGGATTTTTTAAATAAATAAACAAACATAGCATCCTCTAATTCCGCCTGTGTCTCATTACAGACTTCGGGCATCAGGGTGCCGAGGGTTAAGAAGAAGCTCTTGCTCTGCTAGACACCAATGTTCTATGTTCCTTTTCCCCAAAGTCGTTTATATATATATATTTTTTATTTTTTATAAACATATATTTTTATCCCCAGGGGTACAGGTCTGTGAATCAAAGTCGTTTATATTCATTTTCATTCACTGCTTGGGCTGAAGGGACGCAGTCTAGCGAGGGAAGGAGCGTCAACACGTACTGCATTCTTTGCCCCTCACGGGGTCAGGCAGGCCCGAGCAGTCGGCTGCGGAGTTCGGGATGGCCACTCTCCACCTGGAGCCGCTGCTGTCACACTCCGTGTATTCAAAGTGGTAGTCGTTCTGCAAACAACCACAGAAACAAGCTGTTATTCGAGCCGGTTTTCACGGGACAACTGTGCTTTTCCATCAGCCCCAGCCTGTGTGCAAGCCCAAACTGTCCTCTGCTTGGCTCTCCTTCTTACCCTCTTCCATTCATACCAAGCAGGGCTTCATGCTTTGTTTTGTTTTCCCAACAACTATCAGGCCAGACAGTGAGTTGGCACTGAGGATAGCATGAGGGGATGGTCAACGCGCCCAGGCTGTGACCAGTGACCTTTGGTCTCACCTCTCCGAAAAGGCTACACTTCCCTCTTCCTCTTGCAGACATTTTAAACTCCAAATAATTGATAGATAGGATTCTAAGTGCAAAATAATCCTCGGAAACTGAATGCCATCACTGTCCCCAGTTTTTCAAAGAAAGAACTATTCTCACTGACCTAATTCTCACTCTGTTTAAAAGTTACAGCAGGTATAATAATTAATCACCCAAATGCTAGTAAAGGACGAGCCCTTTTTTAAGCACCTTTCCCAAGCTCCAGACACATCCACCACAGCAGGCTGCCATCAATCACTGACTATAAAAGAGACATTTATTACAGATGCCAAATTAAGACCAACCCACTTATCTCTAGCCTCTGGATGCTTTGAAATTTTCACAGTGACCTCCCCTGATCTGAGCACATTACGTGTGTGAGATGCTTGGACCGAGGGTGAACAGGGACACACCACCACTGCAGCATTTTAAGAATGAAAGAAATTCTAAATCTTCCTCCAAATATTTTCAATCCAGTATCTTATTTATTCAGTTTAATATCCTAGAATGCTGCCGTCTGGATTCATCCACTCTATTTTACCTCCCTTACTGGATCAGTGACCAAAGGGAACAGAAATATCAAGTCATAGCAACATCAGGAAATCAGGCACCTAAGGTGAGAGGCTATGTATTTGTGCATGTGTGTGTGCACGTGTGCGCGTGAGTCTTTGCACATGCATACACATGGAAACATTAGCAGTTAGGAAATGAGCTCTGAAATCAGAAAGGTCTGCATTTGAATTCACACCCCCCATTACACCAAATACAATTTATGTGATACTGGGCAAGCCACTTAACCTCTCAAAGCATCAATTTTCATTAGGAAAATGAAAATAATAATATTTCTGGGGCAACTGGGTGGGTGACTCAGTTGTTAAGCGCCTGCCTTCAGCTCAGGTCATGATCCCAGGGTCCTGGGATCGAGCTCCATGTGTGGCTCCCTGTTCTGCAGAAGCCTGCTTCTCCCTCTTCCACTCCCCCTGCTTGTGTTCCCTCTGTCACTGTCTCTCTCTGTGTGTCAAATAAATAAGTAAAATAAAAAAAAAAAAAAAGATTATTTTCTTCCTTGTATGGTTGTTGTGGAAAGTAAATAATAATACATGTAAAATGTTAGACACGTTAAGCTACACTGCGTTAGCACTTGACAAATGGTTAAATTATTATCCTTAAGGATGACACAGAGAAAGGAGTTAATGGTGATGTGGTAAGGCACAAATCATTTGAGTCTCTGTTTCTTCTGCTTCAATTTCTGCATGTACTTAAGATAAAATGAGAAGGGGTCTTAAGTTAGAGAAGGTGGAATTACCAGGCTAGAAGCAAAGGTGTTATGCTGCATTTAGGCACTCCCCCAGAAATAAAATTTAGTAGACCCTCCAGGCAATCATCTATGAATATTATTCTTTCCATTCAAATTTTTAACCAAGTTTGACAACAGGGAATCTGAGATTAAGTTGACAGGATCCTGGATTTCACATATGTCTTACTGTCCATCCAGGGCAAATCTACATACCTAAAATAAATAAATAAATAAAATAAAAGCAGTCAAATAGGAAAGATTTTCTAGAGGGATAGATGTAAGGAGGGAGAAAGGAAAGTAATAAAAGTTCACTACATTTAACTACACACAAAGGTTAAGCACAAAAGTCGTCCCAAAGTAAAAGGTAAACAACAGAACAAACTGGTGAAGAAACAAAAATACAGCAAAGATAAGTAACTTAACAAACACTGGGTTTCTAAAAACCAGCCCAGAAGAGAACAAAACCTCCCAATTATGATGACAATTGTTACAATCTAACTACACGGAGGCTAGATAATGCTTCAAATAACTCTCACATATAAGTATAATATGCATACATACATATATATCTTGACAAACACATGTTTTTATAAAACATTAACATATGTAATGATTTGTGTCTGTATCAACAGATATCATTTTTATACATGAACATTAACATTTCATTCTTAACTATGTGATAATTATTAATAAGTACCACGACCTAAGTGCTATGGGGAAGATTGAAAATAATTAAAACACATAGTCCTTGTTCTCAATAAGCTTCTGATTTTGTTGTAGTGGACAGAACATACACATACACACATATCCTGTCATTCTATAAAAGAGCATATACATGCAGGGCTCTGAAGTGGAACAGAACATCACAGGTCAGTGTTCAAGTAAAAACTCCATCTGGTGAAAATTACCAGATCCCTTAACTCCCCCAATAAGTACAATGTTGTAGCACTTCTCAATGAACTCATCACGGCCAATTTTTTCCTAAGCCTTCCAACAGATACCTATTTCCTGGCACTCAAATGGCTTGCCTATTAGGGGCTGTGTTTTCTGGAAAAATAAGGTAGAATGTGCATGATGTGACCTCATTATATACTGATCACAGGGTCAGACCAAATATCTGTGAGCTGAAACTACCGGAAAAGGCTTTGAGGAGAAATCCCAGAAAGATAACAGGGTTTGTAAGTCTTCAAGGGCCGCTGATCCTTTCTAATAAATTAGCCAGTATGACAGGGTGTGACAAACAGCGAGATGAGGCCCAAAGGTAATACACTGGAAGGTATGCAGTGAAATATAGCAGCCTAAAGACAGACGCCTGATGGACTGAACTAATAAAAGAACAAACGAAGTTGCCTGACCTTCTGGACTCTGAGGGTTGTTCATGGCAATGACCCACCCATGAGAAATTCAGCTCCCACGTGCTCCCCACCTAGCCTCAATAGTCAATTAAGAGGTGACCACAGTTAATTATCAAGACCCACTAGATGAGCACAAACTGTAGTACAGAACCAAAAATAAAGATTTTTTTAAATATTTTATCTATTTATTTGACAGAGAGGGAGGGACAGTGAGAGAGGGAACACAAGCAGGGGCAGTAGGAGAGGGAGAAGCAGGCTTCCCCCTCAGCAGGGAGCTCGACACGGCACGGGGCTCGATCCCACGCCCCAGAGATCATGACCTGAGCTGAAGGCAGACGCTTAATGACTGAACCACCCAGGTGCCCCCAGAATAAAAAATACAGAGTCAGTAAGAGGCCTCGGGCCTCAAAGAAGAGAGGGTACTGATACCTAAGAGAACACACACAGAGGAATGGAACCAAAGGAAGCACATGAGATCCATTTCCTTCAGACAGGGATCCTCTCTGCATGTTTTTATGTAAAGCATTGAGAAGAGCAGAGCCCTGTGTTGGATGACAATAGCTCCGGACCTGAAGTGCTCAGCAAAGAGCTTGATGCTGTATTTGAGAAATCAAGACAGCGAGAAGGAAAGTGAGCATGAGACGGTAGTCCCCGGCACAAATACTTCAACGCCGCTCTCCGCGAGGGCGCATCCTCGCCCGACTTCTGTGGGAAGGTCGAAAGGGTGAGAATACTTCATGCAGACACACATCCACCTTATAATAAAAACTTCCTTCGCCAACATTATCGAGTACGTGTGCACAGTAGCAGTGTGCAGTAATATTTATATTCAGATTTTTCTCTTATAAAAGGAACATGAAGTTACCATGGGAACCTCAGGCTAAGTAAAGTAATAGGTATCTAATCTATTTATGACACATCCTCGTCTCTGCATTTGCAGACACTACTGCTTTTTAGAAATTATTTTAAAAGAGCTCATGTTTTAAATCTGAGTTCAAAGTCTGTTTTGGTCAAGAAGGAATTTCATGTATTCACTGTGTAAACCAATATAGATGGGTTGGTTTCCGCCCATGTGCCAACTGCAGACATGTGGATGCTGGGGATACTGCAATGAACCAAGCAGCCAAGTCCCTGCACTCATGGGGCTTACATTTTTGTATCAATGAAAGTGCCCAGGGCTTCTGGGAAAAATCCAGCTTAGACCATTTTTCTTCTATGGTGTCTCTGTGCAAGCTTGTAAAGGGATAGGCAATAAACCAGCAACAACAGACCTAGGCCCCAATCTCACCTCTGCCACTGTGAAACTGTGAGAGGGAAATGGAATGGACCCCATGAGAGAAAAAGTTGTTTTTCTTTCTTTGTGCCTTTTTTGTTTCCTATCCTCGCTAGGATCTGCACCACCACCCCACTCTGCACAGGCCTTGTAATGCAAATAGCATATGTTCTCCTTTTAAGGGACAGGACTTAATGATTTTTCTAGAATAGATAACATCTAAGGACCAGGTAAGAATGACCTAATGAAGCTATCACATACTTATTCCAGACTGTTGGCACTAGATAGCTCCACACCAAGGCCCTGGTTCATGGAATAACATTTGGCTCTTGTCTTTGTTCTAACTGGTTCCTGGATGCCCAAGAGGACAGGTGCACCAGACCACAGTCCTCAAAAAAGAAACCTCCAGACCTCAAACAAAAAAAAACTCAAGCTCTTTTCCTTTCTGGGTCTCCCAGACTCTCTGTCTGTATCTGGTCTCTCTCTTCCATAAATCTGCTTCACCTCCTGTGGCCTCATGTCTGACTTCCATCCTTCATGAAGTCAAAGACTCCCTTGGCTGGTCCAGCAGAACACCCTGTAGGTCCTTGGACCTGGCCTACCTGCACCCAAATATAAGACCCTGAACAACTCAACCAATACCCTGCACCCAAATTCCTCTTCATCTTTAAAAGAAAAATCTATATTTGTACAATTATAGTCTGTATCTCATATTTTCACTGTTCTTAATAAAGGGAAACCAACTATCTCTGTCACTCTCCTGTATTGTGAGGGCAAGTTTCAAAAAAAGAAATTCTAAACCAAGTCTATCAATGAAGAAATGAAGGAAACTTCAATTTCCTCCAGAAATCTATAGCTAGACAACCTATAATAATATCAATATTAGAAATATTAATTTTAAAATTCTCATAGAAAGTACTGAGAAAAATGTGTTATAAAGTCTTTAAACACATGGAATCACTATATTATCACATAACCACATTTAAACTTGCTAAATTAAATATAAATTCTCTTTGCAGCCACAAACCCACAAAAGAGTAATTTCTCAAGGGATCTAGGAGTGAAAACAGTAATACTTTAAGATGACAAAAATAAAGATATTAGAAGTGAAAATGACAACAGATGCAGGTTCAACAATTTTTTGGAAGATGAAAAGCACAAGATGAGCTTTACTGACTTGTCAAAGTAAGAAAATCTGAAAGCTAAGGGCTACATAGGCAGATGATAACAAGAAGAAGGAAGATTTGAGATGTAGCACCTCTCAGAGATGAAAACACCAAATCTCTCAGAAAGCAGAAAGATCTATAAACAGCAAGACTGGTTGAAAATCTGATAAAGAATGTAGACCCCTCCTTCCCAATTCCCTTCCACATCATGATGAGAGACAAGGATTATTTCCTCTACAAAAACATAATTAGGGAGATTCAGGGACATGAGTACAGCAGGAAGGAAAGGCCTTACAGACAACAGGGGACCATGTGAACAGCTTCCTACTGAATGAAGAGACCCACTTCAAGGACACTTCCCCATCAACACTGAAACCCGAGCCCAGGCAACTCCAACATCACTGTCCTTTCCCACTTGGACCCCCACCCCCAAGACTAGCACAGCCACCTTCCTGTGCCCAAAGGAGCCCTCGGGGGATGTGACACCTCACATGGGGATGGTTAACCCTATCATTTTAGCTGATTTTCACATCTGCTCACATTAGAATTGAGACTAGCTGGAATCTCAATTTTGTCCTTTGTCTACAAATACGATCATTATTTGCTATTAACAGTAAGTCTAACAACATTTGCGGAACCTTAAAAGCTTTCCAAAACAATTTTCAGAACATTTTCTTACTTGAATTGCGCCACACAATAGCCCTACAGAGGGAGCAAGGGTCTTATGTTGGTCATCAAGGCCACTGTCCTTTTTCATTGGCCATCTCCTGCTGCCTGGATGGTGACCACCAGCAGCCTAAGTGACACCTGTCTTCCACTCCTGTTCTTCCAGGACATTCCCCAGCTAGTTCTAAAGACATCATCCCTGCTCAAAACCCTGCAATGATTTCTAGTTGGCTAAAGAAAAAGTCTATAATTCTAGCAGAGTAGAAAAGGTCTTTCATGATTCATTCTCTATCTATTTGCCACATTTCGTTTCTCACCGTTTCCTGGATGAAATATTGAAAGGGGATCAAATATGCCATCCTCTTCCTTGCCTCCAGGCTCTCTAGCACATACATGACTTTTTCTTTGCCTGGACGTCTCTCTCTGCCGGTACCTGGTAATAGCCTCAGGGCACACGTAGTTAACAAAGCACGGTGTAGCAGGTTCTCTTCCAGGCTCACCCCTCACATTTGCAGGACCACCTTTTCACCCCACACCTTAAATAGCCTCCACATATACAACTGACAATCCCAGCTGCATATCCATGGTCTGTCATCTCTCCTTCCCCAATCACAGTCTACAATCAGGTGCACCGAGGAAAAGCCCAGGAAGGCCCTGAAGGCAATCCTGGGCCTTTAAAGCATGGAGTTCCAAAGTCCTGCCATCCAGAGCATAGGATAAAAGGATGGGGGGAGTGGAGAACATGACATCAGGTGGGCACGGCTGACAAGGCAAAAGAAAGAACACAATGGGGCGAGGACCAGAATTAGGCCCTCTACAGCAGAGACCAAGGTAGGAGCCAAACTTGCCTGGTCTGAAGGTGTTACCAGTCCCCATTATATAACAACAAGAAACAAGAAAGAGAGCTGCCACTTCGTAAGACAGAATTTCCTAGGAAGGAGGGAGAATCTGTCTACCTTTTGAAGTTTTTTTTTTTCCTTTATTTTTTTTTTTTCTCCTAACCCAAATTAAAACTCTACAATGGTAAGCAGAAGTTCAATTTTCCAAAAGGGGGAAAAGCTAAATCCTTGGAAATCCACCTGTTATGTCTGATTACATATGGCTACAAGCTTATCTGCCTGAAATAGAAACTACAAATTTTTGGATATGAATCAGGCTGAAACTGAAAAGGCACCCTTACTTCTGCCAAATTTGAGCAACTACTTACTATTTAATAAGCATTAAGAGAAACTTACTATTTAAAATGCACCAAGAGGAGAAAGCATTGGAAGTTTCAGAAATGTATTAAACATACCCTGTGACACATCGATCCCACTTCCATTTCCAGGCACGTAACCCAAAGAAGCCACAATAGGTTTGCGATTTAGGATTATTTAAAATACTAAGAATTTGGGCTCCTGGGTGGCTCAGTCATTAAGCAACTGCCTTCAGCTTGCTGGAGTCACTATCCCAGGGTCTTGGGTTCAAGCCCCGCTCCATGGGGAGCCTGCTTCTCCCTCTCCCACTCTCCCTGTCTCCCTTTCTGTCAAATAATTAAAATCTTTGTAAAAAAAAAAACTAAGAACTTGAAAATAATCTAAATGTGCAACCATAAGAAATTAGTTAATAAATTGTATACTCACGACAGGACTGCGTAGAGTCCTGAAGTGATAATGCCAGGGTCATCCTTAATCAAAAAATACTTCTGACATTTAAGTGTAATATCAAGGTTAAGAAACACTATGCCTGAACCCTTTTAAAGCATATGAGGGTATAATCACTACATGGAAAAATGACTCGGGTATGTATCCCAAAAAACTGACAACCGTGAACCAAATGCTGACCATAGTGATCTCTATTTTCTCTTTCGTGATTCTGTATTTTCCAATTTTTCTAAAGTTACAATGAATTGCTTTCTCTAAGCTCGGGTAGGCGCTTTGCTAAGACATAGAAAATGTTCATATTTCTCCTGACTTTAAGATAAGGCACCTACTCCATTATCACTCATGAGTTTCTCTAATAAGTGCCATTCACCAACCGAGCAAGGCCTTCAGGGCAAAGGTCTCAAGACTTGGGTCACATAAATTCTGTACCAGGGAGCACAGAAGAAAAGACCCAGAGCGTAAGTGCTGCAGAAGCAAGCAGACAGAAGGAGGATTCTGCTCAAAGGAGGGAAAAGAAAAATGTGAATAGCCAAACGGGAGAAAAGAGGACAAGGAGGTGGAGGAGTTCTGAAAATGCACTTTGCTGACTTCATCGTTTGGCTCAGGAAAAGGCAAACTTCGCATGTGAATCCAGCTCAGCCGCTGGCAGAGTTCAGCCAGAAAAGATTTATAAAAATACATTTTAAATTCGAAAGCTAATGGTCGTCAATGCTGCCACCTGAAATTTAGCTTTACCTCCGAAGGGTGTCTGGAGAAACAGCACAGGTGATAAGTGGCTCGGAACAGTTTGACATCCAGTCATGGTTTTGCTTGCAAATTTTGTGAGCTCAGTAAAAATAAGCTAGTTAAGTTCTTCTGCACTCAACGGATGGTGTAAGAATCTCTCAAATCAACAGAATTTTTAAAAAACCCTAATAAATCCTAGTAACACCTACTCTCGTAACGACACTCCTACTTTTCTTTTTAATTAGAAAAATTAAGAATTGCTCTGTCTAGCTAGCATCCTTCTCCCATTTCTTCAGGTTACAGCATGCCCCTTGCTGTCTCTACGTGGGGTGGGTGTGGGGGGCTATTCTAAGATTCCATGCAGTTCTGACTGGACAGCCCGTCTCAGAACACCTTCACATGAACATGTTATCTAGTCAGTATCAGTAAAGACTCACTGGTGTCGGCCAAGATGGAGAAAGCCCACTATAGCTTCTCTTTCCCCAACCTGCCCAAAAAAACAAAAATCAAGACAGAACAGAAAAGAGCAGGTGGGCTGGGGAAGAGAATCACAACTTGATGAATAACTAGCACACAGGGAATTCTTTTGCTGGCTTCTCTTCTGGCTTTATCTCCTGGCTTCGAGCTCGGGGTATGCCAAATCAGGGATCTGGCTGGTAGGTGTGGACTGCAAAGACTCCGGGAGAATCCTATCTTTCTGGCCACAAGACCAAGCAAAGTGAACTAACTCTGTGAGCTGGATACTGAGGGAGCGGGGAGGTAGGGATCCCGTGCTGCTTCTTGTGTCCTCTGTTTTCTCTTGCAGCACTGCCCTGAGGCCAGTCCCGGGTGCTGAGCAGCACCGATGTCACAGTGAGGCAGGCAGCTATTACCTCCAGAAAACCCTTCTCTCTGGCTAGAAGAACTGAACAGGGGCTCCTGCAGTGTAAAGTTCCGGAAAGAATCCTCCTTCTTCTTCCTCTCCCTTCCTCCTTCTCTTCCCACTCTGCAGAATTACAGAAAAGCATGGAGGCTAAAACCATGCAGTAATCCGTCCCTCCAGCCAGAGGCAATACAAAAAGGGAGCCCCCGAGAAAACACCCCAGAGGAATAGGGAAGGGGTCTTTCTGCCACATACCAAAGGTGAACTGTGATCTGAACTGCACCAGCCAACTGCCTGCTAACACAGACAAAAACCTTTACAAGGGATTGTAAAAGGACCCAGAGTCTCACAGTGGAATTTTTTTTTTAAATTGAGGTACATTGGACAAATAACATTAGATTGGTTTCAGGTGCCCAACACAGTGATTTGTTTATATTTGTCAATATTTGTTTATAGTGCAAAACGATCACAATTAATGTCCATCTCTACACATATGTACAGATTTTTTCCTTGTGATAAAAACTTTCAAGATTTATTCTCTTTGCAACTCTCAAATATGCAATACAGCATTATTAACTATAGTCACCATTCTGTACGTTATATCCTCGGGACTTGTTTATAACTGGAAGTTGTACCTTTTGACCCCTTTATCCCTTTGCCCCCCCCCCCCCCCAACACACTCCAACTCTGGCAATTGCCCATCTGTTCTCTGTATCTATGAGCTCTGCAACATAATATTTTAAATATCCAGAATATAATCCAAAACTGTTTGATATACAGAGAACCAGGAACAATCTGACCAATACGTAAGAGAAAAGAAACTAATATGTGATAACTTTCAAAATGCACAGATATCAAAATCATGAAAGAATTTAAAGCAGCTCTTATAACCATCACCCATGAGGTTAAGGTGTTCAAGAGCTTGAGGTCCCCATGGCTGTTCCCTCTTTCAACCAACTTGTAGAGCTACCCCCCAATACATCTAATAAACACCCTGTTTTAAAGCTGAAACTGATCGGGGCTGTGTTGCTGTCACCTTCAACCAAGGGTGCTGACAGATACTTGAGATACAGTGTAGCTCCATGGAGCCCACTCATTTCATGACTGTCTCAAACCCCAGATCAGGGAGCTGACGGCAGTGGTTGGGGACAGCTGCGACCCATCATGGATTAGCACGTACCAGTGACAGCGCCCAATTCCTTCCACAAGTCTCGGTGCTGTCCATCACTTTCTAAGGTTGAGTTTTTACAGATAAGGAAACTGGCAAAGATTTAAGTAACCTCCCAATGTCATACAGTTCATCTGTAGCAAAGCCAGGATTAGAACCTAATCTAATCCTAAATCTTCCTAACTCCAAAGTATGTCATCGTGACCGTGAGAGTTTCCTTGTTGAATCCTGAGAGCCAATGATAAATCTTAAAACCTTATAAGCAGAAATCAGTATAAAAACTGCACTCTCACTACCTCCCTCTGCACATCACAGAAAGGAGAATTTAGCCAGCAATAATTCCCTTTGCCCAATCCCTCTTCACACTTCCCCGTGCTCAGTATCCTCCCAATACCCTATGTTCTGGGGAATCCATGACCTCAAAGTAAATGTAAAAATAATTCTTCAAAAGTTACTTGCTCCAAGATATTCTTAATTTCTACCACAAGGCTTCTAATTATTCAACTTTATCTATTTTTCTCTTATGATGGTTTTAAAATATTATTTAATGTTTTGTTTTCTAATTACAAAGCAATAGATGTTCAGTGTGACAACTTTAGAAAATATGGAAACACACAAAGGCAATAAATATCTGCTATAATCTCATCAGCCAGAAATAACTGCTGTTAAGATAAACATGCTGTCTAAGCATGTTTATCTTAAAAACCGTTATCATTTTTATTACTTATTTTGGATTTTGTAGGTAATAAATACTGACTCTGGAAAAATTAGAAAGTACAGATAAGGATGGCTTTTCTTTCTACAGGTTTCTCTTGATTCATAATTTTTAAAAGCAACATACGACAGTCACTTCCAACAAGAAAATTAAATATCTGTCTTTCCAAAATATAATACATGTCTCTGCACACAGGAATAAATTAGGACAAAAAATATAAGGTACACTGCATAGAAACTGTAAAGTCTAATTTATTTGTATTCCCCAATACTTACGAGCATCTGTGGAAAAATAATATTTCCCCAATGCTTTCTCACAGCCTTGCCTATGATACAGCTCAGCAATGTCAACCAGACAGATGAACTGAACCATAGTCTGAGATGACCCTGATTCTAGTCCCACCACCTCCATTTTCCTAGCTTTGTGCCTTAGGAAAACCACCTAACACCTTTGAACCTTGATTTTCTTTGAAGATCTTATTTATCTATTTGAGAGAGAAAGAGAAGCACGAGTTGGGAGAGGGAGAGGAAGAAACAGACACTGTGCTGAGGAGGGAGACTGATTTGGGGCTCGACCCCAGAATCTGGGATCCTGACCTGACCTGAAGACAGACGCAAACTGCTTAACCAACAGAATCACCCTGGGGCAGCACCCCAGCCTTGATTTTCTTATCTGGAATAAAGTTGCAATGGTTTCTCTCCTTATCTTGTAGGACTATTAGAATAAATAAATTAGCTGATCACTATATAACCATGAGATGATCATTCATACAGAAGACAAAGTATTATCTAGGTTTCTGTGCCAAAAAACCTCTTCCTTAATTATCATATTCCAGGCCATACATTATACGAGGCATAGAAAAGAAGAAATGTAACCTGTTAGGCTCATGGTACTTTACAAAGATGCTTCACATGTCTTTTCTGATTTGATCTTCATGGCAGCAATGTGAAAGAGGTATTACTACATTTCTACATTTCTAAGATGCAAATCTGAAGATTTCTGAAATCCCTATCAAATGAAACATGTCACCGGCTATGCAGAATGACGTAATTGCCATGAATTGGGCCTGTACAACCTTAACAATAGGTCAACCATCCACTCATTTGACTATCGCTTCAGTTGAGTTGAGTATTTCAAGAGTTGAATGTTATTTTTGTTGCTTACCATGTCTGAAAAAAAAAAAAATTACACAAGGAAGCGACACAGCAACCACAAGTGAGGGTGTGTAAAAGACCCCCTCCCCCACAAGAAGTAATGTAACCAGAGAGAGCAAAGTTGCTGATCCCCTAAGAACAAACCAGTGACCAGTGATGTTTAAATGCTAGAATAAAAGCACTTCCTGCAAATTAAAGGACTGTCACTGCGGCCCATGGGTGGCTCAGTTGGTTGAGCAACTGACTCTTGGTTTCATCTCAGGCCATGATTTCAGGGTCATGATCACAGGGTCATGAGATCCAGCCCGGTGTCCAGGTCTGCGCTCAATGGGGAGTCTGCTTCTGTCTCTCTCTCTCTGCCCCTCCCCCACTCTTCCTCTCTCCCCTCTCTCTAAAGTAAATAAATCTTACCCAAAATAAATATATAAATAAATAAAACCTGTCACTGAGATATCTGTCAAACACTTCGTAACAACTCCAAATAAATAGTATTTAATTACAAGTTAAAAAGCCAGGAGTACAACCAGTAGAAACATTAACAATTTTAGGGCTATTCATAAAACAAGGCTCAAATCATTTACATTAGGAAGTAGAATTTTTTTTTTTTTAATGAGTAGTTGGAAATGTAAGACCACAGTCCAACATTAACCATATGATACTCTAAGAACTGATTAAGGATATAAATTGACATAACGCCTAAACCCCGCTGAGCTGGGGCATGAATCAACAAAAGACAATCATCTCAGTGGCAAGTCAAACCAGAATGTAGAGAGAATGCACGAGGGATGACAAAGGAAGATGAGGCAGAGACCAATGCCATGGAAGGCAAGGCAAAGGCAGGGCCGGGTCAAGACAATACAGACCAGGATCTCAAGCTCAGATTGAAAAAAAACATGCCACCCAGTCTTGAGAACCACCGATTGAAGTAATTCAGGAGAATCTAGCTATTTCAGGTAAAGGCACCAACTTGGTCTTTGACAGAGAAAGTAAAGAAATGACACATAATTAAGTGGATACATTTATACTATTACTGGTGGGGAATAAAATTCTGTATGCTGAACACAATAAGGAATTCCTTCTCCTTCAAAAAAGGTTATACAACTCTGGCACATTTTAAAACAAATGGTGCCTCAGAATTGAGGAAATATGGAATTGTGAGAAACCTGAGACCCAGCAGCACGTGTGAAGTATAGCTAGGAGTCAAAAATAGCACCAGGAAAATTCTGTCTTCACTCTATCACAGCTACTAACATTAGCAATTTACTTATTATTATATTTTATGGTACTTCTGTCTTTTATGACTTGCTCTCGGCACATAGCCCTTCCTGTCTCAGCTGGACCCCAACCCCCTCAGCTGTCTTCTGTGCTTCTCTCCCAATCAGCTCACTTTCCCGCCGTCCTCAGGACAATTCTATAATTAACGCTCATATTTTCAAGCCATATACCAGTCCCTTCATTCTTAGCAGATAACCTTGCCTCCTTTCTCAACAACAAAGTAAAGGCTCTCCGGGCCCAAATTCCTCAAGTGGTCTCCCTTCTGTGCGTGCCTGCGAGGGCCCAAACTTACCCACTGGCTTGGTTCCCTCCCTTGGGTCTCATGTAACGGTGCAAACTTCCTATTTTATAAAACAAGTATCTGCTCTTCAAGTCTTAGCCTCTCCTCAAACTTGTTCCATCAATTACTCTCCTCCCTCTCTTCTGGCTCTTCTCTCCACATGTAAACTATTCACATGTCTCCTATTTTTTTTTTTTTTAAAGACTTATTGAGAGAAAGAGAGAGTGTGTGTGTGCCTGGAGGGAGAGGGAGAGGGAGAGAGTGAGAGAAAGAGAGAGAATCTCAAGCAGACTCTGCACTGAGCACGGAGTCCACCACAGGGCTCAATCCAACGACCCTCAGGTCATGACCTGAGCTGAAATCAAAAGTCGGATGCTTAACCAACTGAACCACCCAGGCACCCCCATGTCTATCCTATTACTAAAAAAAAAAAAGCTTCTTTTTTTGTGTGTGTTGGTGCTTCCTCATTTGTTCCTCAGATCCATCCTGAATCTTACTGCCCCAAGCTAGGCCCAAAGAGGCTGACCTCTCTAGACTTTTTCATTCAAGCTCCTTTATCTTCTGGATTCTGGTTAAGTTTGTCCAATGGGAGGCAATGACAAGAGACTGGTGGGAAGTATTTATCTCCCTTCTGCATTCCATAGCCGCCGAGATTCCATTCCAACCCCATTCCCGCCCATGGCCCCTTTGGGCCTATGAGTGCTAACAGCTTCTTGACCTGTTCCTGCTGGTTCCTGGTGCCTGTGGTGCTTAACATATATCCCTTTAAAATATATCCACAGCTCCATAAGAAGTTTCTATATTAAATTCTATTCAGTTCAACTTTTTGTGTGAGCTCTTTCCTGCCAGAACTCTGACTGATACCTCTCATGGGCCCCTCTAGCTCCTTCCCATTTCTTCCCAGCCATGCTTTTGGAAAGAGTTATCTGTACTATCTTCCACTAAGGTCTCTCATTTACACCTGAACTCACGGTGAAGGGTAAATGGCTTCCACTCCACTCCACGAGTCCACCAAGCTGATCTCTCAAGTAGGATAGTCAACACCACTTGTGACCTGGCCTTGCCTACCTTCCAGCTGTATCGCTCACCTGCTGCTACTGATTCATGCATGTACCAGTCAGAACAAGTGTCCCTGGTTGTCACAGGCCTCTTACACGATCCTCTCCACCTTGAGACTCGTCTTTCTCTGCTTCAGGCAGCTGGTCCATCCCTACTCACTAGGCATGCTTCAGCACAGGAAGCACCTCCTTCTGGGAATCCCCCACTCACTCACTGGGCCTCCAGCACCTAGAGTTCCTCCTCACTCACTTGCCCAGCTTCTGTATACAACTCTTGCACTTATCATGCTTTATCATTGTGATTTACCTTTAACCCTACCAAATATTTCTCTCTCTCAGAACAGAATGACCCCAAATTCCCCAGAGAACACATCTCAGGGCAAAAGCTCATGTGATAATGATGTGTTGAGAAGTGCAATCCCAGGGAAGCAGGAGTGAGGCAGGAAAGAAGGGAAAGCAAACAGAAGAAAGTACGTCACCAAGCAAGCCCGAACTTCCTTGTAACTGAATGCTCGGATTTGCAGAATGTCTTCAGAGAGGCAGGATGAAGCCACTGGCTCTCCAGAGAGCCCATGCAGACTTAGGAAGAAAGAAATTAGACTCTGACCCCTTTCTCTTATTGGTCAAAGTTTGGCCACAGGGGATGTTAACTCCCCACAACTTGTAGGTTGCACATATATAAATGCTGAGTAGGTTCCACCATGTTTCAAAAATAAGAGGGAAATTTCAGGGCTCAAGAGAGACACACAGCTTAGACATGAAGACACTGTTGGGATCTTTCTGAAAGCAACTTGAGGGATTGTTCCCACCGCCACTCAGCTGTGGAAGCCAGAGACACTGCCTCAGTCAGCAGGACTAATGCACAAATCTGAGGTGATACATAAACTAAATGTTGTTCAAGAGCCCAGTACAGTTCTAGAAAAATAATAGGCACTCAATATATATGTACTGACTAACTTATTAGGAGAGGAAGAACTTACACTTGTGCCCCATTCATAAATCTGAACTGAGAAGTGTCAATCTCTCAGTGTGTAAGTCCAGTAAGGCATTAATATCAAAAGCAGTACCAGACTACAACTAACAGTGAGACTCATGAGCAGAATTAACTTTCTAAAAATTAGATGGGCATCCAGAGTCACAGGTAAGTTTAACCTTCTTATAACTTTTTCCCTTTCAGACACAACTCCATACCGAAAGTTAAAATCAACCAATGTTTCTCAATTTTGAGGGATGATCTTCCTTGGGCAGGGCTATCCTACTCAGCTGATCCAGGTTAATCTTCCAGTTTAAAAATTAGAAATGTGCCATTTTACTGAAACCATTTTTTCTAATAGCAATATAGCGGGACAGAAGTTTTTAGAAGATGGATCTTCTACCAGATACAAATTCTACACTACATTAATAAAGGGCAACTAATCATTCATACTTGAAACGAAAGTAACCATTCTCTGGAGAACCAATGCTGTCATGTTCATTTTACCTTATAGTCATGTTCATCATCTATTTCCTCTAACACACTCTACTTATCACTCACTAGTATCTAGAGAAGGCCAAAATTATATAATGTTGACAAAAGAGCAAAAAGAACTCTATAGTCCCCTTTTTTGGATAAGAAGGAATCAAAATTAATTGTAATCATAGTGACCCCATCACATGCTTAAACCAAGCAAATAGGTAGGGTTAACAATTAGCCATTTCAATCTTAGATTAGAAAAATTAACCTGTGTCCATAACCTAATTCAAGTTAGGTTCAATCAGATCTCTTCAAGTCCTTGATCATGATAAGTTGAAATTTATATCTGGCCAACATTCATGTTCTCTGTGTCAGTCCCCAACAGGAACCCATTGCTGGAAGACATCTTGAAATGTCATCTAGTCCTTTGTCATCCCCTACAGGCAATATAGTATCAGAAAGATACCAGAGTTTCCATCAAAATTTTCAGAACCACCTTCCTAACGCAGAGTTAGTCTCCTCCTAAGGATGGAACTGCCAGGCAGTTTCCATACCAAAGAGAGTTGAGCTGTGATGTTGAGCCCCTACTAACCTCGTGGCTGGGCTCCAGAGTTCCATTACTAGAGAACCGAAATTTCATCATAATGAGCTGGAAGGCATATTCAAACTTCTGCTCTAGTATCACATTCATTAATTACATACTGTTTTAATGAAGGCCTCACAACCTTTTAATAATCGTTTGTATTTACATTTACTGTTAAGTATTTGACTCACAGATGATGCTGTGGAAGCTGTCACCCTCTCGAAAATTAAATTGAACAGTGAATTTCTCCTTTAACATTTTTATTAAAATGCTTCTGCTTAAATGCTTGTTTGACTGCTTTCACAAAGGATTTTAAAGTTGGTGTTGAAAGAAACCATGTATTCACAACAATTTTCTTATCTATAGTAATTTGTCTTTCAATCAAAAAGCAGAATTACGTCATTAACCTAAGTACAAGACTCAGAAACTAGACCTGCTTTGATTCATGGGCAGATTGCTTAACTTTCTGTCCTCTGTAAAACAAGGGTAATAACAGTATCCTCCTGGGGTACCTGAGTGGCTCAGTAAGTTAAGCGTCTGATTCTTGGTCATGGTCTCAAGGTCCTGAGATTGAGCCCCTTATCAGGTTGTACACACGGCACGGTCAGCTTGTCTCTCTCCCTCTGGTGCATGCTCTCATAAATAAATAAAATCTTTAAAAATAATAAAAGTATCTTCCCCAAGAAATTGCTGGGACAATTAAAGGAGTTAATATATGAGAGTGCTTAGGACATGCCTGGATCCTAGCAACCACTATAGATATATTGCCACTATTACTAAAAAACAGTTTAACCAGAGTTTTGCCAAAAAGCATGTCTGTGTTAATGTGAGGACATATTCCTGTTACATGGCTGTGTGTGCATGTCTCCCTCCCTCCAGAGAATGTAAGCCACCCAGGAGAAAGGGTAATGCCACCTCTATCTTTATAAATCTCGTAAAGCCTATCATGGGGCCTGAAACTGCACACAAGTGATTCACAACACATGTGCTCATGAAACAATGAACCAAAATATATCCCACTTACCCCAAAATAAAATTCTCTCCGAAGTTTTAAGGAAACAAAGAGAAAGCCTAAGTGAGTAATTTTATCTTTCTCTCATGCCTACCAGCAATTTAAGTAGAAACTGACCCAACAACAGTGTTACAAAACCATTAATAACAATAAAATCAAATCACCAAAGCCTTCTGTGGTGAAAGGTTCTCCTGCTATTACAGTAAAATGAACACATGATGCCTAACCAATCACCTATTTTTGTGAGTTTCATAAATAATGAACCAACAGATTGTGGATATTTTTTAGATAAACAGTTTCAATCAATTTAGTCTTTATTTCCCTTTTAAATTACACAGACTATATGCTCTGGGCTCCAAATATCATTTGGAGTAGCTGTGATGAAGACAGTAAAATATGCACATACAAAACATGTGCCTATTTAGAAACAAGAGATTCTCCCACACTGGCTTTTGGCTGTGTTGGCTCCCAGAACAGGAGACTGGCTGCAGCAAGTGAGCCTGAGAAGGCTCATGGGGGCTATGGACTGTTATTTTATTTCAAGGTGTTCTGAATAATTTGAAGTGTAAACAAGCACCCTAGGACAGCCCATTTTTAAAGTAACATTTGCACATAGCTTGGTCCTTTTATTTAAAGAAAAGAAACTCCCATGTCATTGCCAATGGCACTTACTACCACTTATGCAGAAGTGACTGAAGAGAAATTCATGAAGCAGAGTCGATTTTCATTTTTAGTCCACACTTTATCCCCCTTGTGGCAGCTCTGACCGGCATTTCCCATACGCACTGTTCGCACTTTGCTTCTTTGTCTCAAGCTTCAAGTGCAATGCCCTGAGTTCTGTTCTTTACACTGAGATCCCAAAGAGTAGAAAATTTACAAATTTGAAATATACAGAAAATAGTATATCGTTATTATTATAAAACTAAATTATAAGCCCCCAAAACCTTGACTCAGTCTTGGATAAAATTAAAAGAGAAATTGTAAGTCAAAAGAAATAATCTAGCAAATCTTAGCTCCTTATGAAGCCAAAGTATTGAACTAGGTGTTACTCCTCCCAGGGAGATAAAAAAGAGGTCAAAGATTATTTATGTTCCAAGGACCACTGGAACATACTTGATCAAAGAGCAAAAAGAGAGAACTAGTTTGGTGGGTTAATAGTCTTACTTCAGTTTATATCTATATAGTCTGTGGCACTGACCATAAAATACCACTTTTATCCAGTGTTTGCCAAGAAGAAATCAGCTTCTCAATTGCAAACTACAAAGATTTTATGTAATTTCCCTGGAACATAACCTTTAACCATACAGCAAGCTGTTGCGACAAAGCTTGGAAACCCAAGCTGTCAAAGGAAATGATGTTTGTCCCTTTCGTCTATAGGACACATTTGCTACAAAGACAAAATAGAATTTGTTCATCTAAGCTATAAATAAACTCACCAGCACTGTGTTTATAAGCTATCAATGTATGCAATCATAGATTTATTTATACATGTGTCATATTTAGACCTGCCATATATCATAACAGAAGGCGAAGAGCACTAAGTTAAGACACAGTTTAAGTGCTACGGAAGTCCCAAGGACTAGCAGAATGACTGCACAGAGTTGGCACAAAGCAAACTGTTGGCAAGTGACTGTATCAGGTGATGGGGAGAGTGATGATGATTCATTTTATAGCTGAAGAAACAAGAGTTCCATGCTATTAAATAACTATGCCACTGAAGAGCTGGTCAGTGACAGAACAAGGGCGGACAATCCAAGGCACCCTACTCCCAGTCCGATGTTTTATATAGTAAACCACACAGCCTCTCCTTCCAGGAAAGTAGTTTCTCACCTCCACACCTCCTTATTTCTAGTGATTATCATCGTCTGTGCAGTGTGGTTGGTGAGAAAAATTTACCATCTTCTACTTTCAAAACACATGCATGATATTCCCTATTATAAATGCAATTACAGGATTATTGTTGACAGGTGGGAAAAGATGCCCCAGCTGTTATGCCGGGGTTGTTCGCGGAGGCAAAAACAAGCAAGAAACTAACAGTTCTGAGCTGGTTCGGAGGCTCCATGAAGTTGTGAGTTTCCTCCTGGCTTTCTGCTTCATCCTTCTTGATTTCCAGCCTCCAGGCTGCCTCATGATCCAAGATGGCTACTGAAGCTCCTACCATTATTTCTTATGACGGCCAGCAAGACAAAAAGAACCTAAGAGAAAGGGGAGAATATCGGCACCCTTCTCCTTTTTATTTTTTTTTTAAAGATTTTATTGATTTATGTATTTGACAGATCACAAGTGGGCACAGAGGCAGGCTGAGAGAGGGGGGAAGCAGGCTTTCTGCTAAGCAGAGAGCCCGATGTGGGGCTTGATCCCAGAATCCTGGGATCATGACCTGAACCAAAGGCAGAGGCTTTAACCCACTAACCCACCCAGGCTCCCCCTGCCTTCTCCCTTTTAAAAGCCTTCCTGGATAGTATGGAACTAGAGGGTATCATGCTTAGCGAAATAAGTCATGCGGAGAAAGACAACTATCATATGATCTCCCTGACATGAGGAAGTGGTGATGCAACATGGGGGCTTAAGTGGGTAGAAGAATCAATGAAACAAGATGGGATTGGGAGGGAGACAAACCATAAGTGACTCTTAATCTCACAAAACAACCTGAGGATTGCTGGGGGGAGGGGGTTTGGGAGAAGGGGGTGGGATTATGGACACTGGGGAGGGTATGTACTTTGGTGAGTGCTGTGAAGTGTGTAAACCTGGTGATTCACAGGCCTGTACCCCAGGGGATAAAAATATATGTTTATAGAAAATAAAAAATTATAAAAACAAAACAAAACAAACAAATAAAAGCCTTCCTGGATATCCCATCTGACATATCTGTTTATAGCTTATTATGCCAAATCTTGGATGGCCACCAGCTGCACAGGATCCTGGGAAAGCCTGCTTTCCAGGTGTCTGTCACTAAGGAAAAGAGGACAATGAATACTAGAAGGGAACTGCCTCGTGTGCTTTTTCCAATTTGTAAATAAAAACAGTGTTATCACTGAAGAGAAGGGAAGTAAACTATTGCTACAACAGGAGTGTGACTCAAAAAAAAAATTCCTAATAAAGGAGATTTCTAAAATCTAATGATCTTAGATTTAGTTCCGGAATCTTCAGTCAGGATTAAATCTGAATAAAATGGAAATTTACCATAGCTCTTGCTAGAGAAATGAGGTTCACATTATTTCCTAAGCTACGTTGATGTGGAAAAATTAGGAGAGGCAGTTTTAACTAAGCCCTCGCAAACATTCTGCCTTTCCTAGTACAAACTGACTAGTCACATTAAATGGAAAGGTGAAATTCCTCCTTTCTATGCTGCTATAGGGACAGAACACTGTCATTATAAAAAGAAGTTTGTCTCAGGTCTTCACTGACATTTGACCCAAACTAAACCCAGAATGTTGTTTTTAAAATTCTACATCAATTTGAAAACAACACCTAAAATCTTTTTAATTAAACCGTGTCAAGGGGTGCCTGGGTGGCTCAGTCGGTTGAGTGTCCAACTCTTGGTTTCAACTGAGGTCATGATCTCAGGGTCATGAGATCAAGCCCTTTGTCGGACTCCATGCTCAGCAGGGAGCGTCTGCTTCTCTCTCCCTCATCTCTGCTTCTGCACTTGCCATTGCTCTCTCTCTCGCTCTCTCACCCCCTGTCTCTCTCAGAATAAATAAATAAATAAATAAATAAATCTTTTTTTAAAATGTCATGATCATTTATCTTAAAAATGTCAAAATTATAAAAACTATAAAGACGGAGAGTAAAGATGAAATCCTATGAAGTGACTAGAACTAAGTTCACTTAATTAGTTCATGTCCACTACCACAGAGGGATTCCCTACTGTGCAATAAGCACTAGGGAGACATGGCCCTGCCCTTGGGAACACATAGAGGAATTTAAGAGATGATGAATTCTTTCAATATAATATGGTAATAATAGAGAAGGCACATAAGCACATGATGTCTTCAGAGGTTAGTAATTAGATCATTTGGGCCAGAATGCTGGGATTGGGTAGAACTTCAAAAGAGGGATGGAAATCATCCATCTTGGCTCTTATAAAACGAGGAGAATCTTACAAATATTGGGAACACAGCTGATTGTTATTTACTAACAATGATACATCTCTCATTTTAATAACTATTTTTATATCAAATTGGAATTATCTTATTACCTCTCATTTTCTTTTATAAATCAGGATTGTTAACAAAAACAATCATGGATTTAAAATTGTAATAGAGTCCAAACCACTTGGACTATCATTACAGCTTCTCAATAATCTGGTCCTCGAAGCTTCTCAAAATCCAATTTTTACACAATCCCAACATTCTAGCCAAACTGGTCTACTTATTAACCTCTAAAGACACACATGCCATCTGCCTCCTCTCTGATGGCAACTCCTCACCCATCTCCCTTCCCCCTCGCCCTCTCTCCTTTGCCTCCTTCAATCTCTCTCTCTCACTCTCTCTCTCTCTCTCACACACACACAAACACACACTCTATTCATCTAAGTTCTTCTCTTCATACAAATCCACCTAACACTTCTCCACAATAACATCTATACCAAATCAAAATCTCTGCTCTCCTTCAGCTTTTCCACTTGTACCCATGATATGAGCCCTCAGACTTCCTTTCTTATTACACATCGTATGTTCCTGGCCAAAGTTTCATCTCTTATGGGAGCAAGAATTAAGTTTTACATCTCCATATCATCTGAACCTAGAGTAGCAGAGGAGTTCAGTGAATATGGATGGTTTGGGAATTATCAGTCACATCCCTTTACCCTTTACATGAAGAGAAAGGCAAAAGAAAAATCCTAGAAATGAGATGCCCACCTGGGACAGGGGGAAACTACACTGGACTTTTCTAACTTCCAAACACACAGAAAGTTGCCAAGATAAGTGTAAAGTATTCTCTTGAATTAAGAGGCATAGCAATGAGTAAATCAAAGTCATTTATCAGGTGCTTTGAAATTCTAAGATAAAAGCTATCAAATTAGTGTAAGGTCCTCATTAATCACCTCCGATGCTTAAGTTAGGTGGCAAAGCATGAAGAAAACGCACATCCCTGAGGAATGGCTCCATTAACACACACACACTTTTCTAGAAATTGAACTGGTTAAATAATCCTTGTCTAAAATATGATAAAATTTCCTTTTAGGGCATCCTAATACCTTACAATAAGGACAGTTTCAAAGGAATGTTCCCAGTCACAGAGCTTGGGTGGCAGGAGTCAGGGGAGAGGCAGTTTCAACTGTCAATAGAGAAAAAAATAAAACAATAAGCTGATGAGGGTCTCAGGAACTGAATGGAAGCATAATAGCAAGAAAAAGTTGACTTTTCAGCTGACACAAAAAAGGAATCTGAGTTTCACAGACATACTTAGCAGTCAGTCCATAAAGCAACTCCTCAAGGATGAAAGGAAAAGAGACAGGGTTACACTTCCTCCCCAACACTTCACTCATTCATTCATTCATTCATTCTTTCATTCCAACATGTGAAGTACTAACATATCTGTTAGAAAACCTTGGGCTGCAACTAACAGGAAATGCCCTTTCAAACCGGTTTCAACAAGAAGATTGAATTTTATCCTATAAAATGAAGCACCAAGAGAGAAGACTTTTCAAAGTTGATGCACTCAGTGGCTCAAGGATGTCCACAAGGACACAAGTCCTAACTATTTTTCCTTTCTAACAGGGCTGACTTCATCCTCAAATTGGCCATATGATGGTTATAGTAGTCCCAGACAACTCCACACAACACAATGCCCAGAAACAGAATAATCCTCTTTTCAATTTTTCTTATGGCTAAGGAAACCTCTCCCTTGCTTCTTAATAGCCAGGACAGAACCACATCCTCACCTTCAATCAATCACTAGCAAGGGAAAGATCTCCATGACTGGCTTAGATGGTCCGTCAGCGAACTGTTTAACTCTGCCACTGCAGCAGGAGTAGACAGCACACAAAAGAGAAAGAGCTGCTGCATTCCCACCATATTTACAAAGACTGGCTGGATTTGGTTTGATGTAGTTAGCTGACTACCAGTTTAGACTAACCAAGGATATTCCTAGAGTAGGGTTATTTTCCCTGAAGAATGTGGGAAACTCAGAAAACAGTAGAGGAGTAGAGAGGAGGAAGATGGAAGTGAGTAAATGGTTGTAGAACCCAGCTGGGTCTGCTACAACCTGCTCTGTGCCCCACGCTGATGCTACCATCGGGAGTTAGGCCAGGCTCCGCCTTAACCTTCTGCGATTTCATTTCTTCTTTCAAGAATTATAATAAAAAAATAAAGTGACTTGCCTCAGGGGATCGGGAATGGGAGGCAAAGGAAGGAGTATAAAATAGGTAAGATTCAGGGAAAAGAATGTAACTCGCAAATAAACTTGAAAGCCAGAAGAGGAAATTCTCCCCAGGAGTCTAATTTTGTGGATTAATTTATTTTTTGAGCAATTATTATATATTGTATTACTAGTTAAAATTTACTGAGCACTTACTAATGTGCAAGCAAGGTGCCAAATGCAAAACATGCATTATGAATGATCTAATTTAATTTTCACAACAGTTCCACAAGGGAGATTCCCCTCTCTCACGGAAGAAATACAAGTAACATGATAACAATGGTAGTACAGGGAATCCAGGCCATCTGCCTCCCAGAGCCAAATCCATAATCACAATGAAACCAGACACTGAGCTAAAATGTTAGGGAACTGTGAAGGAGAATAAGAGAGACAAGATCCTCATCTTTGGGAAACCTACATTCCAGTTTGTGACAAAAAAACAAACAAACAAACAAAAAAAAAAACACCAAAATAATAGATTATTGAGGCTACAATATAAATTGGAAACAAACAGAATGTCCTATATCTGATAAGGGACTCATGGTAGGTGGCATTTATGACACAACCTGAAGGATGAGATGTAGAGAGTCATGGGGGAAAGGGGGAGCCAAGAAAGAGGAGCAAAAGCAAGCCATCAGCAGCAAGAGCCGGCCACAGAGAGAAGAAGCCTGCAGAACATTCCCAGCAGAGGGACCAGCAGGTACAAAAGCCCAGGAGAAAAACAGAAATGGAACGCTGAGGAACATGAAGGAGGTGAATCTGACTACGGTTTCGAGACTCAAGAGAAGAGCGGCATGATGATAGGGAGACCAGAAGATAGTGCCTTATAGACCATCAGGTGGAGTTTGAATTTAATCCTCGGTATGATGGGAAATCATTAAAGAATCTGCAGTAAGAGGATAGTTTGAAATCACCGTTTTGATTTCTTACAATAGCATACTGGCTACTAATAGAAGTGGCTGCAGGGGATTAGGGGCACCAGTAGGGGGCACCGGTGCAGCTGTCCAGGCCAGAGAGGAGCCATGTGGCCCTAACTAGGTCCTTGGATTCCAGGTGTAGTTGCCTTTTTAAAATTGAGACATAATTCATATACCATAAAATTCGTGAATTGTAAGTGTACATGTAGGTCATTTTTAGTGTATTCACAAGTTTGTGCAACTATCACTGGATCACCTATGAAATTTTCTAACATTTTGATCACCACCCCTTCCCCAAACTCACACCCCCATTATCCCTCCTCCCATTCCCTGGCAAACATTAATTTATGAGTCAGGGTTCCGCAGAGAAACCAAACAAATAGGATACAGAGATACAGAGATAAGCAGGCAGGTAGGTAACTATATGGATAGATGGATAGATATAGACAGATGATAAGGAACTGGTTCACAAAATTAGGGAGGCCAACAAATCCCACCACCTGCACTTGGTGAGCTCGAGACCCAGGATAGCTGATGGTGTAGTTCCAGTGAGAAGGTCAGCAGGCTCGAGACCCAGAAAGAGCTTAGTGATGCAGTTTGAGTCCAAAGCAGGAAGAGGAAAAAAAAAAAAAAAGTCCCAGATCAATGCAGGCAGGTAGGAGTCCCCTCTTACTCACAGGAGGGTCAGACTTTTTATTCTATGCAGACCTTCAATTCACTGGATGAGGTCCTCCTAAATTAGGAAAGGAAATCTGCTTTACTTACTCTACTGGTTCTAATGTTCATCTCATCCAGAATAATTAACATTTGCCCAAAAGTCTGGGCACTTTGTGCCTCAGTCAGGTTGACACACAAAATTAACCAGCACACAAGTCTACTTTCTCCCAAATATATTTTAAATGTAGAACAATCAAGACTCTGAGACAAGCATCCTAAGTTAGAAGTTGTAATTGACTATCTCCTCAAACTTTTAATTCTAAAAATGGTATTAACTCTATTCATATTCAAACAAAGTTGCAAATTTGGCTATATTCAGCATTCATTCTTATAAGGTTTTTAGAGCTATCTATATTTTAAAAATTTCTCTCTGAGCCTGTCATTAGTTTTTCCAAGTAGCTATCTATCACTGTGATTAAATCAATAAGCAAGAAGGAAAAAAAAAATTCCTGCATGTTTCACAGTCTATATGGGTGTTTGAGGCTTTAGAATAAAGGGTGTAACAGGGAAAGTACTGGACAACATGTTGAGAAGTGGCTGCCCAATGAAAGATGCTGGCAAGTAACCCAAATACATTTAAATAATATTCCACCTGCCCGAATGAGCAATATTCATGTATAAATTTAATGAAGGCAGATGCCCACCACAAAGAGCAGCCACTGTAGTTCTCCAGGGATTTATCAAATAATGCTACCTTTGATTTCAACTAGAAAGAAATCAGAAGCTGCCAGCCGCCACTTGTGCTCAGCCTTTATGCCCAAAGGAGCTCTTGCCCAAGAGACCACCAGACTCAAATAGTTCCAGGAATGATTTAAAGTTCAACATTAACAACTCTGACCTATTTCTCTATACATTTGGAAAAGTTCGGTTGAAGTAGTTCAACTGGTATGAAAAAACATGGCAGCATTAATAACACCCTTAAGGGCTGTGTAGCCAATGGGTTTTCACATCAAGTCAAGAAATGCAGATCCCTTCCACAACTGTTCAAAATCCCTGATCTGACTAAAGAACAGTCCTGAGTATCCCTTCCCACCACGGTCACTTGGCCAAGGGTATTTCTGGGTCCATTCTACATCACACATAAACCCAAATCCATACCAGATACATCAGTGTTCATCTAGTGATTCGCTCCAGAAACCCTAACCTCATCAGTTAGTCTGGATACCGAATGTTTCTGAAAAAGCCTTCAGTGTGTCTTTATGTAGGAATCGCATTGTATGTGATTGACATTTCTTCAAGCAAATTAAAGCAGCTAGATCCATTATCTACGACTACAATACTAGGATCAAACAGTACTACACAAGGGTGGACACACTAATCAAAGGACAGATTTTCATTAATGGAGGGTCTATAATATACATAATTAACAAAAATGCAATGTTTCCTTTATACACATGGAATCTTACTTGAGGATATTAAAGAACTGTAAGTACAGGTCTTAACCTTCAAGAGATCATTACTCAGAAAATTCTGAGTTCATCAAGAAATATTCTGGTTAAACAATGATAATATAAAAATATCCAATTCTTTTTACTCTATTATCACACAGTTTGTACTCTATTATCACACAGTTTTTACTCTATTAACACACAGTTAGTTATAAAACATTTTAGGGGTGCCTGGGTGGCTCAGTGGGTTAAAACATTTTAACATCCGTTAGCTCACAGTGATCTGCTCTGCAAGGCTAAAAAGTTGGTGGATGATGAAGCATTCTCTGTATTTCTACAGAGAGGAAATTGAGGCTCACAGAAGCCAAGTGGTTTTGTCCAGAGCTGGTTGGTTACTGAGTGGGGAAGCTAGAATCTAAACCCAAGGCCCTGACTTGTGGATCTGGTACAGGTTTTACAAAAAGTGGCACTTCTGACACTCTGGGCCAGATAGTGCTTTGTTATGGGGGCTGCCCCGTGCAATGCAGGGTTTTAACAGCATCCCTGACCTCTACCTACCAAATGTCAGCAGGAAAGCCTCCCTTCCCCCAAAGTCATGATGATCAAAAATGTCTTCACCTACAGCCCAATGTCCCTGGTAGACAAAGTCACACGCCCTATTGAGAGCTACTCATCTAGTCTACTCCATAGTCTTCTCTTCAAGATAAAAAGAAACCGTACATTTATAGTACGTGACAATTCTGTTTTATTAAATCATCGATTTTTCATCAACCAAATGTCATGATGGAGACAAAACAATTTATTTTACCAAGCACTTTTTAGGACTCCACAGTTTCTCGATTTTTTCCAGGAACCTGAGACAACAATAATGAGCGCTCATAACCCGGAACATCAAGCTATCAATGTAGAGGAGGGACAGGTCAAGGAGAAGAGTGGTTAGCAGGAAGTCCTGGAATTTCCATGATTTCAAGAACATTTTTTTCTTAAATATATTTACATATTAGTGAGGAAAACAACAACAACAACAAAAAATACTAAAGTGGCGTCATTTCCATTTCCTCCCTTCTGGTACTATCCATATTTTTCAATGGTGGAAAGGAGGAAAAGAAGAGACATTTAATAAATTACCCAGTCACTGACAGCCAAGAAAAAACAGCTGACAAAGACCCTACACTCTGGCACCAACTGCCTTTCCTTCGCATTCCCCAGTGTGGCAACTTAAGAACATCAGCTGGGTAATCCAATCTGATTTATGCAGGGTATTCAGTTATTTTGATTTTCCAGTATTTTTTCAAAAAATATGTTGTAATCACTATGTCAGATGTTTTGCTCTACTCCAAGAATAAAGAACGCTTGCTCCTTAAAAGCCCTAGAAGGGAAATAGTTAAAATGAAAACCATATACTCAGTAAACTCTCTAGGGTAACGTTTGACTAAATTTAGTAAATGATATATTCTATCAATTACCGTCTTGATTATTCAACTATAAAAATCAATTGAGCATATAAAATGCAGAGTAAAGAATATAAATGATTTGAAATTATAGCTTGAAGTAAAAAATTAGGTCAGTTCCCACAATCATGTGTCCTGGGTCTCCTTTCTGCTCTGCTCATCAGAATTACGCAGCAGCTTCAAGAGACAGCATGCCCAGATTTATGAACATAACTTAGTAAGGCACTGAGCCTCTCCAAGGAAAACCACAATAACAAGCTTGTTATAATATATATAATATATAATATACATAATAATATTCAGTTCAGCTTTAGCATTTCATTTGCATTTCACCTGTATTTTAAAGGGCCAAATCTAGATTACAGTGAACAGATTCTATTCCTCCATGTGATCTCCCGTAGTTAAGAATAATTTGCCGACCTAAAACACAAAGCATAGATTCTTGGCATTTCCATAGCCAAGATCCATACACTTGATGATTCTCACTCGTATTTCATTTGTTTTTTAGAAGAGACCCAATTTCAGGTGTAAAGGTCCATACCTAACAGTGCCATATGGAACTTGCCTGAAAAACACATCCAAAAGAGCCAGCTTCACCTCACAGAGAACACTTTACTGCCCATATGCAAGGCAAAATGCCGCATGAACTCTCGAAAGAGAAAGGTGACATCCGAAGACGATCCCCGCAAGCCACTGCACCGCCCCTTCTGAAACTGTCCTGGTTAAAACTCATCAACAAAGACTGTGCTTTCTCTTTGAAAACTACATGTTTATAAAATGAGAGAGAGAGAGAAAAAAAAACAGGAGGGGAGACATTTGCAAAGGAAGCTGCGGGGTGAACCTGGCACGTTCTGGGAAATTGCAGACTTCACAGATGGCCATTTAGGAAAAGCCCCTCCTTGCCTCCAAGGCACAGACTGAAGGGTGGTTTTCTAAACCAGGAGAGAGAAAGAGCTGCTGGACCCCTTTCCCCGTAAACATTAAGGTGTCCTGTAAATATAATTATCCCAGAGATGCCTGAAGGAGGAGAGAGAAGAGCAGCCTGGATTCGTCCACTGGCCCACACTCCACGTCTGACGCAGCCTGGCAATGTCGCTGACTTGCCGGAGGTTCCGAGCCAGCCGTTTATTTTGCTGCTGCCGGTGTCATTACTCTGCCTTTGCTATTAACCAAAGCAAGCACCAATCCCATTCCATGTATTGTACAGAATATACAATAGGAAACGAACCCTACTCCGTGGCTTCGCATCACAAGCCTCAGCTTGGCTAATTAAAAATGTAGGAAAAGCACCACCATTTCAATATTTTCAGTCAAGGGAACAAAACGTCATCCACTGACCCATATCAAGAAGCAGCTGCCCCACTGAATTTCTGGCAAAGTCAGGGTGCTCTGCAGAGGGCTGACCTAGAACCGACTGCACATTCTGGGGGGGCAGCCTCAGGGAGGGAGGGGTTTCGATCTCGATTCTGTCTCTTCCTAGATGTGTGGCCAGGGACATCTCCTTGACTTCTCTTAGCTTCTTCTACAAAAGATTCTTCACTTATACACAGAAATACTGTAGCTCAGACCTGGGGGAACATTACATGAGAGGTGTAGCAGGGAGAAGAGTGGATTATTTATTGCTTTCCGATGTGAATTAGGCTTCCTGGAAAAACATTCTGCCAAGAAATGACAGGAAGGAAAACGGGGTCCAACCAGAAGAGGAAAGCCCACTGCATGAGGCTCCCTGGCGACCGTGAGGAGAAACAGAGGGTGTGCAAGCAAGTGGTAGGGCAGGTGTGTCTGAAGCTTGCGGATTGGAGCTGAAGCCCCAGAAGGGCTAGACGCGTCGTTAAACAGATTAAGGAGATTCCGTTACGAAAAATGCAGCAGCTTTATTTTCTATGCACATCTGAACTTAATGGAGTAAACTGTGATCCACCAGAGCTGCAAGTCACAGCTGATCTGTTCTGTCAGATTTGGCTGAAGAGTCTCAACACCGGGCCTTTTTTCCCCCCTCATTAAATGTCACCAGTCCCAAAGTCAAGGATCCCATCCAGTTGGGTAAAGGTCAAACTAACTGGCCAACTGGAGCCATCTCAGTCCGAGGCAATCACGTTCCCAGTCACTTCTACTTTACAAATCAGTCCAACCCAGTTCAAAGCCAGGTGGTCCATCCTTTCTAACACAGGTTGCATATACCAGTTACGAGTTCTGGCTGAGATGGGGAAGGAGCGGCCTGTGCGCCCTCCTCTGGGCCCCAGACACTGGCCCTGGTCGGACAGCAAGGAAAAGCCATGGGGGTGGAGGCTGCCTGGGCAGCAGCACTCCCCAGTCTGCTGGCCCCACCACTTCTCCAACTGATGCCAGTGGCAAATAATTGTTGCCATGGACATGGCCTCTTCTCCCATATGAGTGCTACATACAGACACTTTCTACCCACCAGGTGTTCTTAGGGTAGGCAAAGCATGCGAGCAGGAAGTGTTCCCTCCACAAACACACAAGATGCTGGGGGCGGGGTGGGTGGGTGGGCTGTATCTCCTCTAGACCCATGCTCTCTCCTCAGGCGTGAACATCAGGCAGGTAACTAGGGTATATCTCCTAGGAAAGCTCAACAGGTCTCCCACTCAATCAGCTACTGTGTCCTTAACACTGAAGACCTTCTGAAACTTGACTCCCTACCCTCCAGTTCCAGAGGAGGTTGTGAAGCTCTGGCATGTGGGGCTCGATGCTTCTACCCTGTTCCTACCTAGCTGTCCCTCCCCCCACCTCTTCACCCCAGTACACACGGTGCCCTTCTGTGAGCTACTGCAGGTGAGCCGTGAACCACGCTCCTTCCAAACTTCCCCTGATACACACTGGCCCAGACATTCTCTCTGGCTTTGGGGGCCTGGGTTTGGCCCTTCCAAGAGGAGGGAAAGTGTTAATTACTATCACCACCTTAATCTCCCCAGAGGCTCCCTGTTGCTACATACGTGAGTAAACAGGGAGTCACAAAAGTTCTGCCCCCTTTTGGCAGGCCGTGCTTTAAGGGGACAGCGAACACAGGGCGGTTTTCTAAACTAAAAATCTAGAGAACTCATCTCCTTACATGCTCAATTATGAACTGCCTCCAGGGCAAAGAAAAACCGTGAAGCAGATATCTCAGAGTGATTATACATCACTGTGTGACACCCCTAGTATCAGGAGTTAGACACTTGGGTTCTTACCTCCAGCCCTGGCATGGACCAGCAGGTAATGGTGAGGACCATCACCCCACCTCTAAGAGGCTGAGTTTATGCCCCTCAAAAGAAACTACCACCACCTGCATTTGAAATGAAGGTATCTGGAAAACTATAAAGCTGTAAAATCACATGTTAATCTGCCCAGAAAAAAATACCACCTTGTTTATTTTCAAAGAAATCTAAGGGTCAAGTGGGACGTAGGAAGGGCCTGCCCTGCATTTTTACAAATGCAAAGACAGAGGAACGCTGCAGAGCCCCAATGAAACTACCCTTTTCCCAAGGCCATCCAAGCGCGGTGCCAGCCAAGGACTCCTCTCCTTGGGTCCTCAATTCCTGCTATTATGGTTTACCCATCTCCAGAACTTCAACACTCATTAAAGATTCTAAGCTTAGAGCTCAAAAGTGCCTGAAAGCACATCGTGGTTCAAATGTCTTGCTTTAAAACGGAGGAGCTGGCGCTCTGACAATAAAGCATGAGCTATGCCTTTCTCTCAGAACCCGAGCTGTGCCATGATGGAGGAAAGAGCTCGTTTTCCTCCAAAGCCGGGCAAGGTCCAATACAAAGGAGCCCCATGAAGGAGCCCAGAAAGCGGTCCTGCCACTTTGGCAGGGTCAGGCAGGAACAAGGGTGCTGAGAGAACGCAGGCTTCGCTGGGCCACCGTGGGAGTTGAACGTGGCTCTCGGGAGGCGTGCTTGCCGCTCCTGGGCTCATTGTGCTGTCCAAGTTCTTACCTACAAAGCCATCTAAAGAACTAAGTGTGAGGCGCTGGCTTTGCCAAGAGCTCACTAATTAAAACGTATTAGCAGCATCGAGTCCTATTATCTCTTGGAAAGGGAGAGAGCTAAGCCCGGCCTCCAATGGCAGGGAAGATAATTAAGTAAAACTGTTTCTCACCGATAAATAATGGATATGACAACAGATAGCCCTCGGTCCTGGGTGGGTGGGGACCACAAAGGAAGAATGTGCTTATTGCCAAAACAAATGCAAAATAGAGGGGCCACCTGGAGATCAGCCCCCTCTGAGCACCAGAGCAGAGGACAGACCTGGCCTCTGTGCACCAGGATGAGACAAAAATCAATGTTTCTACACACGTTACTTACTTCATTATGTCCTTGCACTTTGCTTTACAAAAGAAGCTAATACAAATTCAACGCGTGTCCACATTGCCAGCATAATGCTGCTGCCTTGTCGGCCATGGGGAGCTCCCACCTCACACTGGGAGCCTCTCTCACAGGTTGCTGGGCATGAGATGCTGTGGAAAGCAAGGCTTCTGGGGAGCCTTGAGCTGGCCAGCCCCAGGCATTGGCCATTATTCCTGCCCCGCTGCTGAGGGGTCCAGAAAGCCACGGTCACCCAGCACAGCGGTTTCCCACACACCCTCTCAAGGTCGCGGGTGGATGGCTGCCGCGGGCCCATCGTCAGCTGCACGCCTAATGCTCAGCAGCACATTGTTACCATGAAGCCATGGGACATGGTAATGGCAGAAGAAGCCCTAAAGCCACTATGAGTGAAAGGTCTAAAACAAGAAAGAAAAATAAAAAGAGTGGGAAGCATGGCAGTCGCCTTTATTTATTTATTATAAGCATCTTGGCACATATGCTTTAATAAAAATGAAAGTCTGACTTACTGCATTATTAAAGTCGGATTTCTTAAGCAGGGTGAGAAAAGCAACTATCCAGGAAGCTTTCTATATTGGCAAAAGGACAATGCTGAGAGAAGCTAATGGCACATGTGTGAGGCCCACTGATAGATTTCGCCCCAGAGCAAATCACACACCAACTTATCTTGACAGTTGATGAAAAAGGTGGTCAAACCAGAAATAATTTTCCCCAGATAAAAGCTGAGTAAGAGTTTTCATGAATGCTGCTTAAAATATAAAGTAACAGCTCAATGAAAAAGTCATGTTTGTAATTAAGATTATTCAGGGAACTCACACTGACGTGGGCAAACTGATTTTCCAAAAACGTGCCAAAGGAATTCAATGGGGGAAAAACTGTCCTTTCAATAAATGGTGCTGGAACAACTGAATATCCGTATGGATAAACAGATCAACCTTAACCCCTCAGGTCGCACCTGCACAAAACAATTAATTCAAGATAAATCATGGACCTAAATTTAAAGATAAAACTATAAAACTTGTAGAAGAAAACAGACGAGTATCTTCAAGACAAAAGCCAAGATTTTTTTCTTTTTTAAGATTTTACTTATTTATTTGACAGAGAGAAACAGTGCTAGAGGGAACACTAACAGGGGGAGGGGGAGAGGGAGAAGTAGGTTTCCTGCCAAGTAAGGAGCCCGATGTGAGGCTCAATCCCAGGACCCTGGGATCATGACCTGAGCCAAAGGCAGATGCTTAGGACTGAGCCACCCAGGTGCCCTAGGGCTAAGACTTCTTTGGGCAGGGTAAGAATGCAACAATTATAAAAGAAGGAAAAGGATAAATTAGACTTTATTGAAATTAAAATTCCGGCTCAACGAAGGTAACATTAAGAAAAAAGATTAGGCAAGTCACAGACTGGGTAGAATACTCTGAAAACAGTTCTGGCAAAGAATTCACAATCAAAATATATAAAGAGCTCCTACAACTCTATAGTAAAAACAACCAGATTTAAAATCTGCACAGGACCTCAACAGAAACTTCACAAAGATACATATACAAATGACCGAGACACACATAAAAATGTGCTTTCATCACTGGCCACCAGGGAAATGCAAATTAAAATCGTAGATACTCCTACACTACACTTGCTACAGTTAGGTGGAGGGAAAACTCAGAATGTTGACAAAGGTACAAAGCAAATGCAACACCCATATCTTGCAAATAGAAGTGAAAAAAAAACAAACAGTACAACCACTTTTGAACACGTGCTTGGCAGTTTCTAACACAGGTAAATCAATGCCTACCCTTTCCTACCATTCCATTCCTAAGATGTTACTCCAAAATACAAAAACAAAATGTCCTCAAAGAAGATCCATACAAGAATGTTCATAGCCACTTACTTGATCCTAATAGATAAAAAACCAACCCAAATGTCCATCAGCAGAAGAATGGATAAACAAATAGTGATACAATTACAAAAGGGAATACTGTTTAAGCAATTTTTAAAAGAACGAATTGCTGGTATATAAAACAATGTGGATGAATCTCAAAAACATGATGAAAAGTGAAAGAAGCCAGACACACACACAAAATATACTATATCACTCCATTTATATAAAATTCTAGAACTGGCAAAACTAAACCATGATTTGGAGAGTCAAAAAAGTTACTGCATCTTGGCAGCAGAGTTGGAAAGAGGATTAACTGGTAAGGAATACAAGAGAGCTTTTTCAGTGACATAAATATCCTTTGTCTTGGTAGAGATGGGTGTCACACAGACATGTGTATGTGTCAAACTTGCATTGCACACTTAGGATTGTGCCCTTGATGTTGAGGGCTTTGTACCTCAAAAAAGTAAATAAATATTGAATTCTACTTAGCAGGTTTACTTTTTGCAGGAGTATGAGCTAGTAATTCTCAAACTACTTTCTGTCCATCCTAGACTTGGGCAAATGAGTATTGTGTACCTTGGGTATAACTGAAATCACATTTCCCACTAGTGAAAAGAGAATTGCATATATAAAAAGGAAGAAAACATGAGCATACCTGGTGTTTTAGGTTGAAATTGGCATTACCAATATAAACCTGTAGCTTTTAACATGAAGAGATACAGACCTAAATAAAATACGTATGTATATATGTGTTTGCATACACACAAACACAAGCACAGATTTTCCAGCTTTGTCTACTAATGAGATCTAGAAAACATGACACCCAGTATAACAAACAGGGTTGGCTCCCAGATCTCACTTTCTAAACACCATCCCCAAAGGAATTAGGGCTCCTTGAAGAAAAGACTAATTCAAGGGCTGAACAGAGAATTATACAATAAGCCTAGAACATCCTATCACAGGAAGTAAGAAAGTGTCAAAAACTAAATGAAACAGGTGAAAGTGAACCTGCAGCTAGCTTGACGGGTCTCTGAGTGGCTGACTCGGGGCCAATTTGTGCATCAAAATAAATATTCAAAATTATTGGCTAAACTATGGAATCTACCAATCCATACTGGTATCAATAAGAAAGGAAAGGCCGCCTTCTCCATAGAAGGTTAAGTAATAAGCAGGGAAGGAATATTGATGTTAGAAAACCACTGATGGTGGCTAAAAACCAGTGGGTAAAAGTTTGATAGGGACCAGGATATTCATAAAGCCTAAATGTGTAGCCCACAAATAACTAATTGCTTACAAAGGGAAAACAGTACTTTTAGAAATGGAAGGGGCTGGCAGACCTAACAATATGACCAAAGTTACCATCAATGCCAGGACAAATATCTCCTGATATGATATACTGGCAAGCACATAGTATTATTTGTTACTGGGTCAAAAAATATATAATCTCAATTTAATCATGAAGAAATATCCTACAAATCCAATGTAAGGGACAGTCTACAAAATAGCAGGTCTATACTCTTGAGAAATGTGAGGGGGGGGAAAAAACAAAACCCTTAACATTGAGGTACTGTTCCAGACTGAAGAAAGCTGAACAGATACGACAACAAAATGTAATCTGGGATCTGGACTGTGTACTGAACTAGGGAAAAAATAGTCGTGAAAGTAATTCCTGGAATTGATGAAATTTGCATATGAACTACAGATAGGAATAAAGTATCAATATAATATATCCTGATTCCGATCATACTATGCTTATGCTGGAAAATAATCTTGTTCCTTGCAAAGGAACACGGTGTCTCCAAATTACTCTCAAATGGTTCACACACACACACACACACACACACACACACACACACACACAGAATGAATAAAGCAATTAAGAGGAAAAAATAAACAGTGAATCTGTTTAATAGTTATAATTAGGCAGGAGTTCCTTGTACTACTCTTGCAACATTTCTGTGAGTTTAAGATAATAAAAAAAAGTAATCAGAGAAACCAGAAGAAACCACAGAAAACCCATTTGGTAAATGGAAAACAATCCATGAGTAGTAGTACATCGGATTTAGAATACTTGGAAGGGAAGCGAACTTATCTGTATTCTTTGATTCATGAATCAAAAAATATTTACATTTCCAATTTCGGTTAAGCACTGTTGCTAGAAAAGAGACCTGTAAGACATGCCTTAAAACCTTAAGACCTGTATGACATGCATCTTCATCATAGGACACATAAGACATCGATTCAACAAGTTCGCATGCAGGATGACCGGGATCATCACAAAGGTGTAAGTTGAATGGGTAAGCAGAGAGAGCACTGACTTCTGCCCAGGAGATCCCAGGGTAGCTTCACAGAGGAGAGAGGGATTGTGTCTATGGGTAGGATCTCAACAGACGGAAAAGAAGTTGGGAACAGAGCGAAAACGTGTCCCGCACAAAGGGAACATTATGGAGACATGCACTGAGGCGCACATTGTAGTACTTATTGCAAGAACTGGGAGAAGACAGTATGACTTGGGAGTGGAGTATGAAAAGGAGCAGTTTAAAAAAAAAAAGGGAAAGGAAGAAAACACTAGAAAAATAGTTTGAAGACAGAGTATATGGGAGCTTTTACTGACAGAGGTGTCAGAGTTTAATTTTAGTCAGTGGAGTGGTTCAGGATAAGGAAGGATCAGGAAGAAAGGGCTATTTCACACGTGAAGTCAGGCCAGAGGCGAATCCAACAGTCCAGGAAAGCAGCTGAGCACCTAGAGGAGGCATGAACAGACCAGTGTTCCTAAAACTGGTCTCTGGTCTTCTCACCCTCATCCCTAAGAAGGCTCAAGATAACCACTGGCTATCAAGCAAACTAATAACGATGAAGTGTACTCACCAAGTGTTTTACAAGTTTATCTCGAAAGTGACCTATTAATATTCTTTGCACTAGAATGAAGGTATGTGTGCAGAGTTATGAGCTCTTATGTTTTCCTCCAATAAAACTAGGAAAGCTTTAAAGAACACCCTGTAAAACCTCAGTGTTTAAACTGTTCTTATACATACTACCTTTGAAGGGTCTAAGTAAATTCATTTAAAAAGAAAAGGCCCAAATTCAAAGCACTGCATTTCTCCAAAAAAAATTTTTTTCCAGATTCAGAAACAAAGTCTGTGCCTGCGGCTGTTGTCAAACTCTGCAGTGGAATTTGCATTTAATATTTCCTACATATCATCATTCTACAGCTACAGGGGGTCCCCACCTTAGGATGGTTCGACTTGGGATTTTTCAACTTCACAATGGCACAAAAGCCGTAAGCATTCAGCAGAAACCATCTTCTAGAGATGTACAGTACAATACTCACACATGATGCAGGCCAGCAGGCCAGCAGCCGTGAGCCCCAGCTCTCCGTCAGCCTCAGGATCGCCAGGGTAAACAATGGATACACTTTCAACCATTTTGTACCCATTCCGCCATTCTGCCTCTCACTTTCAGGACAGTAGTCAATAAACTGGATGAGATATTCATCACTTTATTATAAAATGGGCTTCATGTTGTAGGATCTTGCCCAACTTCAGACTTGCCTAAGTGTTAAGAGCACGTTTACGATCAGCGAGGTGAAGCTATCATGTTCAGTAGGTTAGGTGTATTAAAGGCATTCGTGACTTACAATACTTTAAATTTTTGATGAGTTTCTCAGGACATAACACCATCTTATGTTGAGGAAGATCTGGAGTTTTAATTCTTGTAAGCAAATATACTGGTGGGTGCAGAGGGGCAGGAGAGACTAAAAGCAAGACTCTTGACACTTTCAAGTAATCCTGCCAAGAGTTTTGTCAGCTTTGCAGCTGGAACTCTTTGAAACTGGGATTCGAGGAAGGCTAAGTTGATTTTACAGATACAAATTAAGCAAAAGAAAGGTCCAATGTAGGGAGTAGAAACAAACTATCAGAAGCACTATCTACAGCTTTCATCTGTGTTCATATTAACACAGAACTAAAGTGATAGGCTGAATGGGGCAGGCTTACATATACTCCCATTTTCGTTTGGGAAAAGCTAACCAACATATTATTATACATTTCTGTTACATTTCTATTAAAGGCCGCCATGAACTTTTAAAATGTGAATTCCTAAGAATTTCTGTTTTTAGGAGATGACAGGAGAGATGAACCTCAGAGCAGCAGAGAGAAGAGGCTCATTCTGCTACTGTCTTTACTGTTTCTCTAGGGATGGTATTATCTACATAACTCATAGACAAGAACCATTATAGTTTATAAATATAAAACCAGTGGAAATCCTACATGAGCTACTGTCTAAAAAATCTTTAAAGCTCTCAAACTTAAGAAAGCATGAAGACTCATATAAATTCTCATCAATCTTATTACATTCCATAATTTGATAACCAGCACCATCCAACCTTGCTTACAACTTGTCTGCCTTTACTTCTCTTAACTTCTGGCCATAAAACTAGTACTGAAATTAGGCATTAGAAGAGAAGAGAACAGACTTTGAGCAATGCCAGTCTAGGAGTGACACGCCCCCCTCCCCAAGGCGCCATTAGCCAGCCCTGCATCATGGTGCAAGTTACCTGGCTTATAGGAATTTCAATTTCTTCATTTGGGGAAATTAAAATTCTACATGGCCATAAAAATAAATGTTTCCAGTAAAATAAGTAAGAGCAGTTGGACTTAATGCTTGGGTGATCTGAAATGACTTTTAGATTAAATTAGATAATGTATGTAATATATTCCTTAAGGAATCCTTGCATGGCTGTGCAGTTTGAGCACTATAAACAAATTCTTGTGAGGGAATGGAGGGAGATGGAGTCTTAAAATTCAGTTTTCACGGGGCGTCTGGGTGGCTCAATGGGTTAGGGCCTCTGCCTTCGGCTCAGGTCATGGTCTCAGGGTCCTGGGATCGAGCCCCGCATCCGGCTCTCTGTGCAGTGTGGGGCCTGCTTCCTTTTCTCTCTCTGTCTACTTGTGATCTCTCTCTGTCAAATAAATAAATAAAATCTTTTTAAAAAAAAATCCGTCTTCACAGCACTGATGAAGGGTACCAGGGCACATGGTGCAATCTCTGCCCACCCAGAAGGCACCGCCACCTCTTTTTTTAATTCACACAGAGGCACAGTACAGGAGAGCAGTGGTCCCAAATATGCGTCCACGAGTAGCTATTACGCTTAAACATCGTAAAGCAATGAGTAGGACCCAAAGAACTCAGAAACCATTTATCTTTAAGACTATCCTCTCGTCTAGAACTATAATATTTTATTAATGGAAGGAACCAACCTAAACTTTCTAACTTAACAGATGTACTTACCCAAGCCTCCTTAAAAAATGAGAGAATAAATATTTCTGGTTGAGGAATATTTAGGGGCAGTTAATAATAGAGAGGGAACACTCTAAATAACTAAATAACTAAAATCAAGTTATTAAAGAAAGAAAATTAGCAAAACATAACTTTGAAGTTCTTCCTCCCTTTGCCAATTAAAAAAAAAAAAAAAAGTCAGTCAAAGAAACTTCAGTTAACTAAGGCCTAACCTCTAACCTGGTAACTAGTCTAACTTGTTGACATTTCAAAGAGCACTGACCCAGCATAGAGAAAACCAGCTCAAATAAGCACCCAAGTTGATCAGTTGTGATGAACAAGAAATAAAATGATCAATTATTTCATGCTGTGGCACTTTTTTTTTTTTTGCCTAATGTAACTAACCAAATCTAAAACCAGCTCCACAGAACAGAGAAATCCAGAGAGGATATTCTTACAAAACAGTCAGAGGAAAAGAATACTGTCAGCACCACTATATCAACATATTTCTGAGCCAGAATATACCATTTCCCTCTATAGCCAGCAAGTGGATAGCCTTTTTCCAATTACCTTTTTTTTTTTTTACCTATCACATGATATCAAACATTAAATTCACCAGCAAATATTAGAGATGGATCTCCATTGTTGCCTAAAGGTAGAGACTTAATTGTGATAAGCATATTAAAACTAGTATTTGTGTGTGTGTGTGTGTGTAGGGTATAATATATAAAAAATAAAAATAGGGGACCTGGGTGGCTCAGTGGCTCAAGTCAAAGCCTCTGCCTTTGGCTCAGGTCATGATCCCAGGGTCCTGGGATGGAGCCCCGCATCAGGCTCTCTGCTCAGCAAGGAGTCTGCTTCCCCCTCTCTCTGCCTGCCTCTCTGCCTACTTGTAATCTCTCTGTCAAATAAATAAATAAAATCTTTTTTAAAAAATTGTCCTTGATGCTACACTAAGCAAAATAATAAATAGCAGAATGTATCCTGGAGTGCATCCACCTCTATATACTGGACAATAGCATCCAGCTTTTTAAAATGCACACTACTCAACACCCTGGTAATATTCAGTTCTTATTGACTGACAGTAAAAAATTTCAAAAAAAAGTCTCTTGAGCACGGACTGTTGATATTTATTCCAAATCTCCTTTCAGCCAATTTTCAATACATTTTTTTCACTAACTTGCCAATTGGTTTAACTTCCTTGTGTGTGTGTGTGTATGTGTGTGTGTATGTATTCTTATATTACTCAGCTTTTACTAATTTGGTATCTTGGGAACTTTTACAGAGTTCATAACTACTACCTATAATGAGAAGTGTAGTTGGTGACCCACTAGGGAGTTCGTCATTGGACAAGGGTATTATATTTCTTACCTTCTACCAAAGGACAACATAACAGGTGTATTCAAAGTAGGGGAGGAAAGATCAGAGAAGGAAATAAGAGAGAGGGTCTGTACATTTTAAACATCCAGCATAACATTGATACCAGGTATATAACATCCCAAAAGAAATAGACTATAAAGTACTAACGTGACTAGTAGCCACATTAAAAAGGGAAAAGAAAGAGATAAAATTAATTATAATACTATATCTTGAACTAGTATAATCATTTAAATATCTAAGCATATAAAATATTAATGAAAAACTACATTCTTTTATTTGTACTGAATTACGGAAATCAGTGTGAGTTCTGGACATACAACGCATCTCGGTTTGGACTAGCCACATTTCATGTGGTCAACACTCACAGGTGGCTAGTGGCGATAGTATTAAGCAGTACAGATCTATATCCAATCATTAGGTTTTACTCAATTACATCATGTCTCTATCCTGAGCGAGTGATCGCTTTGGCATTAACAATGTATAACACCCTGACAGATACTGCACAGCAACAAAAATACGATTGAAACTAAATCTTAGATAAGCAGGGATTAAAAGGACATTCCAATTGGCATAAGCAAAATGTAACAAAAATCGTATCTGAAATGGGTCCTTTGGCAGAAGGCAGCTCTAAATCGGCAACTGTTCATAGAAGGGAACAATTTCACACAGCCCACGTTTGCAACTAGACCAGGGAGTAAGTCACTGGACTAAATCCCAAGAAATTTAATGATTAAGAAGCCTCTAGAAAATTGACCATGAAAAAATTTAAAGCTGGCCTAAAGAAGAAAGAAGTAAAACAAAATTCTATAAATGTGGTAGCAATGTGATCGAACACTGGACAAAGAATTTGGCAGACTTCCTCATCAGTTCTGCTATTACTCTAAGATATTGAGCTTGTTTCCAGACATCAGCATCCAATCTTATAAAATGAAAATATGGTACCTATATACAGGAATGTATGCAAAAATGACCAACAGAATTCTGCTTTCTACCACTGTTTATATGTACTCTCAAAAGAAAATACAGGGCTCCTGGGTGGCTCAGTGGGTTAAGCCGCTGCCTTCGGCTTGGGTCATGATCTCGGGGTCCTGGGATCAAGTCCCACATCGGGCTCTCTGCTCAGCAGGGAGCCTGCTTCTCTCTCTCTCTCTCTCTCTCTCTGCCTGCCTCTCTGTCTACTTGTGATCTCTCTCAGTCAAACAAATAAATAAATCTTAAAAAAAAAAAAAAGAAAGAAAAGAAAATACAGCTCAAGATGTTAAATTAACCCAAACTTGAGTGTTGGTCCACACATTCTGAATTAACTTACACATTGTAGAAAACAAAATGTTAACAAAACAGGAGCCTCAGAGTCAGCAGGGAAAATCACTGTCACAAATGCACTATCGTTCTTCTCTCAGTCTCATTCTAAAGTTTATGGAGTTTAACTTATATCTAAAAAACTATTCTTAATCATTCAGTAAGTGTGGTTTTCTGCTTTCTCTTAAAATCTCCAGGTTCCTCCCAGGTTACAAGAGACAGCACATTAGGAGCAGCAAGAAACGGAACGAAGGTGTTAGGTACCTAAAGCTGCCACAATGAGAAGTACCGGCTGGTTGGAGGGACGGAGGGGCAGGGGGTAAAGAGGACAAGGGGGAACCACTGGGGACATTGGTGTGGAGTCAGACACATTGGGAGCAGCAATGACAGACCCTCAAATCCTGTTGAATCATCCTCATAAGCATCTTCATAATGAGCTTACAGCATCAAGTTAAGCTTAAATTATGTTCAATTCTATTTCATTTTAGAAATATTTCAAAGTATTTCCAAAAACAGCTACAGTTGATTCTCATTTTTTGCACAGGCTGCATCTGCAAATTCTTTTGCTTGCTAAAATTTATCTGTAACCCCAAGGGCAATATCATGGTGCTCTCACCATCATTCACAGCCATGCCCAGAGCGGCAAAACATTGGAGTCATCCAACATGTATGTTCCCAGCTGAAATTAAACAAGATGACACTCTGCCTTCCTGTTTCACCTCTCATGTCCTAAACAAGTGTCCTTTGGGCAGCACATTGTGTGTCAGGTTTTTTGCCTTTTTTTTTTTTTTTTTTTTTTTTTGGCTATCTATGGGTGATTTCACCTTTTTAAAATGGTCCCAAGCATAGTGCTGAAGGTTGTGACGTACCTTATGGAGAAAACACATGTATCACATAAGCTTCCTTCAAGAGTGAGTTATAGTGTCCTTGGTCATGACTTCCATATCATTGAGTTAACAATGTATATTAAACAAGATGCCTTTAAATGGAAACATACACAAACACAAGGATATGTTTTGATCAGCTGATGAAAATGTTGTAACCAGAGTCTCCTATTTCCACTGGGAGCAAAGGTTCAGTATTTGTTAATTCAGTCTTTGCGGCAACTTTACAGACCAAAATTATCACCAAAAACAAGATTTAAATGTATACGGTAACAGGGTGAATGCTTAAATAAGTGACATTTCCAGATAATTATCTGGTAATACTGGATTTGGTTAAAATGGGGCTGTAAGAAGAAGCTAAACATAATAGCTGAACACAGCTTTATTTCCAGAATATCAAGCACTTCAATGTCACACATTATCTACTCTATTCAAAAATAGTCACAATAATGTGATTCCTAAATATTATAAAGATAAAAGAAATAACCAAAAAAATTTTGTTGAAGTGAAGCAAACATGGTATAGATTTTAAAATTCAAATACTGACTTATACAAAGTGCCCATTTAATATAAGAAATTAGCAAACTTTAGGGGCACCTTGGCTCAGTTGGTTAAGCGCCTGCCTTGGCTCCGGTCATGATTCCAGGGTCCTGGGATGGAGCCCTGCATCAGGCTCCCTGCTCAGCAGAGAGCCTGCTTCTCTCTCTCTCCCTCTGCCTACAGCTCTGCTTACTTGTGCTCTCTCTCTCTGTGAAATAAATAAATAAAATCTTTTAAAAAAATAAATCAGCAAACTTTTTCTCTCACTCAGTATCATTAGACAGCTATTGGTTCCTATAATATAGAACTATATTTACATGAGAAAATAGTAAAACCAAACTGCATATAAACTAAACATTGTTTGATTCACTTCAGAAAGTAAATTCTATGCAAGAAATCTTTTGGAGATGATAGATATGTTCATTACCTTGATTATGATGGTGATTCAACAAATGCATACATCCAAACTCACAAATTATCTACATTAAATATGTATAGCTTTTTGTATATAAATCATATTTCAATAAAGCTGTAAAAAAAAGTGGTTCATGGTAGGAAAAAAAGTTCACTGCTATGACTGTAAATCAACCCCATACAAATAAGAGTATTCATGTATGTTAATAGAATGACAGATTTCTGTTTCCAGGAAATAATCATGTAGTATATTACAAAGTCTATCCTCATATAGTTCATAAATTTTTGTAATATATGCAAAAAATACCTTTTGGGATTTAATCTTTTATCAAAACAATCTTTACCAAAACAATTCTCTATCAAAATCTAGGACCACACATAAAACTGTTAAATTGGTTGTGAACTGTAATATTATATCCATATAACCTATTTGTGTCAGTGGACACAAATTATCTGCCTAAAATTCTCCTGACACCAATTTTAATCCCCGGTCTTTGCTACTCTCTGCCTGCAGTTTTTTCAACAATTTAATCCCACACTAACAAACACTATAAAAGTCAAAGGCCTGTTTCAAATCCTTCAAAAATGAAAAATCTCTTTCTACTGATAATATCACTACATTTCTGGTTTCAGCTTGAAATCCTTATACAACAGGTTTTCCTAACGTGGGTTATTTGTCAGTCAACAAGAATGCATTGGCCACTGCCTTAATTAAAGCAGTGGAAATAACAGCACCATTTCTTCTCCAGGCAACAAATCTCTCTCTGAAGGTGTGATTACCTTCACACACTCAGGTCTTTTCCTAAATTAGCGCTGTGCCCTTTTCTGGGCTCAGTGATTCACAGCAGAAACTGAAACCCGAGACAAACAAATCTAAACACATGAAAAGCAAACAAGTAGACAATTCTTTCTTAACCTTCAAGAAATAGAGAGATAGTCACCATTTCTCAAAGACTTTGTTGACAATGAATCTGTTCTACATCTTGGAATTTTTGTAACTTGGAATATTTTAGCCCCAATCTGTAGCTTCATTTTCAGAATCAGATCACCCATCATTGATAAAATTATAAAGTTCAAGGTTACAAAGTTTTAAGACTTGTGAGGAAGAGAACCCAAAAGAGAAAACAGAGCAATGCCCAAATAACTTACAGTTAATGTTCCAATTGCTTTACTCAATTATATAAGAAGTGACCCTGTTACAGTATTAGCCACACCAGATTGCATGACCATGCTGAGAGACACAGGACCTATCTTCTCTCTATATCTGTCATCTTGCTCAGTAACTACATGTCCATGGAAAAGGAGAGGGCAGAAGCTGAAAACAAGGTAAGTAATCATCAGTCAACAGTAAGGTCAACTGTAAGAACTTTTCCAAATGTCAAAATAGATAGAACAGGCATGGTCAGAAGAATAAACACCTCCATTCCAAAAAACCTGTCCTCAAAATTAACCCCCCACCCCCCCACCACCACACACACACAACTGATGTTTCAAAAAGAATAAAGATAGCAAGCAAATCTAGAATCCCCGGGATGCCTGGGTGGCTCAGTGGGTTAAAGTCTCTGCCTTCAGCTCAGGTCATGATCCCAGGGTCCTGGGATTGAGCCCCACATTGGGCTCTCTGCTCGGCAGGGAGCTTGCTCCCCCCTCCCCGCCTGCCTTTCTGCCTACTTGTGATTTCTGTCAAATAAACAAAATCTTTAAAAAAAAAAATCTAGAGTTCCTATCACACTGACCCTTTCACATTTGTTTTCTACAATGAAGAATATAAATTAGAGGGGAAAATGAATCGCCAGCGAGAGTGAAATAGAAAGATAAACAATGCCTTTAAACTTAAAGGATTCTTATTTGATATCATGTAATACATTTTAAAAGTTACCCAAGCTATATTTTTCACATTCCTGGCAATTCCAATTAAAAAAAAAATTTGTAAGATTCAGAGATTAGGAAATTTGGAGACATCCCATTTGGGGGAATTTGTCCTCAGGAAATATGTAAAGGTAAATATCTAGATATAGCAAAGATATAGCTACAGTAATGTTTATTACACACGTGTAATATCAAGAAGTAGAAAACATTCTAAATGACAGACAATGGGGAACTGCCACATTATATTTTGATGCACTCACACAGTAGCCTGTGGTGCATTTATTTTAAACTGTATACATCTACTCTGACATGGTAATATGCTCATGATATGATTATAACATGACCATATTTTTATAAAAATGTGTGAATGACTATATATATCATGAAAGGGATCTGAACGGATCTGTACAAAGGTATCAGCAGTTACCATCTTGGCATGTTTGGCTTGCTTCTGTTCTCTGATCCCCTTTATAATAAACATGTTTCTTTTTGTACAAACAGAAAAAGTCCAGATCATTTAAAAATAAAATCCAAAAACAAAGACTAAATGACTTGTCATTAACATCCTCAGCCTAAAGTGAACAGATGTTGCTTTTTATACTACCAGAAAAGTCACTACCAATTTTTAATCCAAGAAAAGATGTCAGCTTCTTACCTAGGTTAGCATTGATTCATATGGTTCCCTAAGACGAAAAAAGGCAAATGAATTGGAATGCCTCATAATTGTGGTATTCCAGTTAAATTATTTTCAAAGGGGAAACACAATTTGCACCCAAAAGAACCAGTCCAATTTCCTGTACACGTAAATTGGGCATGATGAACAAGTTCAATCTGTTTGATGAATGAGGATCTCACTGCCTCAAGAGTCAATGCAAGTTATAAGACTCTGGACACAGAGAAAATATGGAGAGAAGATAAGGAGAATATGTTCAACAGAAGCCACACCATGGAAACATGTTCCCTGAATGTATGCTCTTGTTTTCTATGATCTGTGTCTCTCTCTGAAGTTTAACACAAAATATCTTAGACTGATGGTTCAAGAAGTTCTTAGGGAATTGCAATTTTGCCTAAGTCATTGGAGAAAATTCTTATTTGGCAAATAAATACTGAGAAGCATATGTGAACAATATGTAAGTTTTGTTTTTTTGTTTTGTTTTTTTAGATTTTATTTATTTATTTGACAGAGAGAAAGATCACAAGTAGGCAGAGAGACAGGGGGAAGCAGGCTCCCTGCTGAGCAGAGAGCCTGATCTGTGGCTTGATCCCAGGACCCTGGGATCATGACCTAAGCCGAAAGCAGAGGCTTAACCCACTGAGCCACTCAGGCGCCCCAATATGTAAGTTTTAAACCACATTCACACAGGACAATATAAGATTTTTGCTCATCACCAAGCACAAATACCAATCACTTAAGGAAAACTGAGAAAAACATACGCACAAAGGCAGAAACCAAAAAAAGCAAAGAATGATAGATTTCACTACATAAACCTTGTAAGTCCCCTGTGACCAAATAACATAAAATGAGAACACAAATAACTAGGAAACATATTTGTAACAAATTGTCAAGATTTACAACTTCATTATGTATTTTAAAATTCTAGTTATTAAGAAAAAGACAAAATTCACTAGTCATGAAGTAGGCGTTCACAAAAGGAAAACAATAAACATATAGTGAAACATTTTATATGAATAGAAATAAAAATACAATATAAACATACATTTTTTGTTAAAATTACAATGACTGAATAAAAGAATATGAGCAAGTAAAAGAGGGAGCAGACACTCAAATACTGCTGAGAGGAATGTAAATCAGCACAACAGTTCTAGAGAGAAATTTGGCCCTGTGTGTGCCAAAAGCCTGAAAAGCATATACTCTTTGGGATGCCTGGGTGGCTCAGTAGGTTAGTGTCTGCCTTCAGCTCAGGTCATGATCCCAAGGTTCTGGGATCGAGCCCTGCATCGGGCTCCCTACTCAGCTGAGAGCCCACTTCTCCCTCTCCCTGCCTCTCAGTCTACTTGTGCTATCTCTCTGTCAAGTAAATAAATATAATCTTAAAAAAAAAAAAAAAAAGCACATACTCTTTGACAAAACACTTCTATTCCTAGGACTTTATCCTTAGACAATAATTAAGCAATATTTTATCCAAAAAGTTATTCTTTGTAGCTTTACATAGAAGCCAAAAGCTAAAATTTTATCAAGAAATTGGTAAAATAAATACTGTTTGTTGAAAACCATGATGAGCCAGAACACTTTTAGACATCAGAAAATATTAATGAATGTTAGATGGTAAGTACTGACATGAAACAGAATCTCGCTTGTTTATAGCAGGTTTGCCACCCAAACACAGGTGTCATGAAAACCATCACTAAATTTAAGCCAAAACGAAAAGGAAAATATTCATATCCATATTGTCTTCGGTGCACAGGCAGATTCAGGAAGTCTACCACTGCTGGCCTTCTGATACACAAATGTGGCGGGAAGAAGAGAACTATGGAAAAATTTGAGGAGGCAGCTGTTGAGGTGGGAAAGGGCTCCCTCAAGTATGCCTGGGTCTGGGATAAACTGAGAATTGAATGTGATTATGTTACCACCACTGATAGCACCCTGTGGAAACTCAAGACCAGCAAGTATGAGGTGACCTCCACGGATACCAGAGGACACAGAGACTGTATCAAAAACATGATTACAGGCACAACTCGGGCAGACTCTGCTGTCCTGATTGTTGCTGCTGGTGTTAAGGAATTTGAGGCAGGCACCTCCAGGAATGGGCAGACCCGTGAGCACGCCCTTCTGATCTCCCATGGGGTGTGAAAGAACTGTTGGTATTAAGAAAACGGATTCCATTGAGCCACCCTAGAGCCGGAAGAGACGCCAAAAAATCATTAAGCAAGTCTGCACCTACATAAGAAAATTGGCCACAACCGCCACACAGTAGCATTGGTGCCAGTTTCTGGTTGGAATGGTGACAGCATGCTGGAGCCAACTGCTAACATGCCTTGGTTCAAGGGATGAAAAGTCTCTGGTGAAGATGGCAATGCTACTGCAACCATATCGCTGGAAGCTCTGGACTGCATCCTGCCACAGCTCATCCAGCTGACCAGCTCTTAGGTCTATCTCTCCAAGACATGTACAGAATGGATGGTATTGGCACCAGGGCCATGTGGAGAATGGGGTTTTCAAACCCTGCAGGATGGCCACCTCTTCTCCAGTTGACATTACAACTGACGTAAACTCTGATGAAATGCACCATGAAGCTTTGAGTGAAGCTCTTCCTGGGGACAAAGAGGGCTTCAATGTCAAGAATGTATCTCTCAAATATGTTTGTTGTGGCATTGTGCCTGGTGATAGCAAAAGTGACCCAGCAATGGAAACAGGTGGCTTCATGGCTCAGGTAATTCTCCTGAATGATCCAGGCCAAATCAATGCCAGATATGCACCTGTGCTGGACTGTCAGCCAGCTCACACTGCTTGCAAATTTGCTGAAGTTTGGTCATCATGCTGGGGGAAAGGCTGAAAGATGACCCAAATCCTTGAAATCTGATGAAGCTCCATTGTTGATATGGTTTCTGACAAGCTCCTGTGTGTTGAGAGCTTCCCTGACTATCCTCCTCTGGGCCATTCTGCTGTTTATGACATGTGACAGGGAGTTGCTGTGGGTGTCATCAAGACAGTGGACAACTGGGCAGCTGGAGCTGGCAAAGTCATTAAGTCTACCCAGAAGCTCGGAAAGCTAGATGAATATTATGCCTAATAGTCACCATGCCAGTCTTAATCAGTGGTGGAAGACTGGTCTCAGAACTCCTTATCTCAACTAGTCATTGAAGTTTAACAGTAAAAGACTAGTTAATTTTACCAATGTGTCACAAAACCTTCAGCAGAAAAGGAGAACTTTTGTGGACCATTTGCTTCATGCATGAGTGAGAGTTTTAAGCTACTAGTTTTTACAAAGAGTACCTTCAAAAAAAAAAAGAAAGAAAGAAAGAAAGAAAAGAAAGAGAGAGTACTTTCTCATGGAAATGACCAAAAAATCTATCACAGAATTTAAGACCCATTAAAACAAAGTTTAATGAGGAAAAAACCCAGAATGTATAATATGATCTTCAATTTTCTTTTTAAAGGGTTTATTTTTGTACACAGCTGTGGTTTTTTGTTGTTGTTTTATTTGTTGTTTTAAAGATTTTATTTATTTATTTATCTGACACAGAGAGAGACAGTGAAAGCAGGAGGAACACAAGCAGGGGGAGTAGAAGAGGGAAAGCTGGTTTCCCACCAAGCTGGGAGCCCAATGTGGGGCTCAATTCCAGGACCCTGGGATCACTACCTGAGTGGAAGGCAGATGCTAACAACTGAGCCACCCAGGTGTTCCACATAGCTGTGTTTTTATACGTGTATAGATGCACAAAAATACTGAAAGGGCCTATACTAAAATGTAAATTAGGATTATTTGTATTTTGCCGTTCTTAATTTTTTTAATTTTTTATTTTTTTTCATAATGTCAAGTGCACTCTTTAATCCCCATTTCTATTTCCCCCATTTCCCTCCACCCCTTTTCCCTCTGGAAACCATCAATTTGTTCTCTATAGTTAAGAGTCCATTTCTTGGTTTGGCTCTTTTTTTCTCCTTTGCTCATCTGCCTTGTTTCTTAAATTCCATGTATGAGTGAAATTATATGGCATTTTTCTTTCTATGACTGACTTATTTGCCTTAGCATTATGCTTTCTAGCTCAAATCATGTTGTTGCAAATGGCAAGATTTCACTCTTGTTTGTGGTTCAGTAATATTCTCATATATACACACACACACACATTCCCACATATATACACACACATATACACATGCATACTACATATATATATATATATATATATATACATATATATATATATACACACACATATACACACACATACCACTTCTTCTTTATCCATTTATCCATTTGGGCTGCTTCCATAGTTCGGCTATTATAAATAATATTGCAATAAACATAGGGAAACTTGTAACACTTTGAATTCATGTTTCATATATTTCAGGGGTAAATACCCAGTATTGGGATTCCTAGATTATAGGGTAGTTCTATTTTTAATTTTTCCTGCATTTTTTACAATAAATACACCACCAGTACCACCAAAAGAAACTATTAATTAATAAAAGTAAACATCTATTCATAGCAGAACTATTCACAAGAGTGAAAATGAAGAAATAACCCTAGTGTCCATCAGAGGATAAGCAAATCATAACACACACACACACACACACACACACACACTTTCTTGAATATTAATCAGCCATAAAAGAAATGAGCTACTGTTACATGTTATGTTGTGGACACCCCCCTACAACATTATGCTGAGTCAAAGAAGGCTGACACAAAAAATCACCTATTATATGATTCTATCTATATGAAATATCCAGAGTAAGTACATAGACAAAGAATGCAGACTGGTGGTTGCAAGGCACAGGAGGGATTGGGGAATGGACATAAATTGCCTACTAGGCACAGAGTTTTATTTTGAAATGCTGGAAAATGCTTTAGAACTAGACAAAGATGACAGTTGCACAATATTGTGAATAGGCTAATTGCCACTGAACTCTTCACTTTAAAAGAGTCAATTAAAAATAAAACAGTTAATTTTATGTTATGCGAATTACACTGTATTTTTAAAAGTTAAAAAATAAGGGGGAAAGATGAACATCTAATCATCACATCCCTCTTTAAAGTTTACCAAATTGTTTCTATTTGATATGCTTGATACCATAAGAGATCATTACCTCTACCAGTGAGTTCTAGGTATGCTAGTGTGTCTGTCTGTCCATCTGTCCCTCATTCATTTGCTCACAATTCTTATTAACAAATAATGATAGGCAACATTAATATGGTACTTAACTATAAATTGTTCCCAAAGTTCACATACATTAACCATATTGAATCCTAACAACGAATCTATGAGGTAGGTACTACTGTTACTTATGAACATCATCTCTGATTTACAGATGAGAAAGAGACACGAAGAGATAAAGTGACTTCCTCCAGACTACACAGGCAGGAAGTGACAGCACTGGGATTTAAAACCAGCCAGGATGGCTTCGGAGTCCTATGCTCTCAAATGCTTCACTTGTTGTATTCTACTTCCTCTCAAAGAATGCATGTTATTGGTAGAAAATTAAAAATAGAGATTAAGCATATGAAGTAAGAGGGAGAACACCTTACCACCCAGGTATACCCACTGTTAATTTCAAATAAATACACATATCTATATACCTATATACCAAAACTTTCATAACATACTGTATTACTTAACATATTATAAACCTATTCCATGTAAATAAATATGTCATGGTATTCCATTTAACACAGGAAACAATTTAACCAGTCACCTATTAAAATTTGAGGCTGTGGGGCACCTGTGTGGCTCAGTCAGTTGAGCGTCTGACTCTTGATTTCAGCTCGGATCATGATCTCAGAGTCATGAGATCGAGCCCTGTGTTGGGCTCTGTGCTGGGTATGGAGCCTCCTTAAGATTCTCTCTCTCTCCCTCTCTCCCCCTCCTTCTCTCTCTCTAATAAAAGAAATGAAAATAAAATTTGGTGTTGTTTATGAATAACACTGAGATGAATTACTTATAAGTACATCAGTGTTAACCAATTTACTTAAGATATAAAATACTTGGTGAGAATATGTGTTTTAAAGCTCTTGACATATGTCACCCAACTATTCCTACAAAGGCTTTAATACTCGATACTCCCATTTATAGATTATAAGAACACCTCCTCTTACCACTTCTTTTTCAGAATTTTCCCAGCCTGTCTCAGAACACATTCTAATAAACCCAAGGATCATTTTATTTCCTACTCCACCCTCCAACAGATACACATTCCCAAAGAAGAAAAATTATAAATTTAGGAAGATGCATTTAAACATATAGATTTGTGGAGATTTGTGGAACACTGATATCTTTATAATGTTGAGCCTAAGAACGGATCTCTGTTCAGGAGTAACTCTTCTTATAAACATCCCTGTGGGACAAGATCAAATGAGAAAACAAAGGTCTCAGAAGTGAAAATAAGGCCATAGGCCAGTGGCTAAGGAGGATTCAAAAGAAAAGAAAATTTCACTCATGACTGCTTCATGTCAATAACCTGTGAATCTTTCCCTACAGGAAAAAATCCTAGGCTGTCACAGATAAAAGTTATTACTAAGATTGAGTCCTATCTATGCTAGATCATCCCGTAACCCAAGGCAGAATTATAGAAGGCAGAGACTTTCTAACTCCCCAAAACCTTGTCTTGAGAAAAGTTAAGTATCTCAAGATAAATGTCTAAACTCAACTGACTTGGATGACAGATGAAATTATAGAGCCAATCATCAGCTGGTAAAAAATGCAAACATGCCTCCATGTTGAACAGAAGTAACAGGGCCACTGGGTGGCTCAGCTGGTTAAGCATCTGCCTTTGGCTCAGATCATGGGTCCAGGGTCCTAGGATCAAGCCCCAAATCAGGGTCTCTGCTCAGTGGGGAGACTGCTTCTCCCTCTCCCTGCCACTCTGCCTACCTGTGCTGTCAAATAAATAAAATCTTTAAAAATTAAAAAAACAAAAAAACAACCCAGACATATCATGGGCCAGATTCACCAAACTTTCTTGCTAACCATTTATAGATAATGCTTAGTTTCTAGAAACTATCAAACTATATCACTCTGCCCAGTATAACCATCATGGACACCAAAAAATTCCACTTAGTCAAAAGCATCCAATAAGTGTCCAATAAGAAGCAAAGGCATAACCCTTCCTTCTCCGAAAATATAAAACTACAAGAAATAAAGGGCGGGGGAGAAAGCCTTATAGATTATCTAAACCAATCTTTTTCTCCTCCAAATGATAAATCGAATCCAAGAGATATCAAGTTCCCCAAGGGCACAACAGTCAACTACCAGTAAGAAAAATGCCATACCTGAGTCCCTTGACTCCCTGGTCAATGACCATGCCACCCCAGTCTGGCACATATACAACCAGATGAACATTACCTCTGTAGCAATTCATTTGTCCCCCCAAAATGAGATTAAAATAAAACCTTTCTTTTGAATAATTAGACTAAGTTTTTTAAGTTGTTGTAAATTAAGGCCAATTCTGTAAACAATATTTAAGGAGCATGGATCCTCTATCATTAAATAATTCTAATAAATTTAAAACATTCCATTTCATACCAAATCAAATTTGAGCATAATTCTTCAAAATTCCTCAACATTCTTAAAATATACACATGGAAGATATACTGCATTTCTCAGGGAACTTATTAACCCATTGAAAAATTGTCCATTGGAAACTTCTGTCAAACAGTGTGGGAATAAAGGTGTGCATTTCTGGCAGGCCAGCCTAGGAGAGAGGAAAACACAGCAGCTGGTACAAGGCAAACTTTCAACAAACATATTCGCCTGTTGTATCTGCTTAAATAAACCAGTCTACCAAAACATAAAATCAAGACCTACGCATATATCCGCTTCCATATGCTCTTTGTATTCCATCAGTACAGTCACTGAGAAAATACTAAGAAAAAGATGCCTTTCCAGAGTCACTGAACACAAGAAAGTAAGGGAGGAAGCTGGAAGAAGGGCTGTGATTTCATGAATGCACAAGAATATCGAATCCGATTTCACTGAGCCATGGGCATCAATTAGGTAGACTGTGGACCCAGAACAAGAATCCATCCTAACAAATTGTCTGCTTTAATGTAGTTATTATCTGAACTACTGCCAGGCTTAACCTTGGAAACCCCACTGAGGATATGTTTGCTGCTATTTTATACTAGTGAAGAATTCACTTTCTTATTCAGAGTGGTTTTTTTTTTCACGTTTAAACAATATGAAAAAATTATTTCATTATTTAAACCAAGAATACAAAGTCAAAAAAAAAAAAAAACCAATCAAGGCTGTCTCCCAAAGATTCACTCAGGGGTTATTTCAGGGCATTGCCAAATGATAGGTTTCTAAACCAAAAAGTGATTTTAAAAATATCCAAGGGGCGCCTGGGTGGCTCAGTGGGTTAATCCTCTGCCTTTGGCTCAGATCATGGTCTCAGGGTCCTGGGATAGAGCCCCACATGGCATGGGGTTCTCTGCTCAGCAGGGAGCCTGCTCCCCCGCACCCCCTGCCTGCCTCTCTGCCAACTTGTGATCTCTCTCACTCTGTCAAATAAATAAATAAAATCTTCTAAAAAAAAAAATTCAAGTAAGTATTCTATTTATCACTAATTTTCACCACAGATGTTTTCTTCATTTTAAAACACTATATTCTGCCTTGTCCTATAAGGGAGTAATAAACCCATGAAAACTATCTACTATTCCACAATTAAATTTACATGTCTTCCTTGTTGTGCTAATGAAGAAATGAGCACTGGCGGGCCCATGTGCTGACAACTACAGTCGTTAGTTACATCCTGTAGTTTAATGGTTTCCAAGTAACATCCATTACAGTCACAAAGCTGTTTTATGAGGATACATCTTAATGACCTATATTCCAACCAAACCTGATGCTGGAAAAGCAACTCATTAGAGAGAACAGGGGAGGCAAAATCTTGCTGGAGACATTTCCTGGGATCATGCACCCGGTTAAGCAAATATGAGCCAATTTCTGTGATGCAACAACAAAAAAACTTCTTATAATAAACAACTTAATTTATGTTTATAACAAGGGTAAGATACTACAGGATCACATGCTGGCCTTTATTTAGAACTAGGCTGCGCTTTCCTCTTTGTAGTACCAGGGAGATGGTCCATGTATTTAAGGTAAATATACTCCTAGAGAAGGCACTGATTCACCTCTTCTTCCTCCCAACGTAGAGAGAGTCTGTATTTACTAGCTTACTTGTTCGACGATTTCAAACATAAAGTGACTGAGAAGTCTAAGAAAAGTTTAGCTTCATGTTCAGAGAAGGTTTTAAGAAATCACCTTTCTAACTCATTTTATATTTTTTTCAAAAAGGCAGTTGACCAAAGTTCCGATTCAGCAAGTGCTCATTTTACACCAGGAAATCCACCTCCTGGCCCCAGTTCTCCTAAAGCAATTCCTAATGTCCCCAAAATGAATAGGCTAATTGTGCCTAAAAACCACCCAGCAGAAAAATTTTAAATGTTATCAGAATAAAACTTCGGAAGTGAGCCTGTGAGAAAGTAAAGGTGTCAGGCCCTCTCCCCAAATCCATACGATAGAGTCCAAATCCACAGAACCTCAGAATGTGACCTGATTTGGGGACAAGCTCTACCGAAGTAATCAAGTTAAAATGAGGTCATTAGAGTGGGTCCAATTCCAATACGCCTGGTATCCTAAAAAAGAAGCAAATTTATACACAAAAACAGGCTTAGAGGGAAGAGGGACAGAGGGAGAAGATGGTCACCTACAAGCAAAGGGGAGGGGCCTGGAATAGAAGGAACCAATCGTGCTGACACCTTGATTTTAGACATCCAGCCTCCCCAGGTGTGAGACCATAAATACCTGTTCTTTAAGCCATCCAGTATGGGGCACCTCATTATGGGAGCCCTAGAAAACTAAAGACATCCCCAACCCAGAAAGGAGGAGGTCATGTGGTATCAATAAAATGGCTGAGCTAGATTTTTAAAAGTCTCAAATTAAATAGGAGAGAAAACTCTACTTGTGCCTCAAGCAAGTCTTTAACAAGGTATTTTAAAAATAAATAAATAAAACCAGAGCCACTAATTATAGGACAAAATCTTGCTTTGGAAGCAGCCTTGAAGTACAGTTTGGCATTACTGCCCCCAAGTAACCACGTACGCTCCCCCTTGAGCTCCTGCCATTTCTCTCCCTCCCCCTCACAACCACTAGCAATGCTCCTTCCAAGAACTGCCTGTTCTCACCATTCTCTCCTGAACCCACTCCTGTCACGTTCTTGCCTCTACCCCTCAATCAGAATTGCTTTTGTCAAAATCGCTATGGACCTCCACCTCACAAACTCCAAGCATCAATTCTCAGCCTTCCTCTTGCTCCATCTAACAACACATTTGCTTCAGTGCCTCACTGGCTTCTCCTTCAACACTTCCTTCATCTAGCCCCAGGGCCCCCTTCTCCTCCACTGGCTCTCCCACCTCTTCTGACATGCCCCAGCACTTGGTCACCTTCAAAGTCACTTCCGTGGAGTGCCTGGGTGGCTCAGTTCCTTGAGCATCTGACTCTCAATATTGTTTCTGGTCACGATCTCAGGGCCTTGAGATCAAGCCACAAGTCGGGCTCTGCACTGGATGAGGAGCCTGCCTAAGATTCTCTCTCTCTCTCTCCCTCTCCCTCTGCCCCTGCCCACCCACCTCTCTAAAAAAATTTTTTTAAATTGGGGCGCCTGGGTGGCTCAGTGGATTAAGCCGCTGCCTTCGGCTCAGGTCATGATCTCAGTGTCCTGGGATCGAACCCCGCATTGGGCTCTTTGCTCAGCGGGAGCCTGCTTCTCTCTCTCTCTCTCTGCCTGACTCTCCACCTACTTGTGATCTCTCTCTGTGTCAAATAAATAAATAAAATCTTTAAAAAAAAAAAAAAAAGAAAGAAAAGAAAAGAAAAGATCTTTAAAAAAATTTTTTTAAATAAATAAATAAATAATAAAGTCACTCCCTGGGAGATCTTAGTAAAGCCTATTGTCCCCTTAAAAATATATAAAAATAGGTTTTAATTCAAAATATACACAGAATCCAACTGCTTCTTACCACTCCACACCTAAAACCTTCATCTAAACTGCCATAATAATGCCTCACCTAGATCACTGGAATAACCTAATTAATCTGTTTTCACCCATGTCCTATCACTATTTCCATACAGCAGCTGGGTTTAACTTTTTTTCACATAAATCATGTTATGTCTGTACTCAAAACCTCCTGGGCTCTCCTCTCAACCAGAATAAAAGTCAGAGTCTTCAATGTGTCCTAAAAGGCATGTCCCTATGACCTTGGTGTTCACATCTCCTGTCACTTCCCCCTCACTTGTTCCACCCCAGCCACAGTGGGTCATTCCTCTTTGAACATGTCAAGTGTATGCTTCTCTCAAGGCCTTTGCACTTGCTATTCCATAGCTTGGAAACCCTGTTCCCAGATGTCTGCAGAGCTTGATCCCCTCTACATTCAGGCGCTGCTGGAAAGCCATAGCATCAAAAGCCTTTTCCTGACCTCACAGATAACAGACACCGCCTCTCTGTCCCCTCCCCTCTTTTACTTTTCTTCTTAGACTTCTACCAACTGTCATATGTTTGTATGGTGTCCATATTCTACCCTTCTACAAATTCCCTAAAGTAGGAACCTTGTTTTTGTCCACTGATATGTTCCCAGTACCTAGCCCAGAGACAAACACAAAAGATGGGGCTGAAAAAGTATTTGGTGAAAGAATAAATGAACATCACATAGCCTGCCCTGGAGTAGGTATTAAATAAACAGCACTCTGAAAAGTAACCGTACGTGATTAAAACCATCCATGGCTGTACACTGGAGGATGTTTCCCAGACTCTGTCCTCTGGGATCTCTGAAATGGAAATAAATCACTGGTCTGTGATTGTAATCTGCAGCCAGGTTGAGAACCATGACATTAGACTATAAGCTCCTTAAAGAAAAGATTTTATTTTTTCATCCTGAGACCTCCAGCACAGCAGCTGGTAAAGTGATTAATAATGTTGATTAAATTAATAAATCTAGGAGAAATGGTCATTTAGTCTTTGCTTGTGCACTTCTATTGATGAAAAGCTAACTAGTTTATAAAGTCACTCCCATGGCTATACATCACTAAAGGTTACAGTTCTTCCACAATCTGAAGAAAAATCTTCCTCTCCATAACATCTACTCAGTGGTCTCAGGTCAGTGGTCTGAAATACACCTTAAGTCCATCCTTTAAAGGTCATCTTAATAGATCTAAAAGCAATCGTAAGGAGCCCTTTGAATGGGCTTCTTCTCCAGGCAGAACAAATCAAAGCAAATATAGGTAGTGTTTGGCCCTAGATTCATTCTACCTGAACAGGGGTATCTCAGCTACAAGTAAGGACACTTAATCCAGATCTTGGATGATAATTAGAGATTTGCTACACCACAGAGAGAGGAAATGGCTTTGCACATGTGACCATGAGCTCCACATGGAAGGAAGAAAGCACAAGAGAATCTCTGACAATGGGGAGTGACAGTTAGATTGCAGAATAAGACAGAGGGTCGAAGTGGAAGGGAGTAGAGAGCACAAGGAGAGAGCTAAAATGGTCTCCTGAGACGTGTGATATAGGACTTTGTAGATGAAATTAAAATGATCTGTTTTATGACTGAGTGACGTGGAGCTTAGAGATAAGAAGGAAAAAGACTAATGACATCAAGTCTCTATTAACCAATCAGAAATGGAAGCAAGAAGAAAAACCAGTTTCAGGTACAGAGAGGAAAGACAATAAATTTGGTTCGGATGTATTTCATTTGAAGGCATCCATGGCATCCCACCAGAGGTGTCTTTTAAGGAGCTGTAAATGTGTTTTTGGAAGTTGTTGGAGAAGCACTGGAAGTTGGATTTAAGATTCATTTGAATAAAGGCTTATATCAGACAGGCATCAGAAGAAAAATTCCAACAATGGTTCTCTACAATGGGACTGCAGGTGATACTCCTCTTTTTTGCTTGTTCAAAATTGTTTATAATATGCTCAAACCATGTACTCTCAAATGTATACTCAAATTGTGTATAGTAAATATGTATTACTTCTATTTACACAAAATTAAGAATAAAGAAAAATATGGTTAAGATTCAGAGAGGAGGGGCGCCTGGGTGGCTCAGGTTAAGCCTCTGCCTTTGGCTCAGGTCATGATCCCAGAGTCCTGGGATGGAGCCCCGCATCTGGTGCCCTGCTCAGCAGTGAGTCTGCTTCCCCCACCCCCTTCTGCCTCCCTCTCTGCCTACTTGTGATTTCTGTCAAATAAATAAATAAAATCTTTTTAAAAATTTTTAAAAAAAGAAGATTCAGAGAGGACACGTATAATGCAAAGAGAGGGCAACCAAAAGCAAAAACCCAGGGAAACCATTTACCAAAAAAGAAAAGAGTAGCTAGCTAAAGAAGTAAGGATACAAGATTTCAGCGACTCTGAAAGCAAAGTGGGCAGCATGGAAACAGGACTAAACGCTGCAGAGAAATGGGGTAAGATGAGAAATAAAGAAACCACTAATAATTAGGAGATGATTACTGACCATAACAAAAGGTTCAGGAAAATGATTGGGATAAAAGCCAGACTATAGAGTGAATTGGAAAAAAAGAGTAGAAAAATGAAGAAATCAAGGTAAAAGGTCTGGTTGTGAAAAGGAGGTCAGAAAAAAAGTCATAGCTGAAAAGAAGGTCAGGGTTAAGGACTGGTCTGCGTGAGTCTGTACCCAGCAGAGAACGGAGAGCTTCACTACTAACAAGACGAATGAGTCACTTCATTCTCCCTGTCCTGTCAAAGTCATCAGCTACTGCTACAGAAGAAATAAACTCAAATAGGACAGATCAGCCAGTCTCACAATCCTTGTTTCTTTTAGCACCTTTTGTTTCTCTGGAGGGAAAAAAAGAAAAAAAGGTAAAGGAAAGGGAAGAAAAGAAAAGAAGGGAAGGGAGAGAAGGGAAGAGAAAAAAGAAAAATACAAGAGTCCCCAAAGTCTGCCGAAGCACTGCTAGTCTAAAAGAATTATTACTTTCTTCTGAAGGAAAACATGTTAGTCAACCAAATTGCCATCACTTCCACCAAAAAAAGAAAAATGCAATTAAAGTTGGCTATTTTGCTGGCTTTTTCTTTTTAGAAATACAATTTTTTTTTAAAGATTTTATTTTTATTTATTTGACAGAGAGAGATCACAAGTAGGCAAAGAGGCAGGCAGAGAGAGAGAGAGGAGGAAGCAGGCTCCCCGTTGAGCAGAGAGCCCGATGCGGGACTCGATCCCAGGACCCTGAGATCATGACCTGAGCCGAAGGCAGCAGCTTAACCCACTGAGCCACCCAGGCGTCCCTAGAAATACAATTTTAACTAGTAAATGAAACTAATGGATACATTTAATTGTCCTTCCAAATGAACACCAACATTATTCACATCTAGAGCATACACAAACGCTCATCGCCATGAACTAAAAAAGTCCTCATGTTAGCCTCTGAATGCTTGGTGGGAGGTCCTCCTTTGTCCCCTGGACGCTGCCAAACATTAAATGATAACGAAATGATCTATAGGCAGACAGGCAGGCAAGTGGAAGTAATTCCAACAACAAGCCTATCTGACTGACTAAATGAATGATTAGCTTTTCAAAAAATCAAGACTTATCTGAAATAGCACTAAATACTGAGTAAAACAGAAAACTAAATTACCTCCCAGAATATCTCAGAACGCCAACAGTCCTTTCATGCTTACATTTACATTTTAGGCTGCTGCTGCCGAACTTTATAAACAACCTATTTGAAATGCTCACTAATGAGTTCTTGATATTCATAGATTACATTATCATACTGGAGCTTAAGCATATCAAATACCATGATTAGAACTATAGTATGTTAAAAATAGACGGGCATATGTGGTATAGCCATACAATGGAATGCTACTCAGCAATAAAAAGGAACAAAGGAACAAACTATTGAACACACCACAACATGATCAAACTCAAAATCATTATGCTAAGTGAAGAGAGCCAGGCCAAAAAAAAAAAAAAAAGAGAGAGAGAGAGAGAGAGAGCAAGCAAGGAAGAGTGCATGCCATTGGATTCTATTTATGTGAAATTCTAGAGAATTCAAGTGAATCCACAGTGACAGAAAGCTGATCAGGACCTACCTAGGACAGGGCAGATGAAGGGGTGTATTACAAAGGGGAGCAGGAAACCTTTGGGGGTATTAGAAGAGACTATTGTGATTATGTTACTGGTTTCCTAAGTGTATACATGTATCAAAACTGACCAAATTATATACTCCGTATTTATGCAGTTCAATGTGCTTCAATTAATCTTCAATAAACTTCACAAAAATGTTAAGACAATTGTGTAACCTTCCCATAAAATATCTGAATAACACCTTAAAACAGTATCATTTACATAAGAAGGAGTGGACTAATAAAATGATCACTTTTAAATGGGTTAATACATGCCCAACACTTAGAACCATGCCTGGACCCTGTAACTGTGATGTAGTCTTTAATGAAAGAGGGAATAGAGAACAAAAACACTAAAATCGTTTTGGTAAAATGATAGAACTATAGCCCATTGATTCTAATGCTGAGTTTTCTTTGGTATAGAGTGTTTTTTCCAACAACAGAGTTTGGCCTTTTACATCTGAAGGCTGATAGGCTTCTGCTTTAAGATGTCATCAAACCACTCCCCCAACTCCTGCTTACCCCTTCTCTGTTCCCTTGTCCCACAACTGCGCACCTCAATACAGGGACAGAACATGCCCTGCATCCAGGGCCTGTCATGTGTGCTTACTGTGGAAGAACCACAGAGAGCTCTGCTTTTTTCCTTCTTAAAAAAACTCTTATAGGGGCACCTGAGTGGCTCAGTGGGTTAAGCCTCTCCCTTCGGCTCAGGTCATGATCCCAGGGTTCTGGGTTCGAGCCTCGCATCGGGTTCTCTGCTCAGTGGGGAGCCTGCTTTCCCCTCTCTCTCTGCCTGCCTCTCTGCCTACTTGTGATCTCTCTCTCTGTCAAATAAATAAATAATCTTAAAAAAAAAAAAAAAAAAAACCTCATAAAATTTTCCCGTACAAGAATCTAGTATAGAGAGAATGAGCTCCCACCACCCCCACCTCAGGTGATCAGTGTACCAGGGGAATAAAGTTTGCCAGACAAGAGAAATAGGACTAGAAACTGGACTCTGCACAGACACCACATCCTTGAGAAAAGAGGACCAATGGTGATGGCCACATATGCACCTGTGTACTGGGGAAACACAGCAGGAAAGGGACCTCTTTTTGTTAAAACATGTGCAATGTTAACATCTATGTTGGAGCAGAGGATAGCAATCAGAAACACATGAGGAAAAGATTACTGCATTGAGACAAAGCAATCTAAAAATGATTGACTTAAAGTGAAAAACATTATAAAGAGGTGTTAGGTACAAGTAAGATCCAGTACGATGCCTGAGAGAAGCAGGTGTAGGAAGCTGTAAGTGTAGACCCCTTCTGGGTAGGCAGACTGGGAGGCAGTGAAGGTCAGTGGAAAGCGAGGTCTCCGGGGACACAGGTATCCCAGCCTTGTGGCTCACTACCTCTGACTTCTTTCTCAAGTTATACATTGCCCCTGAGCTTCACCTTCCGCAAGCTTCACTTTCCTAAAGGCAGAGGGAGGGATAGCTGTACGGATTACTGTGAATATAACTAAAGTGCTTCACACATTTAACTGTTCAATAAGTGGAACTTGTTTTCAAGAAAATCGAAGATAATTAAGAAAATACTAGAATTAACAAGACTACTGTATAAGAGACTAGATATACAACTAATTTCCAAAAACCAATGGCTTTTCAACCTATCAGGGAAAACTCCATTAAAAAAAATGGTAGGGGACAGCTGCCAGAAAAAATAGTAACAAAAAATACTTAGGAATACAAAGTCAGTGCTCATGAAAAGTACAGAATATTCCAAGCACCAAAGCAAACTAGGTCTTCAAACACAATGACAAGTCTATAAGGATGATAATTTTTTCTAAATAACCTAAGAGATTCAACAGAATCCAATGAGCTTTTTTAAACTTCTCAAAGTTATTCTGAAGTTGAACCTAAAGACTAAATGAAGTGAGAGCAGCTAAGAAATCTTTGAAAGAAAAGCAAGAAGTATCTTATAAAATCATATTATAAAGTCCTGTGTGCATTCTTGGTAGAAAAAAAAAATCAATAATATAGAAAGTAGGGCACCTGGGTGGCTCGGTCATTAAGAGTCTGCCTTTGTCTCAGGTCATGATCCCAGGGTCCTGGGACTGAGCCCCACATCGAGCTCCCTGCTGGGTGGGAAGCCTGCCTCTCTCCCCTACCCCACACCCCCACCCTGTGCTCCCTCTCTCACTGTGTCTCTCTCTGTCAAATAAACAAACAAACAAAAAAAACTTTAAAAAAAGTATAGAAAGTAGCCCAAAAGAAATCAAATGTTTTCAAATATATATGTCTCATATTATATATAAAATAATAGATTAAGAATATATCTATATGCACCCAATAGATGGTATAGAAAACAAATCAATGGTGAAAGGATGAATTATAGATTTTTCAAACAACTATTTAAGACAACTGATTATTCAGGAAATCAAGTCAGAGTCTTTCCTTACATTAAGCACTGTATAAAATTCTAGGAGTCAAACTGAGGGGATAGGTTCACAGCAAATTGTTAAATGCAAAAAAAAAAAAAAAGACTACCAAACTGTACAGAATAGTCCCATTTTGTAAACATACGTGTATGTTCATAATGAAATATATGCAGAGACGCCTGATATATGTGATGTAGCTAGAGCAGCCTGATGGTTATGAGTATGGGTACTGGGGCAACAGCTGGGGCTCACAAGTAGTAATTCAACCATGCGGGAAGTATCAGGACCAACTTCATTAGAGTCTGGAGGATGAATGAATTAATTAATAAAGGAAAAGCCCTAAAATTGTACCTGACTATTGTTCTTTTTATTTATCACTCCTATTACAAATGCTACGGTTTTAAGAGTAGTGTGTTTACTTGGCAGGATTATGAGTATTTTTATTGCCTCATTTTTCTAGAACGCACACATACTGCATTTAATTTTCAGAAGGTCAAATGTAAAAAAAGGAATCATAAAAAAATTGAGCAAATAGTGTTAATATTTATCTGCTCTTTAGATAGGGAAGTATTTCCTTAGCATACCAAACTCAGATATGTGTAAGCATTTCCTGTTATTTTGGCTCAAGTTATTTCCAAGTATGCATTATTGATATGCCCAAGAATTACCAAATAGAAGTCAAACTTAAATTTCAAATGGCCAATTTTTTCCACTCTCAATTTTAAGATGTTAAACAAAGGCATTGTTTTGTGTTTACACTGCTGCAATCTTAGAATAAAGTGCTAAATATGACAAATTAAGAATGAATGTGTCCTAGAACTAAAGCACCAAGGATAAAGATTTATCTTCTTGCCTGTAACAATAGGAATGCGTGTAACCTTGAGCAGTCACTGAACTGCCCCTTAGATCCACCATAGGAATATAGACACAGTATATAGCAAACCAGAACTCATAGATGTGACCTAGGCCATCAGTCTGTCCAAAACAGGAACCCTGCAGATTTCAAAGTACAAAGAAGTAGCTCATGACTCTCTCTATATAAAAACACCTTCTTGGAAAAAAATTTTAAAAATAAAAATAAAAAAGATAGGCACCTGGGTGGCTTAGTCATTAAGCGTTAGCCTTCGGCTTGGCTCATGATCTCAGGATCCTAGTTTTGAGCCCCATACCGGGCTTCCTGCTTGGCAGGAAGCCTGCTTCTCCCTCTCCCACTCCCCCTGCTTATGTTCCTTCTCTCACTCTCACTCTCTTACTGTCCATTAAATAGATGAAATCTTCAAAATAAAATTAAATTAAATATAAAAAAGAAGTCATACACCTTCTTGGATGAACTAAATTCAGCATTCTTTGGTCTATACCCACTAATCCTAATTTCATCCTCTAAATGAGCATTATATCAACACATGACTGCACATAATACATTTGAAGTTCACGATCATGATGCCTATAAGTCTCCTCAGAGCTAAGCATTCTCAGTTCCTCCGGTCAGTCCTTAAGTATTTGGACATACTTTCCAAATAGTTCATTTCCTAATTGGCACGTCAAGTCAACATCTCCATATGTCAATATTCCTCTTCAAATATTACACCTAAGTTGAATCATTAACCTAAGTTAAATGTCTACCTTCTCGGAGCCAAGCACTCTGCTCATATTAATAGAGCCTAAGACACATTACCCTATCATTGCTTTTAGCAGCCATGTGATATCTGTGGCTTCAAGGGTACTTTTAAGCAAGATTTCCTCATCCTAGGCTTGAGCATCTAAATTTCAGAAGCAAAAAGAACAGTCGACATTTAACAATTATGTTTGCCCATTTTTCTAGCCTTTCAAATCATCTTAAATCCCAATTCTGCTTTCCAACTCATTAGGCATCTTTCCCAGCTTTCTGACTTTACAAAATTTGGTTAAGCCTTCCCAAAACCAAAACATGGATTAAATAGTGAAATAACAACAGCTCAGAGATAACATATTAATACCACAGGTATAGGAGGCCCCTCTATCCGTGGTTCTTCCACGTCCAAAAGCAGACAATCCCCCCCTCCTGATGTCGTCAGAAGGTCAACAGCAGTCTAATGCTACGTGACTCACCTCACTTCACCGGATCACGCAGGCATTTTACCCTCTTGTCCCATCACAAGAAGGGTGAGTACAGTACAGTGAGCTATTCGGAGAGACCACATTCATATAACTTTCCCTACAGCATATTGTTGTAATTGTTACATTTTATTATTGTTGCTGTCAATCTCTTACAGAGCCTAATTTTTAACTTAAACTTTGTCACAGGAGTGTATGTACAGGAAAAAACATAATATATACAGGATTCAGTATTGACCAGGATTTCCAGCATCCACTGGATGTCTTAGAATATATCCCCTGTGAATGGGGGTGGGGGGAACTAGAGCATTATACTGAAGACCTTCCTCCAGATTAGCATCAATTCCTTAAATTAATATATGTTAGGGTAAGTTTGTTCAAATAGCCAATGATCTGCTTGTTATACCATCCTTCAGCATATACCCCCGCTTCTTGGCATACAAAAACCCAACACTGCAAATGCCTTCCTGAATATCCAGGAGCACCACATGTCTCTCATTCTCCACATTTACCAGTCAGCTACCCTCAGCCAGCTTCTGTGCAATCGCTCTACCGGCTGCCCCTTCTCAGGCTCATTCTCCATTGCTTCTCACTCTGTTGATTTTGTTGTTTTGTTTTGAAGATTTATTTATTTATCTGACCGAGGGTGGGGGAGGAGGAAGAGAGAGAGAGAGAGAGTCTCAAACAGACTCCCCACCAAGTGCAGGGCCGGACCACTGAGATCATGATCTGAGCTGAAGTCAAGAGTTGCACCCTTACCCCACTAAACCACCCAGGGGGCCCCATCAGCCTGCTTTTTAAACCCCAGTATTTCCCTGTGCCCTCTCCTCAACACACTGCTCCCGTTCTGTGTTCACAGCCCAGGAGACCTCATCAACATCAGTGGCCTCAAGTACCTCTCCCTGGGCTCCTGGCTCGAGAGGTGTCTGTGGCACTGGCAGACTTGCAGCTATCTCGAGGAGAGCCCAGTGTGGATGTCCCTGGGGCACCTGAAACTCTGGATGTCAATAATGAACTCATTCTCTTTCTTCCAGCAACCCAGCCTCCTCCTCCTCCTCCTAAATGTTCCATCTCAGTGAAAGACGGAGCATCCATCCAGTAGCCCAAGGCAGAAAACCTAGCAGCCACCGGAGCCTGCAAAGGTCCCATCCAGCGCCACCCTCCCCCTCCGCTCTGTCAGTCGCTTAGCTCTGGATTTTATTCTCCCCTTGGGAGAGGCAGCAGTCCCCCAACCAATCGTCTGGCCTCCATTAAGATCCCTGTTTTATGTTCCTCCATTCAACAACAGAACAGCCCTTCCCATCTGGTGTCAGTGGCTCCCCAGAGCTTTCCTGCCTTCTTCACAGCCTCCTCATCCCCTGCCACTCCTACCCTTGTGCCTTCCCTCTAGCCCTTGAAATGTTCCCAAGAGTTCGTGCCACTGGACCATCACACAGGCCACGTGCTTTGACTAAGGTGGCTGGCCTCTGTGCATGCTGGGATGCACTTCTGGAAATCTCAAAACTCAGCTCAAACAGGACTTACTCTGAAGCCAGGGCTCCTTAATCTGATTGACCGGCCCCCCTCTCTGCTGAACCCAGCGCACGACTCCGCACAGCACTTAATGGTCTGTGGTATAATCAAAGACTGACGTATTATTAGCTTTCCCGTGAGAGAAACACACCATATGAACTCATTAAATACTAGACGAATAGACAAACATGTGAACGGCCACTGAAAATGAGGAACAAAGAATGAAGTAGGGCAGTCTTAAAATTTCAAAAACAGAATCTCAGAACAAAAGACTGTCAATCCAAGCCCAAGAATTCTTAGTCACTTTGCAGTTGCTTCAGTATTTTTGTCAGCCAAACACATGAGACTTCATTTGCTGTAGGAATTTAATAAGACACTATGTGCCAAACATTAGTCTTGTTAAAAATTAAATTTATTCCTATTTGATATGTTAAGGGAAGTAATTCCATCTACATTTTTATGGTGTAAGTAATTATTGGCTCTCTCTGGGTATTCTCTCAAAACATGTAGACAGGAAAAAAAAATCAAGGAAAAAATACTTTCAATGTATATCGAATGTTATCCTTAATACAATGAAGAACTCATATACGTAAGAAAAACACTGAGTGAAAAACCTAAACAGAGAATTGCCCAAAAAGTGAAATATAAAAAGTTAAGTGATATGAAAAATACTGACCCTCAGTAGCCATTAAGGAAACATAAATTGTGTCAATGAGACAGCATTTTCTACCATCAAGTTTGTAACCATAAGTTACAATTTTCACTGTCGGCCAGGATATAGTTCATATCCTTCAACCTAAGATTTTCCATGCAAGTGATCTAGCTTCAATAATAAGAAATTCAGACATGGTTTATGTAATTATAACATTTTTAAAAATTACAATTGAAAACTTCAGTGCCCCAAATTAAATTTACTTATTCATTCAATAAACACTTATTAAGTGTTTACTGTGTCAAGCACTGTTTGAGGTACCAGGGAAAAAGTAGCTTATTTTGAAAGAGAGAAAGAAAAAGGGAGGGAAGCTGGGAGAGAGGAAGAAATATAGATATAGGCCTATCTTTACGGAGCTCGCAGTTTATTGAGGGGGAGTTATAAATATTTTTTTAAAACCCCAAATAACTAGAATATATATTATCATGGATGCTGAAAAGTGCTGTGGAGAATAATAAAAGCATGTAATGAGGAGAGAAGGAGGAGGGTGCTATTTTCAACAGGTGCCCAGAGAAGGTCCTACTGAGAAGAGAACTGAGCAGGAACCAGAAGCAAACATGAGGGAGAAAGCCAGGAAAACCCCTGAGTGAGGGAAGGTCCAAGAAGAGCCAAGAGGTAGCTCTGGAGAAAGGAGCTCACACAACCTTTTCCACAAAAAGCAAGGAGACTGGGGAGGCTGCAGCCAAGAGAAGAACGGAGGGAGCAGTAAGAGACAGGCTTTCTTAAGCCTCACTGGGGGCTTAGTGAATGCCGGACTGCACTGGGTCCTATAAACCATCCTCAGAGCTTTGATTGGGAATGAAGCCTTCCCAGAGCTCTGAGCAGTACAGTAACACTGTTTTGGACTTGGGTTTTAGGTGATCTCTTACCACTCTGTTGAGATCAGACTAAAGGAGGTCTAAATGGGAAGTTATAATCCAGGCGAGAGATGACTGTGGTGTGGTCCAGAAGGTGAAAATTTCTAGAGCTAAATGTCTTGAAGCAGGGACAAGAATGTTTGTGGACAGACTGGATATAGGATGTGGGAGAAAAGGAAGTCTGTGGAGACTCCCACATTTTATAGGCCTGAGGAACAGGAAGGGAGGAGCTGTCATTAAAGGAAATGGGGAGGGGGTAAGTTTGGGGCATTGTCAGGGGATGAACTTCAGATATGTCAGATATGTCAGATATGTAGGGTAACTACCCACGTGGAGACACACAGGCTGTGCTTGCTGAGAATCCAGGGAAAGCTCTGCCCCAGAAATGTCAACCTGAGAGCTGTCCACACATAGATGGTATTTAAAGCTGAGAAACTGGATGAAATCACCAAGAGTGTGAGGATGACAAAAAAGACAAAAGGGCCAAGGAGGAAGGGCTAGAAAGCTCCAGTGTAAAGAAGTCAGGGAGATGAGACAGAACCAGGAATGACTGAGAAGAATCACCGTGAAGAGAAAAGCCATGGGAGTGAGGTGTGCCAGAAGCCAAGTACAAGTTTCAGCCATGACAGAGCAATCAGGTCCAGGGCCTCTGACCAAGCAGGTAAAAAAGAGGAATGACAGCTGGATTTAGTGAAGAAGAGGTCATTGTTGACCTAGAAGTGAGCATCGTCAGTGAAATGGTGAAGTAAATGACTCACAAGTGAACAGTGGCAGACATTCAAATGATGCACTATTTTGCAATATATTACATATTAAAATATTTTACAACTATTATGGAAACATTTACAAAAAAGTGTTAGGGTCATTGGGAAATGGTTACAAGAGAGAAAAAGGCACTCTGGGCTTACTTGTAGTTTTGAAAAAAGAAATGCATAAGTAGAAAATGAGCTAATACTTTAATTCCAGATATCTCCAAGTGGAAGAACTAGGGCTGAATTTTTAAATACATTCTATTATTTTCTAAAATTTTCACCATGCACAACTTGCATAATTAGGAAAAATGCTCCTATAAAATACTTTCATAAGTAAACAAATTTCCTTTCCACTTCCTAGCCCTTTTACACTTTAATCCATCCTCTCAGAAACACTGTTTCTTAGACAAGCATAATAACTACTATCTGGCATTGCATTAAAATTTACAAAGCATCTTCAAATGCATTAGATTCTCCCAGTAACTCTAACGTGGATAAGGCAGGAGTTACTGTCTCCATTTTCAGACAAAGAACGATTCAAAGAAGTTGATTTGCACAGGGTCCCATAAACCAATGGCAGAGCCCAGATGTGACTACATTCTTCGATCACTTCTGATCCCATGTCTACTATAATAAGACACTTTGCAGTTGGAGCAAAATATACACAACAATCTCCTTCCCGTAACTAGCAAACATTGGCAAAGATTTACCAAGAAGCCTGACCACACTTTCTTAATATTACCATGGTTTTTTTTTTTTTTTTTTTACTTGACAGACAGAGATCACAAGTAGGCAGAGAGGCAGGCAGAGACAGAGAAAGAGGTGGAAGCAGGCTCTCTGCTGAGCAGAAAGCCCGATGCAGGGCTTGATTCCAGGATCCTGAGATCATGACCTGAGCCAAAGGCAGAGGCTTTAACCCACTGAGTCACCCAGGTGCCCCCATGGTTTGTTTTTTTTGTTTTTTTGTTTTTTAATTCCAATGTCTATTGCAGGGAGAAACACTCATTAATTTCCATGAGTGCATGCTTCTTTCTTCCCTCAGGCCCCAGGCTCCTAGAGAGGGATGACAATGTCCTCTGCATTCTGTATTATCAGCACCATTCTGCCTAGAATGGTGTATGGAAGATAACAGAGAAACGCTGGCTGATACATGGTAATGGGAGGAGCTTGTGCTCCATTTGATGTGTTTATTGTAGGAGTTTCTGAGATGCCCTGCAGAAACAGCAAGTCCGCTTGAGTTACAGCTGAAGAAGCATTAACAATGAAACAAGTCCCTGGGTTTCAGGCAACTAAACTATATTCCTCACCTTATACCTAGAGCAGTGATTCTCCTACTTCAGGGTACAACACAATCCCCTGGGAAGATGGTTCTAAGACAGACTGCTGTGCAAAGCACAAGAACTTGCATTTCTAACAAGTTCCCAGGTAATTTTTTTTTTTAAGATTCTTTTTATTTATTCGACAGAGAGAGGGAGCAAGCAAGCACAAGCAGAGGGAGCAACAAAGGGAGAGGGAGAAGCAGGAAGCCTGTTGATCTTGATCCCAGGACCAGGGGATCATGACCTGAGCCAGAGGCAGATTTTAAACCAACTGAGCCACCCAGGCACCTGTTCCCCTGTAATGTTAACACTGCTAGTCCCAGGATCCCACTCTGAGAACCACTGACCTAGAAAAAAAACTTTAAGAGTGAAGGTTTGAATAAGCAATAAATAGTATCCGGAACTCCAGAGCTATTAACCGAGTTGAGAGTAAACTTCAATATATTCTGATCACTGGGTTTTTATTGCAGTCTTAAATCTGGTATAACTGAGAGAAGATGTCAATTAAGATTAAATGTACTATAAAGATCAATCTCTTTTTATAATGGAAAGAGTGGAGGACACCCACATTACTTTATTTTCAAGGCAGTGATTAGTGCAATCAGAAAAGATTGTATGAAATTTAAAGAGTAGTATGTCCTACTCCTCTTTAAAGCCCCTAAGTTGTCTTAAACATAAAGATATCTAATCACTGTTTGCTGAGTAACATGATGAAATCCTTTCCTCCATGAGCATATCATGGACTTGGGTGGGGTCGCGAAGGGAAGGGTGCTCAGAGCCTCTGGTAAAGCACATGGATCTTTACAGGACTTGGGAAATGGTGCACCTTCAGACCTATGAAGCAGGAGAAGAAACTCCTTCCTGCAGATGGACACAGACCTGTGCCAGGATTGCTGGCTGACCACACACATACTGGAAGGGTTCCAGCTCTTACCTGTCCCCACTGCTGTGTGCCCTTCTATAGTACACAACCCTCCCATCCTTACAGGGCGGTCCTGAGTGTGAGAAGCACTTGTAGAATGGCAAACACATGCCCGGGAGCAAACGACAAGCTTATGACTACAATCCTGAGAAAAGATCCTTTGTCTTTAGCAGTTAAAGGGTTGAGGGGTTAAAGGAGGATACAGAAATTGCTCCCTGCCAGGAGGCTTCCTTTGTTTGAGATGTTCTATCACCACCAAGCTTAACCTCCATCCAACAAACTCCCACTCATCCTTAATGTCTGAGCTTAAATGTTTTTTCCTTGGGAATCCCCCCAACCCCAGAGTAGAATGGCCATATACTCCTACTGCACACAAAATTTTCCATCATACCACTGTGGCAAACATGCGTAATGGTGGGTGGTGTTTTGATTCTGCCCCCACGAGCCTGTAAAGCTCAATGTGGGCACAGCCATATGTTTTCTTCATTGTTCTACCACCAGTACCTGGTACTTAAGTACACAATAAACATGGGTTTAATACTGAAATAGTACACATAGCTTAGATTCAGGGACAAGAATTATCCATGGTTTCTTCAGGGGGAAGGAAAAGACACCAAAATTTGACTGGTGTTTTCTGACAATAAGGAATTATTATAAGATCCAAGACACTTCTGAGGAATACACTATGATAGGCAAATGTGCCACTCTATACTATGCTCTATTTCCATCCCTTGTGCTAAAATATGACACTTCACAGAACTGTCAACTCTTAGTTTTACATTGTAAATATTGATGGTGTGAAGACTTGTTCACATTTGCCTAAAACATGAGAAACGGTTCTGAGCTTAAGAGCCTGAAATGGAAAATCACCTCCACAAGCCTCACAGGCAAGATTAATTATCGTAACCGCTTGAAAACAAAGGCTGAGTCCTAACCCCTTTCAAAACAGTGTGACTTTAGAAGCTCTGCCACCCTTACCCACAGCCCATGACCTTTGGAGACTGCCTGCTGAAAGGGCATTTCTCAACTGTTGCCCTCCAAGTCTGAAACAGAAGATAGGGCCCTTTGCCACTCTTCTGATTTGTATGGACTTGAAAGACCCAATCTCTTACCCAATCTACAAAGGTTATTTAATAAAATTCTCCTCTTATCACTACCCACCCCGCCTCACCTCCCAGTTACTACTCAAGTCATCCCCACCATTCCACAAGGACCACATGGCATTGAGTACCAGCAACCCATGGTCGGATTCAATCTTCCCTTTTTGGTTCTCATCTTTTTTGAGTTTCTTTGGCCAAAGGACACTACAACCACCCCTTTAATCCTTCAAAGCCTTTTCTCACCTTCCTCATACTCTGTACCGTCCATCTCTCTTACTCTAGCATTACTTGCATGTCTCCTTTGTGGATGCCTCCAATTCTGCCACAGTTGATGTTGGTAAAACCCGTCTTACCCTTTATCCACTCTGTTCTCACTCCTTGGACGATTGCATCCTATAAAGCAGTTTCAACCATGCCTTTTGTTCAAGTGATTCCCATATCAGCACAGACCAGACCCCTGAGCAACACGGCCTGATACCCAACTCCCTACTGGTCAACTCTAATTGAAGTCAACCAAGCTCCTCATCTGCTCTTCAAGCCCGGATCTTTCATTCCTCATCCTCCACTTCCCGTCAATTCTGACCTTACACCAGCATGCCTTCTTTGCCATCTTCACTGCTCCTCCTGAGGTCTGTCCTCCTTTACCTGGAATCCTGCAAATGCTCCTAGCAGGTCTCACCTCTTTCTGTCTCCTCCCCCACTCAGATGGATTCTACATCATTGCCAAACTTAAGCGTATTTTGTTGCTTCTGATGTTTCCGCTACCCCGTTGCTCCCCAACATCTATCAGATGAACACCAGCTTCTCAGCATACACACAGCCCCTAGGATCAAGCTTTTCCCGCTTACCGCACAGACTCATCTCTCACTAAGCTCTCACTAAGTGGTGTCCCAGCTACACACTGTTATGAGACAACAGTTTTATCTCTCTGCCCTTTCTCGAGCTGTGTTCTACACCGGAAATGTCCTCCTGGCCCACAGGCACACCTGACCTTTGTCTGCTTGGCAAATTCCTTATCTTTCAGGTCCCACTCACTTTCTCTATAGGGCCTTTTCTGACCTTTCTCACTGCATGGGACCTCCCCTTTCTTCTCTCATGGCCCCAAGTCACTTCATTGCAATTGCTGACATTTCGGTCTCATCCTTACCCACTTAAATTTTTTTTTAATTTGTAATTTCACATCACCCAACATGTCACCTGGCATATTCAATAAATGCCTGTGGAATAAAAACTGCTGACACAAAGGCATCTTTCTCAAGATTCGGAGACTGGTAGAAAATCGTATTATGTAGGATTTCAGAGCTGTGAACTAAGAATCAAGCTATTTTGTGATTTAATTTTCCTAATTTAAATAATGCATACATAATCCACTTAGTTCTGTTCTTTTTACTCTCATGCACTCTATCTTCTAATACCTTACTCCACCTCTGAATCATCTGTTGGCCTTTATCATTTTTTTCCTCTGGCACTCCCATTAAGTCCTATTATTCAATGAGTCAAAAATTCCAGTCCATTCCATTCTTGGATAAGTCTATCCTCTGAGCCTCTGAAATCTCCCCGTCGACCTTTCCTGAACTATCAGGATCCAGGCCTACTAACTCAGCAATAATCAACTCTAACATTTACATAGATTGTTTTCCTTTAATGTATATTAATCTCATCAGTTTTTATTTCTGTCCTTTTACAAGTAAAACACTGGTGCCAAGAAACCCAGAGGATGCTTATCCTTCCTAAGTTTCCCCATGCATAAGCCTGAGAAATTAATTCTGCACTTTCTGACATCTAGTCTTCATATTTTTTTTCCCTTCAACACCACCGACCAAAGTCACATCCTCTTGTCCTTCCTCTCTGACACACTGACTTTACTTTTTTTTCTGTTTCCCCAACTACAGCCTTCCTGTTTGTGCTTGTGCTTCTACCCTGCTGATCTGATCACCAGCTGAACATTCATTCCAAAAGTCCTCACTTTCTCCCCTCTTCAGCTCCATAATCCAATGACTTGACAAAGGAAGCCATGCTTCATGATTTTACCCCAGAGTCCCATTCTCTGCAAAAATCTAAGTGAAACTTTACCCATAACTCAATTGTCTTTTTGAAGGTTTTTTTTCTGAACTCCAGTGATTGTAACTTGATTAGTCCCAGACCAATTTTGTTTCTTTTTCCTTCCCTTGCTTTCTTCTAAGGAGCAAGCAGGGAAAATTGAAGTTTACGTAATGTAATCATGTCTACTTTTATAAAAATACCGGTCGATGAGGGAGAAACTCAAACTACTAGGGAGGTGGGGAGAGGAGGTTAGAATCACAGACTTTTCCATCCTTTTCAACATTGTTTCTTATTATTAAGAGGCTGGCCTTAGTTTCCAGCTGCCGACACTCACTGTACTCTCTCACTCTGCTCCCCAGCACATAGTTCTGTTCTGCAGTATGGCATTCACTTCCTTTTCTTTGACTCAATCATGGACAGGGATAAACAGGTAAGAGTGAACACAAAATAATTATCTCATATCTTTGTCCACAAGAGTTGGCCTACAATTCTACGGCTCCCCCTCAAAGGACAACAGACCTTTACCCTCAGAGCCTGGAAAATATCTACTCCTCTCCCTTTCCTCTTAAAAACAATGTCAGAGAGAAACAGCGATCAATTCTAGAAAACTATCTCGGCTAGTTAGACCAGATGCCCTGGAGCGGATTCAGCCCCTGTGAGACTGCTTGGCCTCTCCTATTTCCAGAGGAGCCTCTAACTTTCAGTCAGTCATCATACAGGTGTTGTCAGTCATCAGGAAGAATATCAATGCATCCGTGCATCACCATCAGCCACAGGCAAGCTCAATACAATCCCTCTACAGGAGCCATGCATTCCCACTTTTGGGGGGCAAATTCAAAGGAGACCTCAAAGAACTGAATCACATGCAATTTCTAAAGTCAGAGCAACAAACGAGCTGGGTTAATTGAAGAGAGTGTTCCTGAACTTTGTCATCTTCCTCCTTCTCGTGTCACTATTTCTTTGTTAGGCTGCAGACTCTTACTCTGTTCTTCCTAGGTGTACACGCCTGGTGCGTGTGATCGTTCAAACGATCAGTCTAGTCGTAGTGACCAAAAATCTTCAGTCCACTGGCCCCAAATCTCACCCTCACATTTCAAGTAGATCCTTCACTACTAAGAATTAGTGTGACAAAAACCTCAAGACATTTCATTCCATTTCAGAAGAAGTATGGTGTGCCCATTGAGGCTGGGGTCTGGAAGCAAAGCTCTACATTTGTCGGGTTAGAACAGTTCAATCTGAGGATGTCCAAGAAGCAGCTTTCTGTGGAAAACTGGAAGAACGGATCATTCCCAGGTGATAGGTAAAGTTGGAGAACACAGATTAAACTACGAATTACATCGATCAACTCTGAAGTTAAACACAGCTGTTTCTTGAGAGCTTGCCCTCATTTCCCCCATGGCAACACTCCCCTGTGCTCCCACACATGCCTTTGATCTGCTTCTCTCTCATTTCAGTCTGTCCTGGGACTTGTACTATGAGAGAGGAAGATGAAAATCCAAGGGTGATGGATGATATCCAGAACGCAGATAATCTATAATTCAAGCCTGGGTGAAATTAAAAAGTTACAGCATCACACACAAAGGAACAGGGTCTGGTCTTTCTTTCCAGAGGGGCTATTGGCTAACCTATTTTTGCTACAAAAATTAAAATGACCCATCACCCTGATTCCTAGCAATCTTCCTAAAAACAGTATTCACTCCCCATATCCTGCCGAACATAATCACTCAATGTAGGTCAGAAATGTTGCTTCCTTCCCCTCATTGATTTTCATTAAGAGGCTGCACTTTCTGGAACACTAAAAGGAAAGAGAAACACCCACTACAAGAACCAATGACACCCCCTGTAAATTTTTGGCACCTTAAGTCCAGTTCTCCTAAAAGCGGGAGAAAATCTCATCACCCACAATTTCTTCTTTTTGGCTAGAAGTCAACAATAATCTCGAAGTACAAAATAAACAGTGGCGATGCTTCAGCCAGATGAACACCCCCCAAAAGGAGCATATTCACTCTGTCTTTTCTAATTTTCTAGATCACCAACCCGCCTCTTCCCTAAGTACACACTCTTTTATTCTAATTCATATCCGTATTTTGCCAGAAGGATGCCAAGTGATACCACACAGTGGCTCAGCAAGTCCCCAGGGCCTTATCAGGAAGCTGAGTGCGGGCGAGCGGGAGGACGGGGTTTGTAGAGACCCCGACAGGTTCTTGGGGAAGAGAAGGCGACGGAGAAACGGAGAGGAGGGACATGGGGGTGGGGGAAGCGGGAAACGCTCCTGTGGCAACATCTGGCTCTCCAGAAGAGCTGTGAAGGGATGGGTCTCCAAATGCCACTAGCGGGGCTTCCCCAGTCTCCCCGCCACCCCACTTGCTGAAATCTCTGCCAAGGCCCAAGTCCTCAAGCCTGGCATGGCACTCTGAAGAGGGCGCCGCAAAGTCCTTCAGAGCCCTCAAAGCAGGAGCGCGAACAGAAAAGCATCCCCCCAAAGACAGCAAAGCCACACACCCTCTGTCGGCCAGCCTCCCGGGGCGGGCAACTTCATCCCTGCAACACACGAAAGCCCCCGTCCTCCAAGGAAGGCAAGGAGGGACACCCGGGCGCCCGCCTCGCCCCTCGCCTCCCGCTCCGTCCTCCCCCTCCCCCGCAAACTCCAGGTAAAGGACCAGGTGCGGCTCACCTCCAGGCAAGGAGGAAGCGGGCGGCCGGAGGAGGAGGGGGGCAGGTCCCCAGCCCAGGCCGCCCGGCAGCCGGCGAGCGCCCAGCAGCAAATCCAGGCGGGGCTCCAGGGCGGCGAGAGCCCGCAGCGGGGAACCCCCGCCCGCCGCCCCCGGCCCCTCCCCCGCGCCGGACCCGGGGCGAGGAGCCGCATCTCGGTCCCGCTGCGGTCCGCCGGCCGGCAGGAAGGCAGCCTCCCCCGGTGCGGCGCGCTCGGCTCGCCGCTCGCTCGCCCCCTGCCCGTGCGCCCGCTGACGGCTCGGCTGCGCTCAGGGCCGGGCAGCCGGCGCCGGTGCTCCCGTCACGCCGGAGGGAGGGACCGCGGGGCGCGGGCGCGGGAGCGGCGCGGGGGCGGGACGCGGGGCGGGGACGCGGGAGCCCGGGCGCAGGTGGCGCGGGCGGGGGCTACGGCCCGGCCCAGCGGGTCCAGAGGGGCTGCGCCGCCGCCGGGCCCGAGGCTCGCCGCGCAGCGGAGGGCGAGAGACGCCGCGGTCCCCCGTGGCATCCCCGGTCCCCATGGCCCGCCAGGAGGGGCGCTCCAGGCGAGAAGCCAGAGTAAAACACAGGACATCAGGATATTGTTTACCCCGCGGCGGGTCTTTAAAATCTCCCTGCTTCCCGCATCACACACACTCACAGACGCGCCCTAGGGACGGCCCTGGATGAGGATCCAAGCTAGGAAGCGTCAGAGCGAATTTTTGGGTCATCAGGATCTGCCTAGAATTGCAGGGAGAAAAGGAGAGTGAAATATCGATGCAGCTGGTGACTCAGTTTCCTCACTTCTTTAACGCAGATAGTAACAACATCTACCCTATAGGGTTGTTGGGAGGGTTAGGTTAATTGATGCACCATAAAGCACCTGGGGGAGTGCCTGGCAAGCAGTAGATGCGATAGGTGTTGGTAGTAGTAGTAACCACAAGTACTGCTACTATTGGTGTCATTTCATGGGGAAATGAATCTTGGGCAAGAAAGCCCTTTTGTTTCTGGAGGAAGCAGTTTTTCTATACGTACAGTGAACTGGGGTAGTCTTCATATTTTCTTTCATTGCAAATATACTGAACTGGGTGGGTAATGGGCACCAACTGGTGAACCAAATGGGCACAGTGCCTTCCTGTTGTGGGGATCGCAAAGGTCCCTTCTTGCTCTATAATTCTGTGATGATGTACATTCTCCCGTTGTTCAAAAGTACCCAAGTTTCTGATACTTGAGTACCTGCAGAAAGGTACCTGGCAGACTCATAAATTGACCTGAATTTATCTTTGTCTCTATCTTTAATATTTTTTAATAAACATTTCCACATGGAATGAGAAAGTTTCCCTCTCTCTCTCTCTAGTTCTGATTATTATTATAAAGTATGTATATTGGAAAAATTTGGAAAAATTCTTAAAAGTATCAGGAAGAATGTAAAAATTACTAGGGATCCCACCAATAAGACATAACACCTTTAATGGTATTAACATCTTGAAGAATTTCCTTCATGGTCTTTTAACCGCTTGTGTACTATGAAACTAGAATTGTAATTTTTAACCTGCTTCTCTTCTTCCCTTAACAACATGAATTTTTTCTCAAGTCAATGAAGTCTCTGACAAAACAGCTTTAATAATTGTCTAAGAACATCTACACTTTGGAGATACATAATTTACTATTGGATATTGGGCAATTTTTCCTCAGGTATTTGATGTTATGAATAGTTCTGGAATGGCTGCCTTTGGTATATAATCTGTTCACACCTCTACTTTTAATTTTCTATGATGTTTGTAGAATTGAAATCATTGGGTAGCAATGTATGTGTATTTTTGGGTTTTGTTTAATAGTGCACAAATTCCCTCCAACAATTTTATATCAATTGTTTCCAGCTCCTTGAGTATTTATTTAACATCATTCTAGATTTAATAATACTTTAGATACTTACCATTTTGGCAAAGGGTAAAATTACCATTTTAGCAAAATGCTAATAAGATAGCATTTCTGAATGTATTTTTATAATTTGTGACATTGAATAATTTTTCTTTATATATGATTATATATATGTTTATATATGATATATGATTATATATTTCCTTCTCTTGTCAGTGTGTGTGAATTTTCCACTGACACTTTGGCTATTTTCCTATTAAAGCTCCACTTTTTTTTTAAGATTTTATTTATTTATTTGACAGACAGAGATCACAAGTAGGCAAAGAGGCAGGCAGAGAGAGAGGAAGCTCCCTGCCAAGCAGAGAGCCGGATGTGGGGCTTGATCCCAGGACCCCAGGATCATGACCTGAACCAAAGGCAGAGGCTTTAACCCACTGAGCCACCCAGGCACCCCAAGCTCCATCTTTTTCTATTACTTTGTAAGCAATCTTTTAAGTTTTCTGTACTACACATTGTTTACCATATCTGTCACAAATACTTTTCTGAGTTTGTAGTCTTTTAATTTTGTTTCAGGAGGGCTTTTTTGCAAAAGATTGTCATTTTTAGGTACTCAAATATAAAATTTCCTTTTGTGGTTTCTTCCTTTGTTTTATCCTTAGACACACCTGTGCATCTATAGATCCTACAAATACCTATAATTTCTTATTTAGTCATTATTTTCTTTTTGTATATTTTTATTCTTTAATGCATCCAAAATGTATGAGTCAGATTATATTTTTTCCTCTGAGCAAGACTTAACAACATGGCTAATGGTTAGTCTCTTTCCTTGTAAAAATAAGGATTGTCCTACACAATGCACATAAACTAAATGATAATTACAGATTTTCTCTTGTCATTGTCAATAAATAACTTTTTTCTCTAACAACGAAGTCATAGAAAGAGAAATTCAAAAGAAATTTTAAAAATAATACCATTTATGGGGCACCAAGGTGGCTCAGGACACCTAGGACATTTCAGGGTCCAACTTTTGATTTCGGGTCAGGTCATTATCTCTGACTTCCGAGATGGAGACCCACTTTGGGGCTCAGCCACTCAGCACGAAGTCGGCTTGAGATTCTCTCTCTCTCTCTTCTCCTTACCCCGCTTGCCTGTGCACTCTTTCTTTCTCTCTCTCTCAAATAAATAAATAAAATATTTTTAAGAAATAAAATAAATAATATCATTTATTATTGGACCAAAAAGAAGAAAACACTGAGGAATAAAGTTAACCAACAAAGTGAAAGACCTGTACTCTGAAAACTTAAAACACTGATGAGGGAAATTGAAAATGACACAAACAAATGGAAAGATATTCCATGTTCATGGATTAGAGGAATTAATATTGTCAAAATGTCCATATACACAAAATAATCTACAGATTCAATGCAATACCTATCAAAATACCATCAGCATTTTTCACAGAAATGGAGCAAATAGCATTAAAATTTATATGGAACCAGAGACCTCAAATAGCCAAAGCAATTCTGAGGAAGAAGAACAAAAGTGGAGGTATCACAATTCCAGATCTCAAGATACACTATAAAGCTGTAGTAGTCAAAACAGTATGGTAACTGGCACAAAAACAAACATAAAGATCAATGGATCAGAACAGAGATCTTAGAAGTAAATCCACATTTATGTGGCCAATTAATCTATGATAAAGGAGGCAAGAATACACAATGGGGAAAAGTGTCTTTTCAATAAATGATGCTGGGAAAAGTGGACAGCTTCATGCAAAAGAATGAAACTGAACTACTCTCTAACACCATATACAAAAATAAACTCCCAACTGGATTAAAGACCTAAATGTGAGATCTGAAACCATAAGAGTCCTATAAGAGACCATAAGCAGTAGCTTCTCTGACATTAGCCATAGCAACATTTTTCTAGATACCTCTCCTAAGACAAGGAAACAAAAGCAAACATAAACTTTTACACAGCACAGTAAATTGAAAACTTTTGCATAGCAAGAAAACCAATAAGAAAGCAAAAGATAACCTACTGAATGGGAGAAGATATTTGCAAACAATACATCTGAGAAGGGATTAACACCCAAATACGTAAAGAACTTCTACAACTCACACCAAAACAAACAAACAACCGGCTTAAAAAATAGGTAGAAAACCTGAGTAGACATTTTTCCATAGAAGACATACAGATGGCCAACAGACAAATGAAAACATGCTCAACATCACTCATCAGGAGGGAAATGCAAATCAAAACCACAATGAGATATCACCTCACACCTGTTAGATTGGCTGAAATCAAGAAGACAAGAAACAAAAGCATTGATGAGGATGTAGAGAAAACACTTGTGCACTATTGATGGGAATGTAAATTGATACAACCACTGTGGAAAACAGCATAGAGGTTCCTCAAAAAGTTAAATGTAGAACTACTATCTAATCCAGTAATTCCACTACTGGGTATTCACCCAAAGAATATAAAAACACAAATTTGAAAATATAAATGCACCCTTATGTTTATTGCAGCATTATTTACAATAGCCAAGACATGGATATAACCTAAGTGTCCATCAGTAGACAAATAGATTTTTTAAAAAGTGTGGTATATATATATTTTTTTCCACATCCTTTTTTTAAATCTCTTTGTAATATTATGGAATATTACATAGCCATAAAAATGATGATATCATGCCATTTGAGACAACATGGATGGACCTAGGGAAGATTATGCTACATAAAATAAGTCAGACTGAGAAAGACAAACACCATATGATTCCACTCATAAATGGAATCTAAAAAAAAAAAAGAAGGGCACCTGGGTGGCTCAGTCAGTTAAGTGTCTGCCTTCAGCTCAGGTCATGATCCCAGGGTCCAGGGATCCAGCCTTGCATCAGGTTCCCTGATCAGAGGGGAGCCTGCTTCTCTCTTTCCCTCTGCCTGCGTTCTCCATGCTTGTGCTTTCTCTGTGTCAAATAAATAAATAAAATCTTAAAAAATAAATAAAAATAAATTTTATAAAAAATGAATAAACAAACCAAGAGCAGAAGCAGAACTATAAATAACACAAAACAAACTGATGGTTGCCAGAAGGGAGGTGGTGGGAGGTTGGACAAATGGAAGAAGGGGAGAGGGGGATCCAGGCCTTTGATTATGGAATAAGTAAGTCACAGGAATAAAAAGCAGAACATAATGAATACAGTTGATGATATTTTATGAGCGATGTAATTGGACAGACGGTAGCTACAGTGGTGGTGAGCATAGCATAATGTGTAAACTTGTCAAATCACTAAATTATACACCTGAAACTAATGTAACATGGTAGGTCATCTGTACTCACAAATATTAATAATCATCATTTTCTAATAGCAGTTTTACTTATAGAAAAGATCTTGACCTTAGGTGATTTAAAGCAGCACACAGACTAACAGAGAAAGGAAATTTTCAAGAAAACACTGGTTCCCTTGCACCTTTCTGGAATGTAATATCAGATTATTCAAATGGTTTATGATTATCTGATCAATAACTTTACTTTCAAAACCCTAGTTTTAAAAAAAACACTTTAATATAAAATTCTTAATGAAATTTGGGGTGGGGGGTGAGGTTCAACCATGAAGCCTTAAATAACTTGAAGTCACTAGACAGTCATCAATTTTCCACTTTCATTTATGCAGTATGTACCTGAAAATTGAACCAAACTTTGCTAATCAACAAAAGTCATTGCTATACCCAAAAGGTGCTAAACACATAGATTTTTAAAAATTTTGTTCTTTAACTTAAAGCAGCTGGTGGTATAACAACCCTCAATTTCAGAGATTGTCTAAGTACACAAAGGTTAGAAAAAAAAATCTAAATGAACTCAAGGAACAAATTTTCTAGAAATCCATTTTAAACAGTCAATGAAAAAATTAACAAATTCTGTATCTAATTAGCAAAGCGATAATAGTTTTGGCAAATGTATGTTCTGCACTATAACACTCAGGAGAAGAAGTCTTTTGAAAATCAATCTAACAATAGACATTAAGTATCCTTAATGTATTTGTGCCTTAATGCAGTAATTTTTACTTTCATGACTCTATTCAAGGAACTAATAAGGAAGGAGCACAAAGTTCTGTATAAGAATAGTCACTGTTGTCAAATACAATTAAAAATGAAATAGCCCACATGTATCCAATAGAGGAATGAATTATATGAATTATGCTACCTCACAAGGTAGAATTATATAGACACTGAAAATTATATTTCCCAAAGAATACTAAATGAGTCAAGGAAATGTTATCATATAATGTTAACATAAAAAAGCAAAAAGAAACTTTCATAAACAATGTATTCCCAAGTACAGTGTATAGTTAGGGCAGGAGACAGTGTCTAAGTGTGATTTTATAGAAGGAATATGACTAGCAATAAGTACGTTGGCAGTGATAATCTTTTTTAATATTTTTTTTTCTAAGATTGTATTTATTTATTTGACAGAGAGAAGTCACAAGTAGATGGAGAGGCAGGCAGAAAGAGAGAGAGAGGGAAGCAGGCTCCCCACTGAGCAGAGAGCCTGATGTGGGACTCGAACCCAGGACCCTGAGATCATGACCTGAGCCAAAGGCAGCGGCCTAACCCACTGAGCCACCCAGGTGCCCCAGCAGTGATAATCTTTTAACATTGGCATACAGGTATTTTTCTTCTATTTTTACAGATTTGTTTTCAATTTTTTCATAATTAACATGTATTATTTTCATAATCAATCAGGCATTCTGATTCTCAGGATCATCTGCTTAGGAGGTTAGTTTTATTACCCTCAGTATTTTTCTTTATTTTTGTAATACTTAAAAATTAAAATTTTTACATCGAACATAATCTTTTACTAGTTTTTAAAACTCCATATTAAAGGGGCGCCTGGGTGGCTCAGTGGGTTAAAGCCTCTGCCTTCGGCTCAGGTCATGATCCCAGGGTCCTGGGATCAAGCCCCACATCGGGCTCTGCTCTGCAGGGAGCCTGCTTCCTCCTCTTTCTCTCTCTCTGCCTGCCTCTCTGCCTACTTGTGGTCTCTGTCTGTCAAATAAATAAATAAAATCTTAAAAAAAAAAAAAAAACTCCATATTAAAAAGACTGAAAGGGGATGCCTAGGTGGCTCAGTCGGCTAAGCATCTGTCTTCTGCTCAGGTCAGATTCCAAAGTCCTGGGATCCAACCCCACATTGTGTCCCTTGCTCAGCTAGGAGCCTACTTCTCCCTCTGCTTGCCACTCCCCCTGTTTGTGTACTCTTTCTTTCTCTCTGTCTCTGACAAATAGATAAATAAGATCTTTAAAAATATAAAAATAAATAAAAATAAAAAGATTGAAAGGGTTAGACCAAATTATTCATAACAGAAAATACATATTGGCTCATGTTTAAAAGAAGAAAGCTGAGGTGTATTAAAAAGGAGTGTGATCCTTAAGCTATTCTTCTACCATAGCCTATATTTTATATATCAATTTTTATCAATTTATATATCAATATTTTAAATAACTAGTAGGGGAAGAAGAAGGGAGATTGGGAAGGATAAATGGAAAGGATTCAAAACGGAACAAAAAAATTATTCAAAAAATGGGAAATAGATCATATGAGGAAAGGCTAAATTAGGGTGTTTGATTTATTGTCTCTAAGTCCATAAAGATTTTTACCACTGGTATCTATGTCCCTTGCTCTCCATTTCCTTCAAGGATCAAAACAAAACTATTTTTAGTAAAAGGAGGAAATTTTTTCACTTGCAGTTGAACCTTCTGTGAGAGGTTGTGGAGATATTAAAAAAAAAAAAGAAAAAGATTGTGAAGTCAGGCAAACCTGCATTTAAAATCAAAACTCCACTGTTTGCTGGCTGCTCCCTACATGCCAGCCACACTGGCTTCCTTGCAGTTCCTTCAACCTCCTGGATGTGCTTATACCTTAGGGCCTTTGTATTTGTTGTTCCCTCAGCCCAGAACATTCCTTCTTCTTGAGGGCCTCACTCAAATGTCATCTTCCCAGTAAAGACCTCTCTGGCCACCATTTCTAACATCCGTGACATTGCCTATGCCCCTTCCCTGCTTTACTTGTCTCCCCAGCAGTATCATCTTGCATGTTGCCTATTTTACTTACTATTTCTCCTCACTAAAATGGAAGTTCCATGAAAATAGGTTTTGCTTTTGCTTTTATTTTTTTTTTAAGATTTTATTTATTTATTTGAGAGAGGGAGAGAGAGAGCACGAGTGGGAGGAGGGGCACAGGGAGACACGGACTCCCCACCAAGCAGGGAGCTCCATGCGGGCTTGATCCCAGGACCCTGAGATCCCATGACCTGAGTCAGAGGCAGATGCCCAACCAACTCAGCCACTCAGGCGCCCCATGCTTTTGCTGCTAATTGTTGTGTTTCCAGATCTAGTACATAGGCACTCAATAAACACAGGTGGCATGAATGAATGCATTATGAGATGACCATAAGGGAGAGAAATTCATTTGTTACCGTTAATAAAAAATCTTTCAGATGCACAGCAATTAATTTAATAGTTTCTAAAAATTATCCAAAGATGAACTTGAGGGGAATCCCCAAATTCTCAGTTGAGAAACAAAGGAGGAGTCTCCAATAATGGTATCCACTTTGTCCGGTTTAAGGAGAAAGGAACTTATTACACGAATATTGTCTACTTTGCAAAATTTCCTGAGGTGTCAGGGAACAAAGCTTGGATCTACATAGCCAGGAGACTCACAGCTATGAGTGATACCTTACTATCCCATAACACGACTGTGGTGGGAACCCCCTTCAGCCTTCACATACCACTCAGTGCACGGGATGCTTAAAAACTCAACATCCAAGGGGCCCCTGGGTGGCTCAGTGGGTTAAGCCTCTGCCTTCGGGAAGAAAGGGTCCTGGGATCGAGCGTCACATCGGGCTCTCTGCTCAGCGGGGAGCCTGCTTCCCCCTCTCTCGCCTGCCTCTCTGCCTACTTGTAGTCTCTGTCTGTCAAATAAATAAACAAAATCTTTAAAACAAAAACAAAAACAAAAAAACCTCAACATCCAAACAAAACAAAACAAAAAAGAGAAACCTATACACCAAAACCTCTATGCCTACTAGAGCAGAAGACAAATGCCCGTGTTGCCATGTCAGCTGGAAGAATTAATCTACACTCACACAGCTGCTATCTCACATGGCTCACTCCCTCCTTCCGATCTCATGTGAGGATATTCCCTTGGAAAAATCTAGTTTTAATGTACAATCTGGTTACAAGGGAGTCTTGGGAATGTTTTAGCTAGCTGTCCCTCCTCTTTGTTTCAGGAAGGCAGGCTAAAAGTAGGACAGATTGGGTAAAAGTGAGTCAAAGTATATTTTCCACAGTAGTTCCCCCTCCTGCCATACAACCTACATAAACACCCTCATCCCTACATTAAAACTTCCATCTCTGAGGGATGTTCATTGCTCTTCTAACTCAGGGACAATCCCCACTTTGATATCTTTAAATCTATCAGATAAATTATAAAGTTAACTACCACCAATCCACCATATATTAAAAACCGGGGATTACTATTCAGTAATAAAAAGAAATGAACTATTTTTTTGAAGATTTTATTTATTTGATAGAGAAATAGTGAGAGAGGGAACACAAGCAGGAGGAATGGCAGAGAGAGAAGCAGGCTCCCCGCTGAGCAGAAAGCGATGCCGGGCTTGGTCCCAGGACCCTGGGATCATGACCTGAGCCAAAGGCAGACGCCAAACGACTGAGCCACCCAGGCCCCCCAAAGAAACGAACTACTGAAATCATTATAACTTGGATAAATCTCATAGGCCTTATGCTAAGGGAAAGAAGCTGGGCTCAAAAGCATACATAGCGTATGATTCCATTTATACGGCACTCTCAAAAAGACAAACCTATTGTGATAGAAATTAAATCAGTGGTTGTCAGGAATTACAGTGTTAGTAGGGAAATTGTGACTAAAAAGAATAACTCAAGGGAGATTTGGGGGGAGTGATGAAATCATTCTGTATCTTGATTGTGATGGTGGTCACACGAATCTGCGTATGCATTAAAACTCATAGAATTGCACACCAAAAAACCTCAATTTTACTGTATGTTAAAGGATTAATTTTTTAAATATTTTTATTGATTTGAGAAAGATGCAGAGAGAGCACAGTGGGGGGAGGGGCAAAAGGAGAGGGACAAGCAGACTTCCCGCTGACTGGGGAGCCTGAGATGGGGCTCGATCCCAGAACCCTGAGATCATGACCTGAGCTGAAGGCAGACACTCAACCCACTGAGCCACCCAGGTACCCCAAGAGTTATTTTTTTTTTTTTAAATACAATAACCCAGTGACTGTTGAAGTTAATAACCACTAAAGTTAACAATATGTTAGGTTTTGTAGACATTAGATACTTAATAATTTGGGGGGAAAAACTAGGGAAACAGGAAAAACAATATGGAAAACACTATATTATTATTCTATATATACAAAAACAATAATTTTCATTTCTGCAATTGCTTCGACATTACGTTTGGTGTTGATGACTTGCTTCACATTCCCTTTGTGCTCAGACAGCAGTTCTGCAGTCATGGTTGTTTGGCGCGGCAATCCAAAAGTACATTTCCGAACATTCTGAACCTTGGTGACCCTAACTACATGGGATCTTCCATTAACTGTTATCATTGGCTATTACAATACCAGGAAGCATTCCAGAGGCATTCCTGAGCTCCATCGCTGAAAATCATAGTAAACTTTTTGGGTTTTTTTTTTTTTTCCCTCCTGGCTCTGTTGTCAGGAGGAACCCCAAAAAGGCCACAGGGGTGTCTTATCATGTCAATTCCTAGTTCAATTGTCTCCTCTGATGGAATACTTCTCCACTAAATACCAAGACCTCCAAATTAGCAGAATCTAAAGGAATGGACTTGGGAAGGAGAAGTTTTTGCTTTGTTCATTCAGTGTAAATACCCCCACTTCACTCATAATTTCTGGACCAGGGAAGTCTGGTTTTGGAAGACACAACATCATATATTAGTCACTAGTTCAGAGAACATGCTTTATCCTGATAGACCATGCTAACGTCAAAAGGAACTGTCTCCCAGTTGACACAGTAAATCACTTCCTTGGGTCGTTCTGCTGTGCTGTAAGCCAGGCCCTCTGGGTGAACGTTCTGTGGAAATACCAGCCACAAGCACTGGACTTAATTATTTTACTGTAAAATGAACTTCTTGATTAAAAGCAGTATAGTGTGAGAAAGCAATATTGTATTATGTAATCAGACATGATGTAAATAAGGCATTAAGTCAACAGAAGCAGCATACTAGACCAAGAGAATAAACCATCCAGATTGTTTATTTCAGTAAGGATAAGACACTGTTCATTTTATAATGTAGGGGACCCAATATAATCAGCGACAGTGAAGTTGGTCCCCCCGTTATATCACACAATTTCAAGAGCTCACTATTGTTCTGTACTGCTGGCAGATTAAGCATTCACCCATGGTAGGGAACCAGGTCAAATTTGGAGACAGGCTGTTGATTTTTTTATTAAGACATGAACAATTCTTATCACTGCTATGATGGACCTTTGTTTATGAGCTCACTGACACAGTAGGGTAACCAGCCAAAGGAGTTGACTGACATGAACAGAGTGAATCATCTGGTTCACCTGGTTATTGAGCATTTGGTAAAAATTTACATGAGACATTAATAGTCCTACCCATTAGGCTCTTTCCAAGAGACTGATTTACATAATTCTCAATCCTCTTTATCAGCAAACCTCCAATCTTGCTCCTCCCAACTCCTTCACTGTAGGCCAAATCTTTCACTATGACCCGTGAACTGGTGCAGATTCGAGATCACGTCACCTTCTTCCAGGCCATGTTTACCATGAGGTTGTATCTGTTGGAAAATTCCCTTTTCCATTGTCCTTCAGAGCCACATATGATTTATTTGTTAATCATATAGAATTCTTCAACACTAAGGCCAAGAGGCATAAGCTAAAAATCAAAGAAAAATTAAACCACTTGGAAGCAGACTATTTTGCCAAATGAGATAGTAAATGTCAATACAACTTTTTCCTACGAGACTCCCTGTTCAAAGAATTCTCTGCAATAACAAGCTTGCTTATGAATCGCATACCCAATATTTGCATGCCTGTTAACTAATATTGACATTACTTGGCACAAGACATTGCTGGCTCATAAAGCTGAGCCATCGGAAATCCTGTGACCTGACAATTCTTTAACCATTTTGTCAACTTCCCTCTTTTAAAAAGAAATGCACATATGATTGGCATGTATAGATTCTGCAAATCCATTCACCCAAATACTGCAGATAAGAGCAGTGAAGGAAATAAATGTTAGACCTGAAAGGTCAGGGATATGCAATTCTTACTTCAGGTGAGATGCTTCAGTCAAATAGTTTTTTGAAAGAGAAGACTGGGTGACTGGACACAGATTTTTTAAAAGATGTTAAATGTTAAGCACTGTAAAGAAGTCAACAGCTGCAGAACCACAGAACCTGAAGCGAGGATTGGCCTTTAAAGATCACTGAGCCAAATCCCATCTCAAATCCCTGAATCCCCCAATCCCTGAAACTCTCCATCAAATGACTTTTCAGACCTAAAAAAAAAAAAAAAAACTTCTGTCAAGAACCATCACTCCTTTCCCAGGCAGGCATCCTACCTTGGCAGAGCTCTCCCAGGAAGAAAGTCTTCAGGGGAACAAAAAAAACGTGTCTCACTGTCATAATCCTAACTCCAGGACCCACACAGAGCGAGCTTTGCTCCTCTTCCCATGAGGACCCTTCCGACAGCTTTCTCCCATCACAATCTTCTCTTCTTCAGAATAAACATCCCCAGTCGTGGCCATCATTTTGCACATTATTTGATTTTTTTTTATTCAATTTTCCAAGGTTCCTCTTAAAAAGTGTACATTTAAAATGAAGTAATAGCATAGATTTCATCCATAATAGAGTAGAAGTAGAACTTCCCATATTCTAAATAGGCTATAGTTCTATTTTTGTAATTTCATTCCAGGCAGACTCTCTGCAAGTCATATTAATGTTTCCTGTAACTGCTACCGCTCATTAAGGGTCACTACGTGTCAAGCACCTCAAAGAAGGCCTCACATACGTCATCTCACTTTCTTCTCTCGACAACCACTTCTGAGGTAGGTACTATTTCTATGCCCATTTTCAAAAGAAGAAAATGAGGCTTAGAAAATAAGGCTTATAAAGAAGAAGTATCTTACCCAAGTTTAGATACCCTAAAAGTGACAGAATTCATTGGGGGTTTTTTAAAAGATTTATTATTTATTTGAGAGAGAGAGACAGTGCGTTCAAGTGGGGGGAGGGGCAGAGGGAGATTGAGTCTCAAGCAGGCACCCTGCTGAGAAGGGAGCCCTCCTCAGGGCTTGGTCCCATGACCCTGAGATCATGACCTGAGCTAAAATCAAGAGTAGAAGCCCAACCCACTGAGCCACCCAGGTGCCCCATAAGTGGCAGAATTTGGTTTCTATCCCAGGATTTCTGGAAAAGTAGTATCTAACACCTATTGAGAACTGACTATGTGCCAGCACTGTTCCAGCCTTACCTCAAACTGTTAAACCTAGTATTATTATTCCCATTTTACACATAGGGGAACTGAGGCTGAGAGAGGTTTAACAAAGTGATTAGAAATTAAAAACTAGCTTAGCTTATCTGAACAGGATTCAAGATTTAGGATTTTATGTTAATCTCATAAAATTTATCTTACTGGATTCCATCCATCCCTCTACTCTGTCAAAATTTTTTAGAGATACTAACTTGATCTGAAGTATTCTTATACTTGCTACTTTTTTACAACCACGGTCTTATGAGAAAGGTTTCCATGTATTCAAGTTACCACCAAATTACACTACACAGAATAAGGCCCAGAAAGGGTTCTCTCCAGATGCCATCAATCCATTCATCAGACCATATCCACCCAGTCACTCCACCTCTGATACACTAGCTAATCTAGGCCATACTTCCTCATTTTTGTCCACAGGAATACAATGAGTTTGTTAAGTGTTCTACTGAAATATAAATTTGTTACCCTATCTCAAACATAGCAACCCTTTTCAAGAAAGAATTTTGTATTCGTGTGAATTAATTTAGAAATAGTAAATCCATCTTGGATCTTAGTCATTACCATATCTGCTTTTAAGAATTTATTATGTTTTCAGAAACAAAACACTAAATTAAATATATATTATGTTGCTTTCATGCCCATAGTACTATATTTTTATTCACATAATTGAAGACAGCCCTTTCCCCATCATCAAAATGCAATTTGAGTTCCAGTGTCTTCCCACTCAGTCTTCTGGGTTGATTTGTAGTCTTCGGAGTTGATTTTGGTCAGGCAGTGTGACAATATGTTGCTTTTTATAAATCCAAGCTTATGATCTTGGCTCTTGGGCATCTTTTAGATTGACAGTATTATTTTAGGGTTTTGTTTGCATTTCTTATTTGGTTAAGCTGATAGTTTCACTTTTTCCTTAATTGAATTACCTATCACTGTAAGTGAATTACCTTCTCTTGAGAGTCATCCAGAAGCTTTTGATAGATAGATACTTGCTTGGCACCTGAGTATTAATCCTTTAGGACCACAAATCTGTCACTCAATCTTTCCTGGCTTTGAAAGGCCAGTAGATTTGGCAGTTTTCTGTTACCTTTGATTTCACTCTTCACTGTTTAATAGTCCTTCTTTGTATAAAATAATGTTTTCTTTCAGTTCTATGTTATAGTGTTGTGTCTTTTAAACTTTTAAAGCACCATTACAGATTCAAAACTTAATTCACGCTTTGAATCCTACCACATAAGACCGTGTCATCACTCACAAAGATAAGGAGCACTAAGACGAGTAGGAAATGGGGCACGTTCTTTTTTGACATTGCTTTTTAGGGAACACCCAGATTTCCAATATGTCAAAATGTGAAAAACAGCTACTTCTCAAGAAAAACAATAGTTATGCTTATTATTGAGGAGTTCAGGTTATAAATTGTGCCCATATTTCAAAGCAGTACAAAACGGAATTTTCAAGCATTTTTCTGTCCTCCGTTCCTTATCTCAACCTATAACAGAAGATAAAGTTGTTTGGTTGGAAGTGATTAAGGTCACATATCTAATATTATGAAATGCTTTGTATTACATACTATATATTTTTTTAACTGAATACCAAACTTGCCCCCATATTTTTGTAAATCTGGTAGCCTGTCCCAATTAGCTTTATCTTAAATATATCTGTATGGTTCTTACCCCTCTGAGAGATACAAAAGGTCACTTTCCTTTTCTAAAATACGGAATTATTCAACAGAGCTTAATAACTGCACTGCTAATGTAATTCTTACTATACCTCTGAGAGAAAATGCTGCTTGAGATAGATTTGGAGCAACTTTCATTTGTAATGTTAATGCATTTTGCCTGAGAAAGTCTCAGCTGTGTCACTTCCCCACAGGCTGGTCAGAACCTAATGAGGTTTTGGTAGTGGAGTGGAGAAAGACACATTCTAATTTTTCCTTCTTTTTTTTTTTTCCTTAAGATTTATCTATCTATCTATCTATTTATTTATTTATGACAGAAAGAGATATCAAGGGCGCCTGGGTGGCTCAGTGCGTTAAGCCGCTGCCTTCGGCTCAGGTCATGATCTCAGGGTCCTGAGATCGAGTCCCGCATCGGGCTCTCTGCTCAGCAGGGAGCCTGCTTCTCTCTCTCTCTCTGCCTGCCTCTCCTTCTACTTGTGATTTCTCTCTGTCAAATAAATAAATAAAATCTTTAAAAAAAAAAAAAAAAAGCACACCCCATTTAAAAAAAAAAAAAAAAAAGAAAGAGATATCAAGACAGGGAACACAAGCACGAGGGAGCTAGAGAGGGAGAAGCAGGCTCCTGCTGAGCAGGGAGCCAGATATAGGGCTCTATCCCAGGATACTGGGATCAAGACTGGAGCGGAAGACAGACTCTTAACGACTAAGCCACCCAGGTGCCCCTTACACATTCTCAGTTTTCATCTCAGTTCAGAAATAAAAATTACATTAGCCATTTGTAGTATGTCTATTAATATTCCTTTGATAATTTTATGATCCTTAGCATTTTTAAGCAGACCTTGAATTTTGATACCACAAATCCTAATTGGCATTTAAAGATTCTTTTTCTTATTAGCAAAATGAATTGACCTAAGAAATTTATAGGGATGCTCCATTAAACTAATATCATGACCAAAAAAATAAGATAAAATGATCAAAATAGTTTGAGTAAGAACCAGCCCAGTAAAATGAGGGAAATATTAGTTCCTAAATATTGTGTCCTTAGAGTTATAACTCGGGCTTGAATCTTAACTCATGGAAGGAAATATCAAGACGTTGGTTCAAACCTATTCAGAAAACAAATATTTTTTTTCTAAGCAATGGAAGTAATTATGTTAATAACATCCCACTATCCTCAGGAACCAGAATAAAATATCCACATATTGCTGTCCGGCACTCCCATACTTCAGCCCAGCCTCTTTTACCCCTGTTTATTTATTTTATATATTTGCTTTATTTTTTATTTATTTTCTCACTATTATTTTCAATTAGCCAGCATATCATACATCATTAGTTTACCTATTTATAATTGCAAGAGATTAGCTGAGTAAGTCTTGATTCCACTATCAGTCTCCCATAAATGACACATTTAAAAAGTATATAAAACTGAGAGGTTCATCTATTAATAACTCAGTCCCCCTACTAATTTAAGTTCAAATTGCTTGGCCTAGAATTCATGTCCTTCACACTCTGGCCTCAGCCTGACTTTCCCTTCTTATCATTAACCATTTCCTTAAAGTCATTATGATCCAGTCAAGCATATAGTTATCCAAAATCATTCCATGCTTTTTTAACTCTGCACCTTTTTTCAGGCTCTTTGGTCCTTCTACCTGGAATGAACCGCCATTCATCTCTCTCTGTCTATCCTATAGATTAAGATAAAGTATCATTTTCTGCAGTGATTTGTTTCAGTTCCCCAGTTGGGTATGAGTATTTAGTTTATATCACCTTTATGGAATTTATCATTATATCTATAAATGATATAAACAATCTCTAAAGTCCAGGGACCATTCCGTATACTTACTGATGCAGTGTAACACAGCACCTCACAGAATGCCCAGTGAATATGTATAAGAGTGAATAATTGAATAAGTGTTTAGTCTCTGATCTTATATTTATACTACGTATTATTCATACAGATACCCCCAATCTTTTCATACCAATGCAACTTTATTATAGGGATAAGTTATTTTCAAAGACCCTAAGAAATCCATTTTCCAGTAATATGACACACTTGACACATGACCAACCCTCCCACTAAAAATAATTAAAATAATTTTTAAATTTTTAAGTACATCCCTATATTAGCAAGAGAATAAGGATGCTCAGAAACCAAAACCTAAATGAATATAGGAATCCAGAGAGGTAACCTGAGCTTTGAATCTGGCTTTCACTTTGAGGACATTTGCCTATGAAGGTGAACTTGAGCGTCTGTATTTATAGGTAACAGGAGACAAATCCTAAGAGGCACCTGACCAAGATGAGAAATCTAACAGGAGATGTCTTAATAAATCAGGTACCCCAGAGGCCTACACCCACAAGGTATATGTGAACTAAAAATAAATCCAGGAGACAATCAGGAAAATGGCTTATTATAAAATGTGGTATTAGGTAGAAGGAAACATTATTAAATCCTCCCTTGGAATTCATATCCACAAGCTGGCCTTCACCTGAGCTCATACTACCTGGGAATATCAAAACATAAAATAAAATAAAAAACAAAAAATCCTCAAGCAAGAAAATCTAAAGCGTATCTATGTTGGTAGAATTCCCCAATGTTTGGCAAAGCAAATGCAAATAGTCACTGGAGGTATAAATTGCCAATACAGGCCTCAAAAAGTTTGAGCAGATAGGGATGCCTGGGTGGTTCAGTTGGTTGAGCATCTGTCTTTGGCTCAGGTCATGGGGCGCCTGGGTGGCTCAGTGGGTCAAAGCCTCTGTCTTTGGCTCAGGTCATGATCCCAGGGTCCTGGGATTCACCCTGGCATCAGGTTCCCTGCTTCTCCCTTCCCCCACCCCATGATCTCTCTCTCTCTCTCAAATAAATAAATAAAACATTAAAAAAAGACTAAACTGGTTTTAAAAGAGACAATGAGAGAGAGAGGAAAAAGGGAGGATGGAATTAAATAGGACACTTGGAAATTAAAAATATAAAAGTTGGAATTAAAAGTTCAGTGTTGTTTTCTTTCCCCTTTTCCTTTCTCTTATTCCAGTCCAACAATTCAGCCTTGGCTTTTTTTTTTTTTTAAATTAGCAAACTTTTTCACCTGATCTACCAAAAAAACTACCACTAAACATCATACTTAATAATAAAAAACATTCCATTTGAGATCAAAACAATGACTAGAATGTCCACTTTTTCTCAACTTTGTGTTGGAGTCTCTAGCTAGTATCCAAAGGGAATAAAAGAAATAAACACTAAAGATGGGAAGAAATTAAAATATTATCATTTTAAGTGGTATGACTATTATGAAAATCCAACAGAATCTATAAATAATTTCTAGAATAAGAAAAGAGTTTATTAAATGTGCAGAGTAAATCTCTATTGCATTTTACGGGGCACGTGGCTGGCACAGTCAGTCAAGCGTCCAACTCTTGGTGTCAGCTCAGGTCATGATCTCTGGGCTTTGAAATTGAGCCCCACATTGGACTCTGCACTTAGTGCAGAGTCTGGTCCAGACTCTCTCTGCTACTCCCTGCAGTGTGTTTGCTCTAGAATAAATAAATCTTTTTTAAAAAATCAATTGCATTTTATATGCCAATAATACAGAGTTAAAAAATAGATTTTTAAAAACTAAAATAAAAATACATTAAATACTCAGAAGGAAGTTTAATAAAAATATGTAAAACCATTATAGACAAAAATATAAATCTTTACTTAAATATATTAAAGACCTAAATAAATCAACAAGTATATCACCCTCATGAACTAAAAGACTTATATCACAAAGTTCATAGCTCACAGTAATTGTAGTAATTCATAGTAATTGTTATGTAAATTTGAAACAGTTGCAACAACAATCCCATCAGGTGTGTGTGTATGCATTAACAGGTTTAGTCCAAAATTTAATATTTTTTTAAAAGGTTTTATTTATTTATTTATTTAACAGAGAGAGAAATCACAGTAGGCAGAGAGGAAGACAGAGGGGGAGGGGGAAGCAGGCTCCCCGGGGAGTAGAGAGCCCAACACTGGGCTCAATCCCAGGACCCTGAGATCATGACCTGAGCAAGGCAGAGGCCTAACTCACTGAGACACCCAGGCATCCCTAGTTTAAAATTTATATTGAAGTTCAAGGATCAAAAAATTGTCAAGATGCTATTCTACTGAAAGAGAAGAAAAACAGTTTGGAAAACTTGACCTATTACATATATTTTTTATGAACTTACAGAAATTAAAATTAGGTGGTGTTGACACAGACTGACAATCAGAGAAATGAAATCTAGTAAAAAGCTCAGAAATAAAGTCCTACATTTATCACATGATATATGGTCAAGGTGGTACTAAAAATCGATGAGAGGCAAATGGACTTTTCAAGGTGGTACCGGAACAATTGAGTATCCACAAGAGGTATAATTGATGGTGTATCCTTACCTGATAGCGTTACACAACATTAAATTTCAGATGGATTAAATATCTACATGTGATGGTTAAAACTGTAATTAGAATACAATATAGCAAAGTAGTTTCATGACCTCCCTGTCCAGAAAAATTTCTTAAAATGGGCAAACATAAGGAATATAATTGATAGACTTAACTATATAAAAATTAAGAACATCTGTTCCTCAAATACACCATAAAAAGATTTAAAATAATAACAGTTCCCCCCCCACACACACACATCCTGGGAGAAGGATTCGTATCCAGAATATATAAAGAATTCCTATGAAACAATAAGAATGTAGAAACCAACAAAGTTTATTAAAAACATCCCTCCAAAGTATAAATACTTTGTAAATCAATACATGTCACCACATCAATTTTAAAGAATTTAACATTGAAATAATCATTTTTCCTAAACCCAGAGTTACCCAATATCAAAACCTGTAGTCACATGCAGAAAAATGAAATTGGACCATTTCCTTACACCACACATGAAAATAAACTCAAAATGGATGAAGGACCTCAATGTGAGAAAGGAATCCATCAAAATCCTTGAGGAGAATACAGGCAGCAACCTCTTCAACCTCAGCCACAGCAACGTCTTCCTAGGAACATCGCCAAAAGCAAGGGAAGCAAGGGAAAAATGAACTATTGGAATTTCATCAAGATCAAAAGCTTTTGCACAGCAAAGGAAACAGTGAACAAAACCAAAAGACAACTAACAGAATGGGAGAAGATATTTGCAAACGACATATCAGATAAAGGGCTAGTGTCCAAAATCTATAAAGAACTTAGCAAACTCAACATTCAAAGAACAAATAATCCAATCAAGAAATGGGCAGAAGACATGAACAGACGTTTCTGCAAAGAAGACATCCAGATGGCCAACAGACACATGAAAAAATGCTCCACATCACTCGGCATCAGGGAAATACAAATCAAAACCACAATGAGATATCACCTCCCACCAGTCAGAATGGCTAAAATTAACAAGTCAGGAAATGACAGATGCTGGCGAGGATGCGGAGGAAGGGGAACCCTCCTACACTGTTGGTGGGAATGCAAGCTGGTGCAACAACTCTGGAAAACAGCATGGAGGTTCCTCAAAACGTTGAAAATAGAACTACCCTATGACCCAGCAATTGCACTACTGGGTATTTACCCTAAAGATACAAACATAGTGATCTGAAGGGGCACGTGCACCCGAATGTTTATAGCAGCAATGTCTACAATAGCCAAACTATGGAAAGAACCTAGATGTCCATCAACAGATGAATGGATAAAGAAGAAGTGGTATATATACACAATGGAATACTATGCAGCCATCAAAAGAAATGAAATCTTGCCATTTGCAATGACGTGGATGGAACTAGAGGGTATCATGCTTAGTGAAATAAATCAATTGGAGAAAGACAACTATCATATGATCTCCCTGATATGAGGTAGTGGAGATGCAATATGGGGGGTTAAGGGGGTAGGAGAAGAATAAATGAAACAAGACGGGATTGGGAGGGAGACAAACCATAAGTGACTCTTAATCTCACAAAACAAACTGAGGATTGCTGGGGGGAGAGGGGTCAAGAGAAGGGGGTGGGGTTATGGACATTGGGGAGGGTATGTGCTATGGTGAGTGCTGTGAAGTGTGTAAACCTGGGGATTCACAGACCTGTACCCCTGGGGATAAAAATACATTCTATATTTATAAAATCAATAAATTAAAAAAAAAACCTATAGTCACACTTACCACTTACCTTATTTTGCTTTCCATATTCATTTGTTTGACAAATACATTCAGTTCTTCCTCTTCATGTTTTCTCACATTTTTGTCCTTTCCATTACTCTGTCACTGTCACAATTCAGAACTTCATTTATTTAAATTTGTGATAAGTTTCTAACTGGTCTCCTTTCATCAAAGTTATCTTTTATACCTTTCCTGTTTCCTGCTCATCAGATCTAGATTAATTCAACTTAAAAACCACACTTTAGTTTGTTTGTTTTTAAAGATTTTATTTATTTACTTATTTGACAGACAGAGATCACAACTAGGCAGAGAGGCAGGCAGAGAGAGGGGGTGGGGGAAGCATTCTCTCTGATGAGCAGAGAGCTCGATGTGGGGCTTGATCCCAGGACCCCAAGATCATGACCTGAGCCAAAGGCAGAGGCTTAACCACTGAGCCACCCAGGTGCCCCCACAGTTCAGTTTTCAACGAAAACACATTTAATCACAACCACATAATAAGAGGCTAAAAATATTCTAAAAATAGGGAGCTGCTTTTCGGTTATACAAGTCATAAAACCTGATATATGAAAGAACACCCCAATTTGATAGATACTAATTTCTGAACCATATGGAAAAATAATAAATTATATTTCTAAAGCACACATATATATTAAGAAAAGCATGTGTTAAAAATGAAACATATTTGAAGAGATATGAGAGTATGCTTACAACCTTAGAGTAGAAAAGTTTTCTTAACTACAACACAGTAAGTACAAACTACACAGGAAAAGATGATAAATTTGACTAGATTAACATTTAATGCTTGTGTTTACTAAAAAATCCATTTAGAAAATGAAAAGATAAATCATACCCTGAAAGAAAAGATTTGTGTCACAAAGTACTGTCAATGGATTACGATCTCAAAAATATGTTTTAAAAAATTGTCCAAGTCAATGATAAAAAGACGAATAACCCAGTGGAAAATGGGCAAGGGTCCTGGATAGTAATAGAAGTGGAAACATGAAGGACCAAAAAGCATAAGAGACCATGTTTAATCTCATCATTACTCAAGGATATACAAGTTTAAACTACACTGACCGACCAGACTGGCAAGAGTCAAGTGACAAGAGTAAGTGTAAGATGCGGTTGTGGGGCAAATAAAACTGTTCCACAGCTGGGCACCTGGGTGGCTCAGTGGGTTAAGCCTCTGCCTTCGACTCTGGTCATGATCTCAGGGTCCTGGGATAGAGCCCCGCATCAGGCTCCCTGCTCAGCGGGGAGCCTGCTTCCTCCTCTCTCTCTCTGCCTGCCTCTCTGCCTACTTGGGATCTCTGTCTGTCAAATAAATAAATAAAATCTTAAAAAACACCCAAAACAAAACTGTTCCATGGCTATAGCATCACTATAGACTTGTCCAATCACAACGTTGTTTATCTGAAATTAATGTAACACTGTGTGTTAACCCTACCTCAATCAATCGATCAAATCTGTTACATGGCTGTAGGGAGTGTAAATTGACACAACACTCACTCTGGAAAAACACTATGACATTATCCAATAAAGCTGATGCCCTTACTCTATGACTCAGCAATTATACTCCTAAGAACATATATCCCCTACAGAAACACTTGCATATGTGCACCTTGATACCTGTAAAAAAACGTTCACACCAGAACTTACTGTTATGGCAAAAACCTGGAAACAGCCTAAATGTCTGTCAACAATACAAAGGATGAACAAATAGGCATATGTGTAGAATGGAATTTTCATATATAGTGGTAAAAAATAAAGAACTACATATTACACAAAACAACATGGATGAATCCCAAGAATGTAATATCAAACACAAAAGCTGGCTATGGAAAATGTAAATAATATGATTCCATTTATATGAGGCACAAAAGCATGTCCTACCTACATGGATATTTTTCTATTACCAATGTTGTCGGTTCTTCACAATCTGGGTGCAAGCAATCTATTTAGTTAGAAATTTGAAAACAGTTTAACTACATTATTACTTTCCTGGGAGTCAGCCAAGAACTTCCATCAAAGCTTTTCCAGAAATTGATGAGATATAAATTAGAAAAGAAGAGAAAGAGAATGAGAGCCTGAATGGTAGAGTGAGAGGTACACATATTTTCATGATGCCAAATCAATACATTTCAACATTTCACCTTTCTTTCATTTTTTTTTTTTAGAGTTCAAGTAAGCAATCTTTTATTTTACTTTACATCGCTTTATAAACTGTTCAAAATATCAACCATCTCTGGCAGATAACCAGTTAAATTTATGTCACCATTTTAATGTAAACCCTTTACCATGTCCAAAGACTTGGTTTCTAGCTCCAATTCCACAGTTAGTCATGTGTCCTTCATTAAGTTATACCGCTTCACTGGGCTTCATTCTTCTTTTCTGTTAAAATAGGGATAATCATGTCTGCCTCAAAGCATCCTCATGAGAATTAAATAGGAAACATTTTTTTTAAGTGTCATTGTGGTTCCCAACATATAACAGGCATTCGACAAATAGTAATTCCCCACTACCATCACTGGGCTACTTGACTATCTGAATCATTTAAAAAATAAGAATGGGGGTTGGGGGAGGGGACAGAATTAAACCTCAGAAGGCAAGCAGCTACTTAAATGCTTGGTCATCAAGTCTGTTGAAAATATACTCGTGTCTGTTGCAGCAAAAAAGGAGGTCATAGTAATTTCTAACTTGTGTTTTCTCTTCTTTAACCATAAAGATCATCACATATTCCATGATCACAGTAGTTCACTGCTCCCCTTATTTTATAGAACAGTTCTTGCCAATTTGATGGCAATCATCATGTCCTGTCACTTCTTTCTGTTTGTTTATATAGTTTTCTCGTGACCCAGATCCCTAGCCCCGATCTCATCCTCCTTTAGGTCGTCACTGACTGCCTAACACACAGTATCTTTCTTTATGCTTAGGCAAAGAATTAGCCTATTAACTGGCATACCCAATTCCCTACCCTGCTTTCACCCACCCCTTTCTGTGGCTTCAGCTGTTGAACATGGAGGACAGTCTGCAATCACTACCAGGGATCTAGGCACCTAATATTTGAACCCAGAAAACATGCTATCTGATACACATACTATAATTTATACCTCACTTCTGGGGTTAAATATACCCCTAATTTCTAAAAAACAAACAAATGAAACAGAAAAACTAACCTGCATTGGAGCATTGGACTCGACCTATTACTAAATGATTTACATAAGGGCTCCTGGGTGCTGCCTAACTTTGGTTCAGGTCATGATCCCAGCGTCCTGGAATCGAGTCCCACATCAGGGCAGTCCCCCATCAGGGTCCAAACTCAACAGGGAGTCTTTTTCTCCCTCTACCTCCCCACCCCTGCTGTGCACGTTCTCTCTCTCTCAAGTAAATAAAATCTTTAAAAGAAAAAAAAAAAAAAAGATTTACTTAAAAAGAATGAGTCAAAAATGACTTCTTGCCTGAACACTTTTCTAGATCCATGCAAGGGAAATTTGACTTCCTGTTTTCATGGTGCTTAATACAATGATATGCACCAAGCTGATCACCAATAAATACTGTTGACTGACAGATTCTTATTAAAGAAAATGACAGCGACAATGGGAAGATCATATTTCCCCACATTTTGCATGTAACTGTGTAACTTGTTTTGGCCAAAGAAATATGGGTGGTGATAGACCTCACTTTCTGGTCTCTTAAAACATCCCCTGGGGTCCTCCACACTCTGCTAGCCAGCTGCCCAAATGAAGGGTACCCACTGAAGGTGTCTGGGGGTCTTACTGAAAAGTAGAACCCCTGGGTCCCTGACTCAACATGGGTTGTGGGGGTGGAGAATCTGCAGGGGAGCCTCTGAAATACTCTGTTCTGTGATTGAGTAAGAAGAGAAACTTTTTTTTTCTTTAAAGATTTTATTTATTTATTTGACAGAGAGAGAGATTACAAGCAGGTAGGAAGGCAGGCAGAGAGAGAGAGGGAAACAGGCTCCCTGCTGAGCAGAGAGCCCGATGCAGGACTCGATCCCAGGACCCTGAGATCATGACCCGAGCCAAAGGCAGCGGCTTAACCCACTGAGCCACCCAGGCGCCCAGAAACTTTTTTTTATTAAGCTATGAAACTTGGGAATTATTTGTTATAGTGGCTAATGTTAATTACCCTTGACTAATATTAGGAATTACTTTACTACCTGACAGTTTATATGTCAGAATAAAAGACAAAACACAGCCATGAAATACTCCTAGAAATAATTTGCCAATTCAGGTAAATGCAGTCTTTAGACCATTATGGTCCTAGACAAGACAATATCTGTGTGTTACAAACATCATACAGTTGTGATCTTCCTAAGTTTTAAATAGAAAATGTATAAAAATTTAAAAAATAGATAATTTGGGCAACATTTGGGTGATAGCAAGCCAATATATTTTATCCTTAATAATCCCTAGTTTCTAGCATTCTGAAGCTCTTGTAACAATAGTCAAGCCTAGGAAACACTGATTATCATTTCTTCCACAATGCAGAAATAATACATCCTCTAACCTTTAAGGCTGAGCTATAAAAAATGCTTATGGGTTAGGGATGTGTGTGTTAGGAGACAATTCTCCACGAATCTTCACACTTCTTCACATCACATCACAGTAGAGGCACTGACCATCTTCTAATTCTGGACTATCTTTCTAAGATACTTTATAAAGAACAGTCTTGAAAGATAGAAGTAATGTGTTCCTCTGGAGCACAGAGTAGTTTTGTTTGCTGCCTAGTAAAATGAAAATAATGTTTCCCTCTGATTCAAAGTTTGGGAAGATTAGGGGTTTCCTAAGCTTGGAGTTCCTCATCTGTGACATAAATCCACTGTGTACATAGCACTCAGGTAGGGCCATCAACACTTCTCCCATGGGACCTGGAGCATGTGGAGAAGTGGGCACTAGCAAAAAGTTCATACTACCTCACATGCGTTGAGTAATAAAGCCCTCAGTCTCTGACTCGGATGTCTTATGTCTTCAGCCAGACATCATGAAGTTGTGGCAAGCTCACTTGCTGGGTTGAGAGTAGGGCAAACTCTCAGATCCTTCACCATTCCTGAGAACATGATACAGGAGAAGTCCACCGGAGAGAGGAGGAGGACAAAAGAAAGCCCACACTTACTGTCCAGGGAGAGTACAGAAAATGAAATGACAAGGAAATAAAGAAAAAACACCAAATGACTATGCCCCTTCTTTTGCCTCTCAGGGAAGACTGCCTAGACAGAGTGGGGGAATGGAGACACAGTAGAAATATCCAGATTGATGAGGGCCAATCCCAAGTGTGTTATTTGGGAGTCAGGGGTAGCTAATGGCATGTTTCCCCAGGATAGTGGATGTTATGGTGTGGTCCCCAGTTCCTCCCTTCTCCAATACTAATGCACTCATTTCCCTAGGTGGTGACGATATTGATGTCTGACAGTTCACAACTAAATATTTCTCAGGAAACTGCTTTCAGCTGAAGAGAGCCCCACTATGCAAGGGAATGACCCCGGGGGGTGGGGCAGGTCAGCAGGAAGCAAGTCTCACCCAAAGACTGGTCAATGCAGGTCTAATACTGATCCAGTACTGGTCAATAGAGGGTTCCTAGACCCTTGCCTTCATTCAGGACACCTTGACGGTTTATTTCAGCTCCAAAGCCTCTCTACAGGATTAGGAGACTTTGTGGCATTCTATCACACTTCTATCCTGCTCTGATCATTCCTCTATTACTTCCACCCAGCTGTAGGCTCTGGGAGCCCTCCCCAACAAACTTCTGCATGTAAATCTCCACCTCAGAGTGTGTCTCCTGGAAATCTTACCTGCAATACTTGAAAGATTGTATGCCCCTAGTTGGGGGGCCACATACAACCTCATCCAGAATGATGCAGAAGAAATAATGCTGCCAAGTGAGCCTGAAGCAACATGCAGGTCTCCTGCAGCCCCCACACACAAGGGATGAAGGAGACCTAGTGGTTTCCACACGCTCTAATAAAGGGACCAAAATCTGAGAGCTGGAGGATCAGCAAAAGCGTGGGAATGCAAAGCCAAAATACGTGGCTTTCTCCTCTGGAAACATGTTTGGGACCAGGATATATACCAGCATGTGTCCAAGTGACCACACAAGCATTTCAGCAGATGTCTACGAAGAAAGCCAGAATGGCCACTCCACAGTGAAAACTAGCTAAAATCTACAGGCCCATGTAGCCTCCTACAATCATGTGGTCACATAAGTCTCATCCCCAAATGCAACCAAATACCATTCTAGAAGTATAGAGAAGGAGGGAAAATCAATTTTACACCTAAGAATCTGAATCATGCAGAGAAGAATATTCAAACCAGAAGACATTAGGTAATGGCAAATTTGAAGTTTATGTCTCACCACTTCCTCCCCAAATTCTGCCACCAGAAGGTATAAGAAATTTGAAGGCTACATTCCCCTGGCACATTTGTACTAGTAAATTTGCAACCATTGGTAAATAGAGGTCCGTAGCAATTCCATAAAGAAAAATTCTAGTTTTAAACCCTAATTTTGCAAATGATAGTATAGCTCAAATGGACTAGAACTTACATGGGTGATTTGAAAGCTCTCTGATCCAATAATATGAATTTTCAATGGACCAGATTAACAACTTACTGAGAACTGAACTTTCCTTTTGAATCTCCCCAGGGACTAGCATAGCATATGATGAGTAAATATTTTAATATAATTTACTATCAGTATATTACTGATTTTGGATCATATAGTTCCACTCCATGTCCTAAACACTTAGAAGTCTTTTAATTTTCAAAAACCATTTGATAATGTAAAAATATCTGTAGGAGCATCATTTTTTTAGCTCCTATTACAAAATACCTTATGAGGATTAGTTGAAGACTACAAGTAAGAAACGAGAGCAGAGTTCTGGGAGGGAAGAAATAGGACTCAGGGAGGGTGAGGGGGGATAGACAGGCCAAACTAATTCATTTGCGGGTTCACAATTTGCCTCAGGCCAGCCCTGAAAAGGGGCGTGCAAGAATAGTAATTTTATCCCCAAAACGTATTCTATCCGGTGACAGCTGAAGTAGCAAACTAGTATAACTGAGAAATAGCAACAGGAAAACAAAATCTCCCCAATGAGTCTGGTCCATTTCAGACATTATCTACTCTTTTGAGTGAACCTGTTTGTGGCAGGCAGGATAATACGCCCACCAGGAAGACGCCCATGTCCTAATCCCCAAGAATCTGTGAATGCGCTGCCTCACATAGCCGATGGGACTTTGAACTGTACTTAAGCTGTGATTAAATTAAGAATCTTGACCTGGGAGACTTCACCATGGGTCATCCATGGGGGGCCCAATGTAATCACAAGGGACCTTAAATGTGCAGGGAGCCCTCAGTGTCGGTGTCAGTGTATTGCAACGTGAGAAAGACGGAACAGGCTATTGCTGGTTTTGAAGATGGAAGGGGAATGAAGTAGATACTGGAAAAAGTGGGAAAACAGATGCTCCCATGAGGCCTCCAGAAAAGAATACAGCCTTGCAGTCACCTTGATTTCCAACTAGTGAGAACCAGTCTGGACTTCCGACTTCCAAAAATTCTAAGCTAATAGATGTGTGTCACTTTCATCCATTGAACTTGAGGTGATTTGTTTCAGCAACGGGACATTAATACAGTGTTCACTGAAGCAAAGGGGATCAAAGCTGAAGGAAGAATCAAATCACTATTCAATTAGTATATTTGTTTAATCACTTGAGAAAAGGCATTGGAGTAGGTCTTCAGACTGACACAGTACCCATTGTCCATCCATCAGGAAGCATTCTTATGTGGTGTTTTTTGGGAAGAAAAATCTGACCAAGACGACGTGATGGAGTTCCACAGGAAAGACAGAAGCTAGACAAGGGCGTGCGTCGGAGCAGCCATAAAATGGAGACAGATCCTAGGGACATTTTTTGTTTCTATTTCCCTGAGAGATTTTTTAAAAAATATGAATGGTGAAAAAGAACACAACAGTAAATATTCAGGCTGGTGGGATAATGAAAAAAATCAATCATCTCAAAACAACTTCATCTCCAGGGTGACTTCAGTAATTTAGGAAATAATAGCCTGTCCTGGTTATAAGCATGTTTCTTGACTTGTGGAAAATACATGCAATCTTACATTCCTCAAGAAAAAAATGAGGGAGGTGACAACTAATTATTTATTGACTACATATGCTATAAATATTACTGTGGCGCTAAGCTAGAAACAATCAGAATAATGAATGCCTCCATTTAGTCTTTGTCTTTATCTAGCATTTTTCAATGAAAACTAATGCTCATCAAGAACCCAAATTAACAACTAACAATGGTTGTCTTTAGGTGGTTGGTCTACAGAGTTATATTGAAGGAGTTGTTTTTTTTTTAAATATAGTGAACGTTGGGGTATATGGGTGGCTCAGTCGGTTGGGCATCACATTCGTGGTTTTGGCTCAGGTCATGATCTCAGGGTTGTGAAATCAAACCCCACATGGGGTTCCACACTCCATGAGGCGTATGATTGAGATTCTCTCACTCTCCCTCTCCTTTGTCCCTCCCCTGCTAGCTCGCTCTCTCTCTCTCAAATAAATAAATCTTTAAAAATATAGATAGTGAATGTTAGCAATTATAAAAGTAAATTTTCCTCTTAATCATCAGGATTAAGGGGCATCAGGAGGCAGCTTTGCATTGTACCAGTGACCCGTAAAAGTTCTCTCTGGTATCATACTCTTTACGATTTACCTGTGAAAAGGGAGGCAAGAGTGCCTGGGCAGCTCAGTCAGTTAAGCATCTGACTCTTGATCTCAGCTCAGGTCTTGATTCCAGGTTTGTGAGTTCAAGCCCCATGTTGGGCTCCACACTGGGTATGGAGCCTACTTTTAAAAGGTGGTGAGGGGCGCCTGGGTGGCTCAGTCAGTTGAGCCTCTAACACTTGATTTCAGCTCAGGTCATGATCATAGGGTTGTGGGATCAAACCCTGCATCAGGCTCCATGCTCAGCATGGAGTCTGCTTGAGAATCTCTCTCTCTCTCTCTCTCTGCCCCTCTCCTTGCTCGGGCTCTCTCTCTCTTCCCTAAATAAAAAAAAATTTTAAATAAATTAATTAAATAAAATTTAAAAATAAAAAAGGGAAGACAAAATTGCCCACCTTCTCAAGGAGTCAGTCATTCTGTTCAGTCTTCTGGAAAAATTGTCCCCATCATTCTTAATGACCAGAGAAATCACAGATTATTTAAATTGACAAATAATCTATAAACACAAAAACACGGTATTATCAAATTTATGCTGACAAAAGGAAGAGTGATCACCTGAAACTTAAACTTTATCTGCAGTGTTTTTTTTTAAATTTTATTTATTTATTTGAGAGAGTGAGAGAGCATGAGAGGGGAGGTCAGAGGGAAAGCAGACTCCCCATGAAGTTGGGAGCCTGATGTGGGTGGGACTCGATCCTAGGACTCCAGGATCATGACTTGAGCTGAAGGCAGTCACTTAACCAACTGAGCCACCCAGGCGCCCCTATCTGCAGAGTTCTTAATTTTAGAGCAGGGGTAGGCAACCATTTTCCATGGAGGGCCAAATGGTAAACTTTTCAGGCTTTGTAGGTCATAGGATCTCTTACAATCGCTCAGTGCTGCCTTTGTAGCTGGATAGCCGCAAAAACGTGCATGCAGTCACTACTGTAATGGACTGCCATGTTTGGTTCTGGATGTTAGAGTTTGTCTCAGTATTTTCTCCTCGTAAGTCAAATGTGAGGAAGAAAACAAGTACGTGTGAATATATACATGTAAAACCAAAGTGACTTTGAGTCTTGAAGTATATGCCAGAACAGATTTGATGGATTTGGACCTAATGAGGCTTAATGAAGGGGTCTCAGACTGGAAATCAAGAGATACATGTTCTGGTTCTACTTCTAGTCCCAACAAACTTAAATTTGAAGGGCCTCACTGTCTTCCTACATCAAGAGAGTCAAAGCATTCTGATGCCTTTATCCCTAGCCTCCAGAGAACATCTACCACAATCATGCAGTCTTTAACAGATGCTGAGCTCCTCTCACTGATGTATCTCTCCATGCCTATGTGAAAGAAGTCATCACTGGGCCCTCTGTAGGGTTAGAGTGAAGCAGGTGGAGAAGTGTGAGGCTGTCTATGATTAATCTACTCTAAAGTTTGCAACTCTGTAAACCTTTGGATTTCTTCTGCAAAACTACTCCCAAAAGCTCTGACATCTCAACCTCATTGAGTGTAGACAACCAGTGAGCTCAAGTTTCAGTCAATTGGCCAAACAGTAACAGCCACTTTCAGCTGCCTGAATCCAGACTTTCTATGAACACACTTCAGTAAATTTAGCCTAACCCAATGTTATATTTCATTCCTCTCAATCTAACAATCAGAAAACCCATTCCCACATAAATTAGCCATGTTTCTGCAAATATGTAATAACACAATTTTGCAATTATTTTTAGCATAACTATGCCCTCCCGACTCATACCTTGTACTTGTTCTGACTCAAGTTATAAAGACCGTGAGAGGTGGTGCTGGTAGGTGTTGACAAGGTGAGGTGGGAGGAGTTGATTTTGGTGGTAACAGAGTCTCAGAAAAACTCAAGGGTTCAGACTCTCAGCTTTGAGTTTACACAGATATCCCATTCCAGGTATTCCTCCTTCCCAATCTTTCCAGTAAGAAGTTGGCAGGTTATAAATCCAATTGGTATTGTAATTCTGCAGCCTACCCAATTAAATTATGGACTAATCTGCAGCAAAGTCAGCTTAGTGGCTACAGAAAAATAAGAGAGTCTTTTGGGGCTGCTATAGAAACTCTGATTATCCAACAGTGTCTTTAGTTGAAAGTTTAAAGGCTGGAAGTTGGTCATTTTTTCTCTCAGTCAACTCACCAGTGCAGTCAAAAGCAGCTACCCTCCCTTCTAGAGTTGGCGGTTTTCATTCAAAACAAAACAAAACAAAACAAAAAAGTATGAAGACAGCTACTTAGTCTCCCAGGTATTGGCTTCAGCAAACACTGCATCACAATCAACCACAAGAGGTCATTTACCTAATCATGATACCAATGCATGTCATGGATTATTAGTAACCCACCCCCTTTTTTCCCCCAAGAAGTTAAGTAATGTATTTAGGATTTTTTTTTTTTAAGATTTTATTTATTTGACAGAGAGAGACACAGCAAGAGAGGGAACACAGATGGGGGGCAGGAGAGGGAGAAGCCGGCTTCCTGCTGAGCAGGGAGCCCAATGTGGGACTCGATCCCAGGACCCGAGGATCATGACCTGAGCTGAAGGCAGACACTTAACCAACTGAGTCACTCAGTGCCCCTAAGCAGTGTATTTAAAGCCAAGAAACATAACTGAACCAATTCCAGAAATCTATCTTTTAGGATATGTTTCCTGGAACCAATCCTATTATTACCTATTAAGGTCTAGCCAGGAAGAGAATTAAATGTAAGGAATTGATTACACAGGTGTTTGCTGGCCGAAAGAGCAAAATAGAAACACTGAGGTAATACAGAGATCCTAAATGCGGCTACCAGCTTACATTATCAGAGCCTAGAAGCTCAAAGGAGGGAGACCTGGCTGCTCTAGGTACCTCTGAGGAGACATGCAAGAAAAGTAGTACAAGAAGCTGGAGACCACGACAAAATGCTGATGTAGGGTCCTTTCTAAGAGGAACAACAAGCCAGCAGGATGAAAATCCCTTCTCTCCTCCTCCTGACTCCCAATTCCTTTGTAGGGCCTGCTACTTAAGGAGCCTAACAGGCAGAGAATTCTGGGAAATGTAGTTTGCAAAGTCCTGGCTGCATCATCACAGAGCTGCACAGAGATGGCTAAATTTAGAGTGAAATAATAATAGCTCAGTCCCTGGTACTCTTCCCTGTCCCAAGGGAGGACTCCTATTAACCCACCCAGAAGACCGCAGTATTCAAAACCAAATGTCAACATAGTATTACACAATAAAAATAATTGCCAAAAAGCCAGAAGGCTTAGTCAATAGGCTCAGCATATTTTCTCCCTGGAGGCAAACCTCCATGAGGGTAAACAGAAACTTTAACCCTCAGTTCCAACTCAGCCTTTACTCTTTGAGCTTTGATATGCGTAAATACTAACAGCTTCCATGATTCTGATGTCAAAATCCTAATTTATCTTCTCATTTATAAGTAGTCTGTCTAAACACCACCTGAGCCTTTGCCCTCCAAAATCAGGAAAATGAAGTCGTCTACTTTTTCAATTCTTAAGGTTCCCTGGAAATCTCTCCTTGTATTTAACAGAAAAAGAAATTATATTCCCCAAATTATGTGGCCTGATTTATCAGGACTCTTTCTGCCTACACATTACAAAAATTTAACTCAAAGTGGCTTAAGTTAAAAAAAAAAAAAAATAGTGGAATTCATTAGCACAAGCCAGTCAGTCAGTATATGTGTAGTAGATAGACTTGGATTTAGTTCTTCAGGAGTGAAGAGATACAGTGACAAGCTCTTCCTCCTTGTTGTGGCCTGTTCTGACCTCAGGTGCCTGCCCTTCATGCTTATTAGTCTGCTCGTAACCTTATGAAAAGAATCTACCTTCTTCTCTGCTCTACTCCTCTCCTCTTCCCACCTACCTTCAGGTTTCTGGTTGAGTAAAACATAACATAAATTAAGTTAAAAGAGGACTGGGGCGCCTGGGTAGCCTAGTCAATTAAGTGTCTGCCTTCAGCTTGGGTCATGATCCCAGGGTCCTGGGATCAAGCTTCCTGCTGGGCAAGGAGTCTGCTTCTCCCTCTCCCTCTGTCCCTCCTACTGTTCCTGTTCACTTTCTCTCTCAAATAAATAAAGTCCTAAAACAAACAAACAAACAACCCCCCACAAACGACTGATAAACTGGAGAAAACTTTAGCAATATATATAACATTAACTAGGAGTTAATCTCCAGATAATATCCGTAATGTAAGATCTCTTTAAATAAAACACTTTGAAAGAGATGAAGAACCCAAACAAATATATAAAGGACGTAAACAGGTGATTCACAAAATAAGTGAAATATTCAAGACACCAAACTATATCCAGGAGAAAAAGGTATCCATAAACCCATGGGGAAAACGAAATTTTGTCAGTTTAACAATGAGTATCAAATCATAAAATCTGTACATTTTTTGGCCTAAAAATTTCTCTCCTAATCTAGCCTGAGGGAATCATTAGAAAAGTGTAGATGTATAAAGGTGTTGATTGTGATGCTTATATCGCAGTAAACACGAGATGTAGGTTAATGTTTCTTTAAGTTTAGTGTTCTTTAAGAATACTATGAACACAGCATTACTAATTTTTTCATTTCTTTTGCCCCATGCTCCAATATGCTGAGCATGAAGCTGTTACTAATCCTATTGCTCTTTAAACTTTTGATATTTGGGGCATTGATTTTTTGCATTACTTTCAATTTTTAAAAAAATACTGCATTCAGATACTATTTATTTTCATTAGTAAGGGCCTTTTTTTTGTGGTGCCCTTTAAATGTGCTGAGGCAAGTGTTTCATTTGCTTCACCCTCTTCCCAGCTTTAAGAGAAATGGAGATTAATTTTACGTGTGTGTATTGGTTTGCTAGGGCTAGTGCCACAAACAGGATGGCTTAAGAGAATTTTATTGTATCACAGGTCTAGAATCTAGAAGCCCAAGACATGGGCGCCTGGGTGGCTCAATAGGTTAAGCATCTGCCTTTGGTTCAGGTCAAGATCCCAGGGTCCTGGAATAGAGCCCCACATCAGGCTCCCAGCTCAGCAGGGAGTCTGCTTCTCCCTCTCCCTCTGCCCCTCCCCCTGGCTCATGCTCTCTCTCTCTCTCTCAAATAAATAAAATCTTAAGGAAAAAAAAAAAAAACACTGAAGAAAAGGAAAAAAAAAATAGAAGCCCAAGATGGAGATGTTAGCAAGCTTGGTTCCTTCTGGGGGCTGTGCTGCTTCTCTCCCAGCTTATGGTGATCTGCTGAAAATCTTTGGTGATCTGTAGTTCATAGATGCATGAACTTGATCCCTGCTTTCATGTTTACATGGTGTTCTGTGTGTGTGTGTGTCCAAATTTCCCCTTTTTATAAAGACACTGGTCATCTTGGATTAAAGGCCCACCCTCCTTTTGTATGATCTCTTCTTGACTAACTCCATCTGCAATCATCCTATTTCTAAATAAACTACCTTCTAAGGTACTGAGGGTTAGGATGGCAGCATATGAATTTGGGGGTGGGAGTGGGAAACAATTAAACCCGTAACACCACGTTTAGTAAATCTTCTCTTTGCTTTAGTTTAATATCCCAGAATCTTTTCTCTGCATTCAATAAGGAATAGGATTGACTTAGAGCCTCTGGCTTCCTTTTAACAATGAGTAATTCTCTACCTACCCAGATGCTAGTACCTTATGGCTGAGAGATGTGTAGCACCTGAGGATTGCCTACTCACCAGTCCATTACTGCTGACTCTTACAGCTACAGCTCTGGAACAAAAGGAAGCAAAGAAAAGTTGAAAAGCCAGTGAGCAATATGAACTCTAGGAGATGCATGAAATCCTAGGTGCCTCCATGCCATCTCCTCATCGCCCGCTCCCAACCACTCATCTATAGTCCCTCAGAAGAGAAGCATCGTGATTTGCATTTGAACTTGTACCTACATCACTAAAATAAGAGTGAGCAGCCTTAGTTGAGTGTCTTTACAGACATGATTAAATTTAATCATCATGACAACTTTAGGAAGTATTACAAAGGTGGAAACTGAGACTACGAGTTTACACAGAGTACACGGCAAACCCAGGATTTACACAAAGATCTCCTACATCAGAACCCTGACACGAGGAGCTCTACTGCATGACAGATATAGACCTTTGACCTAATTCTAAGGTTCTGCCAAACCAGAGTAAAGCCATTAGACAAAAGACCCTCCAAAAAAACCTCACGTCTGCCCACTGCTGCCCTCCCTCTTTCCAACCACCTGGAGTAGAGATTTAGAGCTCTTTGTAGCCACACTTCACTTTGTCAGTAACTTTCTAACAGATACTGTAACATGTATCTCTTAGTAGGAAACTTAGTACTGTATATACTCCCCAGTTAATGCGAACATAGTTTTCTTAAAGGTGAGAGACAGTGGAGCTCTGGCCATAATCTTACTCAAACTATGTTAGAGCATTGTGGGGAGTCATTGTGAGCCAACAGTTATCACGGAGTTCCTCAACTGTGTTTGTGCAGAGTCTATAATCTATAAACTTCTCTTCTCTTTCCTCATCAAGATCTTTGCACAGATGGCTGTTCCCAAGGAGAGTTTGCAAGGATGGTATATAAATGAGCAGAACTCACAAGTGTTTTTCACCCTGATATAATTTAATGTTTTAATGATGCCACTTAATGATGTGCAACAGAGAGCAGAACGTGTGTCTCTACAACTCATGATAATTAATTCAAGGGGTAAACAACTAGAGAATTAACTAATGTTGTCCCAAGGCCAAGAAAAAGGGAAAAAGAGGAATGTGAGAAAGAAATGCAAAGCCTGAGAGATTTCAAAATGGCAACAAAATTATTGCCATCTTTTCATGAAAACATGAAATTGTACATGGTGGGTGATGGGAAAAGTTGGTCTATGTGTTAAAGAACATTCCATGCATACTCAATTATCTGTGCCATGCTGAACTGTACTAAGCTTTGTCATCATTGAAGTCTTAATGCTGTCATCCTCCAAATCATTGTTTGCACATTCCCTGGAAAGCATCATTCTAGAATTTTCAGGAAAGGAGAATGAAATGCCCATTCTTAAAGTAGTCTTCTTTCCCGTCATTGTCGGCCCCTTACAGTTTTACATTACCTACTCCCTCCTTCCGTTATGCCACCATCTCTTAATCTAGTTTCGGTCAAAGCACGAGAATTCTATGACATAAAGTGAAATCACTTCACTGCTGTCTGCCGTGATTTCCCAGTGCCTGTCATACTTTTTGCCTCTAACCTTCCAGAGATACATAAGTTGTTATTCAAATCTTGTACAGAAAAGTAATTCTGGAATCATTTTGGAGCTTTGAAATAGACCATACAACCAAAAATTAAATATAAAAATAAATATGTCTTTGAAGTTAAAATTTACTCTGATAGAAAAAACATCTGGTCATTTTGAACTGTGCTCGTCTCTGCTTATTGTATTATCTCTGATAGGCTACCTACAACCACACTGGAGAAATAAACATTTACTTGGGACAAATCCATCCTTGGACCATACTCTCTCCTTGTTACTCACAAAGTGGGCTATGTAACACTCCACTCCTGTTTCCTGTAATCTTCGCCTCTTTATTTCTTCCCTGCTAGGATGAAAGAGGTGTGACTATTATACCCAAGAAGGAATCCACTCACCAAGAAAGTACAAGTACACCTAGCTTAAAAAAAAAACAAAACAAAACTTGGTAAAATAAAATGGAAACTTACATGAAACAAAATAATGCACTACAGAGCTTTAATTATGATTCAACTCCTTATAAAATAATATTTACAAATAAATTTTCAGTTATCACTGAAAGGAATATATCTATAATTAGAGGAGTAAGGTCTTGGACCTTCAGATCCCACCACCGCCTCATCAACCACAAGCAAAGTAATTAGTGACCTACAAATCATTAGCTGTAATAATAGGTTCTTTATAAAAAGATTAAATTCATTCTTCCTGTTTGGAAGAGAAATCACTACATTACCATCTAATGAGTGTCATTTTTAAAAAATTATAAATATCTTGGTGAAAGAGCAATTTTCCCAAATAGAAAATGAACAAATGCATATAGTTACTGCTAACACAACAAGCCCTTTCTCCCTAAGTATCAGATCCTTCCAGAGTCTTCTAGAATACAACATGAACACAGATAAGACTCTGGCAGGTAGAATCTTTGGAACTATTATGCAATTGAGCCTACTGGCATGATGGGAATATATAATGAGATGCTCAAAACCCGCTCAAAGGCACACATTTTGCAAAGTTCATATATGAGTTAAGAACCTGTCCACAGGGGTGCCTGGGTGGCTCAGTGGGTTAAAGCCTCTGCCTTCGGCTCAGATCATGACCCTGGGGCCCTGGGATCCAACCCCGCATCAGGCTCTTGCTCAGCAGGGAGCCTGCCTCCCCCTATCTCTCTGCCTGCCTCTCTGCCTATTTGTGATCTCTGTCAGTCAAATAAATAAAATCTTAAAAAAAAAAAAGAACCTGTCCACATTTCATCACATATTTAGAGTTCAATACCACACTAATTACCATTACCACCTGCCATACTAAGCACGAGGATATAAGGAGATGGGTGAGGTAAGGGCGATCTCACAAAGTGGTTTCCATCTGGCTGGGGAATGTGAAGTCTTGGTCAGTGACGTCATCTTCTTCCTGAGGTATTCTAGCATCTCATGGAGCCTTAGCCCTTAGCACAAGAAAAAGGCCCCAGATAGAGAAGAGTACTCCTAACGTCACATCACCACGTATGTCACTTAGATTATATGTGGCCTTCCAAGATTTTGTTTAAAAAAAAAATCACAATTACAGAAAAACAGTACAGAAAGACAAAAGGGAGGGCAACACACCAAGGTGGTTTAAAAGAGCCCATCTTCAGACGTCTGTTGCTGAAACTGAGTTCTAGCATTTCTACTTGGAAAATCTCTCTTTTTAAACTCAGTCCAGATATAGAAGAGAAAATACATCTGCCACTCTACCCACCTTATGCCAAACCCTTTCTTCTCCCCGAGGAAAGAGGAATTGCTAACCAGATTGATAAGGCTCAAAATATTCATGTGGCCACACTTAAAAGTATGAGAATTCACTGTACATTTAAAGCGCTTAAGGCACACACGGATTCTCCCTTGGCTTGTTTTCTTCTTGGTGCTGGTGGTGTAAATACTTGGAATTGCCATTCAGACAGGGCAGGTCCTGCCAGGTCTTGGGGAGCTGGTCATGACTTCTCGGTACTGTGACTTGTGACTGCCCAGAGGGTGGTGATGATAAGCTACAGACCTACAGACCGGGGTTGGGAGCAGCAGGCTTACGCAAATGCCTTTAAAAGAAACACTGATAAACTGGAGTGTGTCCAGAGGTACAGAGAAGTACAAAAGTCACCCTTTGAGAAACACTCTTCTAGGCTATGCAGATCAGATGAACAGCCCTGGGCCATCTATGTTTCCCCTTCTCATCTCTTGTTGAAAGATGAATTGGAATGCGGGGAAGCACCCACGGGGGCGTGAGGCAGGAGATGGTTCTGCTGGCAAGTCAGACCTGAGTCTTACCCATGAGCACTCTGTGTGAGCCCACCTTATTCTCAACCACCCAGTGCAGCTGGGGAAACCGCCTCTCCCTCCCTGCTTTCCCCTGTCCGCGGGTGGGCTGGTCCTTTAAGCAGCTGTTTGCCACCAAAGCTGTCTGTGTTCCTCATGACCTAATAGCACTAGGTTAACAGGACTGGTGGGGCAGAGAAGGGGACATGCAATAAGGTCTGCTTTAAGCCCTGTCCCTGTTGCCCCACTCCTAGGACTGCCCACTTACTAGAACTACTTAGAAAAATTTCAATCAATAATGCATTAGCCAGCCTTTTGAAATTTCTCATGGGTCAGCCGGCATGGGCCCTGTTGAATTTTACACTTGAGAAGTTAACTGACTCTTGCTATTATTTCAAAAGTCAGAGTAATAAGGGAAATACTTCTTCCTTTTCCAGGAAATTCATTTAAAAATTGGCATCTCACATAGAACAATATCATTTACAGTAAGTCTGAAGCTAAAGTAAAAAGAACAGTGTTTTCTCTCTAAAAATTGTCTTACTGATTTTTGAAAATCCTCAGGTATTAATGTTAATTAATAACATCTGCCCCCCCCCACCAGCAATAACAGTCACATAAAACAATGACTCTGGAAAATGATGTTCAAATACGTGTGCACCTGAAATATTAAAAATTTTGAATAAGAGAGAAAAGAAGTACTCCAAGATACCATGATTGTATACATGCTACAGTTTTGAAAAGGCAAATTCTTGGAATCAAAAGCAAACTATCCATCAGTAGGGGACTCAGTAAATGAATCATAGTACATCCACAAAAGAGTATTACATTCTGCCTTTTGCTTTTTTATTTTTAGCTAAATTTTATATCCTACAGATCTTTAAGCCATAAAGAAAAAAAGAGAAAAGAAAAGAAAAGAAAAAAGCTAGGTAGATCAACATCTGTTTTTTTGGAAAAATCTCAAAGATACATAACTAATTTTGTGTTTAAAGATAGCATGATTCTATTGGCGTAAATATCTTTGTGCGTGTGTCTTCATACTTGCATCTGTGTGTGTATATATGTTTGTGTGTCCTTGGGAAGGTATATTCATTTATTCAACAAATATGCACCAGGCACCAATCTTTTCTAGGTATTATAGGAACATAGACAAAAAAGACAAGGTCCTTACTCTCATGGAATCTACTTGTGTGTGGAGGAGAAATATAATGTACAATTTTTTAAAAGATTTTATTTATTTATTTTGACAGAGAGAGAAAGATCACAGGTAGGCAGAGAGGCAGGCAAAGAGAGAGGAAGAAGCAGGCGCCCTGCTGAGCAGAGAGCCCAATGTGAGGCTCCATCCCAGGACACTGGGATCATGACCTGAGCCGAAGATAGAGCCACCCAGGAGCCCCTATACTGTACAATTAAACAGAGAGATACTTGGGAGAGCTACCAGCACCCTAAAGAAAATAAGCCACACTAAAGGACACATTGTATAAACTGGCTGAGGAAAGCCCTGAAAGCCAGACTTGATCTTTCAAGCAGAGAAATAATCCAGTGCAAGAACCTCGAGACAGCACCAAGCCAGGGATGTAAAATTGGGCTAAACGAGATGGTAGAAAAAAGTTAAAGAAGTGGGCAGGTCCAGATCATGAAGAGTCTTTTAGATCGTGTGAAGGAGTTTACATTTTATTCTGTATGCAGTAGAAAACTAACGAGGCTAAGGTTAGGGGAAAGGTGGAGGTCAGCTCAAATGACTTACGTATCTTAAAAAGTACACAAACATTCCCCTTGCCAGTCCCCAGGATGCATTCGAAACATCTAATATTGAAGGAGATACTCTTCATTGTTTTATTTTTTAACTATGTACATATAATATTTGAAATTTTTGATGAAAAAATAGGCTAATAATATAAGGTGGTAAACTAATACTGAGCTTTGTTTCTTGGTTTAATGTGCAACACTTTTGTTTCATGTTCAGTCAGCCAACACATAGTACCTCATTCGTTTTTTTTTTTTGTTTTTTTTTTTTAAAGATTATTTATTTATTTATTTGACAGAGAGAGAGAGATCACAAGTAGGCAGAGAGGCAGGCAGAGAGAGAGAGAGGAGGAAGCAGGCTCCCTGCTGAGCAGAGAGCCCGATGCGGGACTCGATCCCAGGACCCTGAGATCATGACCTGAGCCGAAGGCAGCGGCTTAACCACTGAGCCACCCAGGCGCCCCCTCATTCGTTTTTGATGTAGTGTCCAGTGATTCATTAGTTGCATATAACACCCAGTGCTCAATATTTTTTTAAAGCATACTGTTATCAGTCCTCACCAAAATGAGCAAGAACAGTGTCACATTAATATTAACTAAGATCTCCAAGCTTCTAAACTCCCCACCAACTCAGGCAGAAATTACTTTTTTGTTGTCGTTAGAAATTACTTTTTTAAGTTCCTCCCCATCTTCCAGCCCAATGTGAACCAATCGCTTAACCTCTAGAAATCCCAGCCTGGGATTCTGTAATGTCAGCAATGATATCCACCTCAAGACAATGAGCTAGTGCAAGGAGAGCTGAAACTTGACTACATATTGGAGTACTACTACCTGGAGAGTTAAAAAAAAGGATACAGATCCTCACTGAAGTAGGATAAGACTTGAAAACCTGCACTATATGCAAAGTTCGCAGGTGATTCTGACCCAACACTGAGAACCACCAATATATTCGGCCAATCTAGTGCAATTTCTGGCTATGCAAGCCCTAATAAGACAGGGTTTTTCTCCTCACCTTTCCCTCTTCTGCCTGACCTACAGACTAGGGGGGCTTCCTTCCTATTATCCTACTCACCAACTATAAACAGACAAAATGAAAACTGACCAACATAAAATCTTGCATAAATAAATAAATAAATCTTGCATAAATAAAAAGTTACTTGTGTAATTAGTAAATATTACATGTCATATGATTGTAGTCAGTTTTTACATCTACATGCATGAGATGGGTGGGAATTGCATGAGATCCAGTCCTCTCAGTGAGGGGCAGATGATGGTTCCAATAGGACAATGAGGCACTTGTGTCCAGATTTATCCATGCCGTTGGCAATGTGTTCCAATAGCACTAGCTGACCCAGTCTCCCCAGATTTAAGGGCCAAGCACTGGCATGCCTGCTGCTGTGCTCTCTGTTACAGAGCCAATGCCGTTCCTGTGTCCCTTCCAGACAAGAAGGGACCCATTGAGGTTCTGGGTCTTCCCAACACCCCAGAGCAGAAAATGAGCTGCATGGGTCCCCAGTAGAGGAGCCAAATAAAAAAAACTCACACATTTGGAGAAGGTTACATATTCTAAGACATGGAACACTTCAGAAGGAACCAGCAGATAAATACTTGGCCCTTCTTGGTCCTCCCCTTCCCTCTCACTGTGTGCCTAACTCTAGCCCCCGATTCTACTTCACATATCAACTCGATGTTCTGTCAGTCAGCCCTTAAAGCCATCCTCAATCCCCCCAAACTCACACCAACTAGAAGTGAGCCATTAAAACAGAGCAGCAGAGCGCCTGGGTGGCTCAGTGGGTTAAGCCGCTGCCTTCGGCTCAGGTCATGATCTCAGGGTCCTGGGATCGAGTCCAGCATCGGGCTCTCTGCGCAACAGGGAGTCTGCTTCCTCCTCTTTCTCTCTCTGCCTGCCTCTATGCCTACTTGTGATCTCTGTCTGTCAAATAAATAAATAAAATCTTTAAAAAAAAAAAAAAACAGAGCAGCAGACCTCACCTCTGGTCATGAAATATAATGGACAAGGAGGATTCCCTACTCCCACCCCAGCAAGTACCAGACGCTGCAGAATGAAACAACAGAGATGTCCCAGAAAACAAAACCAGGGTCTGGTAGATTGGCAGCGACTTCCCTGACCTCGCAGAGAGTGCTTGCTACTCCCACCCATCAGGATTCGAAATTTGTTGTGGACCAGGGAAAGCTGGATGTTTTTTGTTTTTACTGTCTCTCTCCAAACGGAAGCTTATATTGAAGTTTTTCCTGTTGCTTCTTAATTATAGCATATGACTATGTTGAGAACCGATAACTTGTCTTTTAGTCTGTATGTCACTTGAGCCCAGGGAAACACAAGGAGACCTGAAGCAGTGGATTGAACATCACCCAGAGATCTGGACTTTGAGAACAGAAGGACAGGTTATATAAATGGAAAGAAAAATGTGATGTTGGGTACCAAAGAGGTGGACTCTGAAAATTCACCTTTACCGGCATGATAACTGTTACTTTCAGTTCCTGAATCCCTGCTTGCAGTAGCTGTTAAACCGTTTAAAATATATACCAGTCTGGCAGGTAAAAAGCAATATGTCAGTGTTAATTCAGTTTGCATTTATATGAACTACTATTGCATTAGACCATCTTTTAATATACTTATCAGCTGTTTGGATTTGCCCTTGTGAGCTGCAGATTTTATCCTTGGTCTATTTCTCTAACAAGTGGTCTTTTTTGTTAAATTGCAGAAGCAGAGTATTATAGTTATTAACCCTTACTTAATCCATCACCTGCTTTGCAAATATTTGTTCCAAATTTAAGGACTATCTGCAAGCATTGCTTATAGTTTATTTTTCATACAAGACATTTAATATTTATATTCTCAGATATGTAATTTTAATCTAGGATTTTAATCATTATGGTCTTTCTCTCTCCCCAGATGGTATGTTATCTCCAAAATTTCTTTCTAAAACTCTTAACATTTTAATTTTTATATTTCAGTATTTGAACTGGAATTGACTTTTGTATATACAAAATGTCAGAATCTAATTTTGTATTCCTATAGGTGGGCAATCAGTTTTACCAGCACCAACTGTTAAATGAATCTTTCCTCCCTGAATTAAAATAATCTTGTCATATGTTATATTTTAATGCTTCCTGCTCTGTATCTGGATGAACAATTTGTCTATTCCTATACCAGTTCCATATTGCTCGGGTTTTAGTGGCTTTAGACTATGCTCTAATATATGGGATGCCCTGGTCACTATTCTTTTAGATAAATTTCCTGGATGTTTTTAAGATTTTTTTTTTTTTTGTCTTCCAACTGAACTCTAAGGCTACTGTGTCCAGTTCTACAAAACATATCCAAGTTGGTATTCTAACTGTAATTATATGGAACATATAAATTGATTTGAGAATAATTAGCTTTTTACAATTAAATCTTCTCATCCAAGAACATGGTATCCAAGATCTTGATCTTAATTTTATATTGAAGTTACTATAGTTTTCCTCATGTAGAGCCTTCATTCATTTTGTTTTTGTTTTTGTCTTTTGGTAAATTGATTGTGTAATGTCATCATAGGGAGAGACTACCTTTCCTACCTCATGAAACTTGCTTTGACCAAAACAGGCAGGCAAAAGTGAGAAAATGCAAGTTCCAAGCCTAGACCTCGATATGCCTTACATGTTTCTGGTGCTTCTCTTCTACTGTTGCCATGGCCATGAAAGGAGCTTCCTCTACAGACACTGACCCTTCAGCCTAAAGGCAGATCTTAGAGCAGTACCACTCAGCCAAGCCTGGCCAAGAGCAGTGGGTGAAATTACCTACCAAGATGGGCCACTCAAAGGTCCTATTTGCCATTCCCACTGTGCTCTTGTGAGGAGAGCAGCCCCCTGCCATCTCTGCTGTGCCTTATACCACGTACTTCAAGAACAACCAACCCTACTACTTAGAGAATAGCAGATTGGACTGGATATTCTTGTCCATGCTAAAAGCAGATGGGGTAAGCTCAACATTAGGAAGAGCGAATCCTCTAAGAAACTTGCAGTGAAACTCTGCCCACTTGGGATGCTCTGTGTCAGATGGTAACGTATCAACACACTCTGTTCCTCTTGTGAAGGATGAGATAATATGCACACAGAAGTGGGTCTCACAGGAACCGTATGATAAACAATTGCTCCCTTCTTCCTGTAGCTTGTTCACAGGCCAGTCTGGGAAGCGCTGACTACTAGCCTCTTTGGGTTTGGCCTGTGAATGTCAACAAATCTCTATACTCTAACTTTTTATTTTCCAGCAACAAAAATAATAACTGGCATATTTTAGTATTTATCATAAACAAGACAAATAATGCCAAAGAAATCTGCTATTTTATAACACTTATCGGTCTTACTTTGTTTAATCCCAATAAAGTAATCTATTATTGTTTCCCTTTTACAGGTAAGGAAACTGAGCCTTAGAGAGGTAAAGTAACTAGTTCAGTGACATACAGCTTGGAAGTAGAGGAACTGGGATATAGATCCAGACCTGTCTGGTTACAAAGGTGGTCTCCTATGCTTCCTGTAGCAGTGGTTCTCAATGTGTGGTCCCCAGACCAGCAGCATCAGCCTCTCCTGGGCACTTGTTAAAAATGCACATTCTTGGGGCATCTGGGGGGCTTAGTCGGTTAAGTGTCTGCCTTTGGCTCAGGTCATGATCCCAGGGTCCTGGGACTGAGCCCCCACATCAGGCTCCCTTCTCAGCGGAGAGCCTGCTTCTCCCTCTCTTTCTGTCTGCCACTCTGCCTAACTGTGTTCAATCACTCTCTCTCTCTCTGTCAAATAAATAAATCTTAAAAGAAAGAAAGAAAGAAAGAAAGAAAGAAAGAAAGAAAGAAAGAAAGAAAGA
>NC_081560.1:75747899-75925041 GCF_022355385.1 Mustela nigripes | reverse complement strand
CAGGCACATTTTGGGGTCCCACTCAGATCTATTGAATCAGAAGCTCTCAGAAGGGAGCCCAGGAACCTGTTTTAATCAAGCCCTCATGTGAGGACTCCAATGCCTGCTTAAGGTTGAGAACCCTATGCTCTATGCCATACCATCTCCATAAAATGATTTTAAAGGAAAGAAGGAACTCTGTGAGCAGAAGTGATTTAAAGACTTCCTAAAGAAGATGTACTATAAGCTGAACTTTAGAGAATGGAAGAATCGAAGTGGGTGTAAAGAGGAGATGGGGAAAGCTAAACCTACGTTTACCATATGATCCCACAACTGCACTCCAAATGAGCTGGAAATTTATGTCCACACAAAAACCCGCACACGAATATGTATAGCAGCTTTGTTCATGCTGGTCAAAATTTGGAAGCAACCAAGATGCCCTTCAGTAGGTTAATGGACAAATAAACTGTGGTACTTCCGGACAATGGAATACTGACCAGTGCTAAAAAGAAATGAGCTATCAAGCCATGAAAAGTCACAGAGGAAGCTGAAATGCATGCTACTAAGCAAAAGAAGCCAATTTTAAAAAGCTATTTACTTACAGTTTTATGACTCTAACCATATGACATTCTGGACGTGGGCAAAACTGTGGAGACAGTTAAAAAGATCAGTAGTTGGGGGCTTGAGAGCGAAAGCAGACATTTTTAGTATTTAGTGAAAATCCTCTGTATGCTACTATGATGATAGATGCATATCATTACACAATTGTCCAAACCTACAGAATATATAACTTCAAGAGTGAATCCCAATGTAAACTATGGACTTCAGATGGTTATGATGTGTAATTGAAGGTTCATCATTTATAACAACATATCAGTCTGTTAGGGGATACTGATAATGGGAGAAATTATATGTGTGGGAAGGTGGAGGAATAAGAGAAATTTCTGTACCTTCCCTGTAATTTTGCCAATGAACCTAAAACTGCTCTAAAAAATAGTCTTAAATAAGCTATTTAAAATACTAAGTACCAAAAGCACTTTGCTTAGGGAAGTCTGAAGTCAAAAGAGGGATTATTTGGATGGAAAGGCCAACACTAGCTTGCATAGAGGAAATAATCATTAAAAGAGGCCATAAAGAGTTTGGTATTGGAACAGAGGGAAAGTACTATTCAGGTAGGGTTTCTTAAACCTAGAAATGTTTTGGGAGAGACAATTATCTGTCCTGAAGGGGCTGTCCTGTGTATTGTAGTAGCATTCCTAATCTCTACCTGCTAGCTGCCAGTTATTCTCTAGCTGTGACAACCAAAAGCCTCCAGACATTGCTAAATGTCCCTGGTGAGGAGAAGAGGGAAAAGACAAGATGGCCCTGGTTAAGAACCAGTTAAACAACCAAGTGAAGGGAACAGCACATGGAAAGGCATGCAGGCAAATAGCATAAGGAAAGGGAACTGTTTAGTTGAAATACAATATTGTAACCACTATTCATTATAAAAGGTGGGACTGAAAAGTAATCAAGTAATAAAAGATGGGGTTAGAAAAGTCTTCTGGGAACACAACTCTTCATTCATACTTTTGGTTTAAAAGTTTGAGGTATATTATACACAAAGATAAACTCGCAATGGATGAAAGACCTCCATGTGAGACAGGAATCCATCAAAATCCTAGAGAAGAACATAAGCAGTAACCTCTTCAACATCAGCCACAGCAACTTCTTTCAAGACACATTTCCAAAGGCCAGGGAAACAAAAGCAAAAATGAACTTTTGGGATTTCATCAAGATAAAAAGCTTCTGCACAGCAAAGGAAACAGTCAATAAAGCAAAGAGGCAACCCACAGAATGGAAGAGATTTGCAAATGATACTACAGACAAAGGGCTGATATCCAAGATCTATAAAGAACTCCTCAAACTCAACACCCAAAAAACCAGATAATCAAGTCAAAGAATGGGCAGAAGACACGAGCAGGCACTTCTCCAAAGAAAACATACAAATGGCTAGCAGACACATGAAAAAAATGTTCATCATCATTAGCCACCAGGGAAATTCAAATCAAAACAACATTGATGTGGTCCATATACACTATGGAGTATTGTGCCTCCATCAGAAAGGACGAATACCCAACTTTTGTAGCAACATGGACGGGACTGGAAGAGATTATGCTGAGCGAAATAAGTCAAGCAGAGAGAGTCAATTATCATATGGTTTCACTAATTTGTGGAGCATAACAAATAACTTGGAGGACATGGGGAGATGAAGAGGAGAAGGGAGTTGAGGGAAATTGGAAGGGGAGGTAAACCATGAGAGACTATGGACTCTGAAAAACAACCTGAGGGTTTTGAAGGGGCATGGGGTGGGAGGTTGGGGGAGCCAGGTGGTGGGCATTAAGGAGGGCATGTATTGCATGGAGCACTGGGTGTGGTGCAAAAACAATGAATACTATTATGCTGAAAAGAAATAAAAAAAAAAAATTCCAAAAAAACCCAACATTGAGATACCACCTTACACCAGTCAGAATGACAAAAACTGACAAGGCAAGCAACAACAAATGTTGGAGAAGCTGTGGAGAAAGGGGAGAAGCTATGGAGAAAGCTAAAGAACAGTGTGGACGTTCCACAAAAAATTAAAAATAGAACAACCCTATGACCCAGCAATTGCACTACTGGGTATTTTCTGCAAAGATACAGATGTGGTGGGGCGCCTGGGTGGCTCAGTGGGTTGGGCCGCTGCCTTCGGCTCAGGTCATGATCTCAGGGTCCTGGGATCGAGTCCCACATCGGGCTCTCTGCTCAGCAGGGAGCCTGCTTCCTCCTCTCTCTCTCTGCTTGCCTCTCTGCCTACTTGTGCTCTCTCTCTCTGTCAAATAAAAGAAAAAGAAAAAAAAAGATACAGATGTGGTGAAAAGAAGGGCCATATGCACCCCAATGTTTATAGCAGCAGTGGCCACAATAGCCAAACTGTGGAAAGAACCAAGATGTCCTTCAACAGACAAATAGATAAAGAAGATGTGGTCCATATGCACAATGGAATATTACTCAGCCATCAGAAAGGATGAATACTCAACTTTTGCATCAACTTGGTAAGGACCACAAGAGATTATGCTAAGTGAAGTAAGTCACACAGAGAAAGTCAATTATCATATAGTTTCACTTATTTGTGGAACATAAGGAATAGCATGGAGGACATTAGGAGAAGGGAACAATGAAGGGGGAGAAATCGGAGTGGGAGATGAACTATGAGAGACTATGGACTCCGGGAAATGGGAGTTTTAGAAGGGGGGGAGTTGTGTGAGCCTGGTGATGGGTATTAAGGAGGGCACGGGTTGCATGGAGTATGGGGTGTTATACACAAACAATGAATCATGGAATACTACATCATAAACTAATGATGTACTATATGGTGACTAACATAACATAATAAACAAATTAAATAAATAAATTAAATAAAAGTTTGAGGTATATTCTGTAAACAAAGAGGCACTACTGGAAGTCTTTGATCTGGGAACAACAGGTTTAGAGCACTAGGACTTTCTGATAAGGTTGTTTGGAAGGGGTTAAAAAGACTGGTTCATGTCCTTTGGTGAGAGAATTTTAAAGAACTGTCACCTAGTCAAGCCATTTACACTAAATATTGTCTTCATTAACTAAAAGATGGTGAGTGTTTTTTGGTCAAAAGTTTATACATGTGCAATATATTTCATAATAAAATTTTCTCCTTAGGGGCACCTGGGAGGTTCCATCAGTGAAGCGTCTGACTTTTGATGTTGGCTCAGATCATGATCTCAGGGTTGCGAGATCAAACCCCAGGAAGGGCTCTGTGTTCAGCAGGGAGTCTGCTTGAGATTCAGTTTGTCGTCTACGGCCATACCACCCTGAACGCGCCCGATCTCGTCTGATCTCGGAAGCTAAGCAGGGTCGGGCCTGGTTAGTACTTGGATGGGAGATTCAGTTTGTCCCTCCTCCAGGTTGCCCCTCGCTCCGCTGTGTGTGCACTCTCCCTCTAAAGGAAATAAATAAATCTTAAAAGAAGAAAAAGCCTTCTTCTGGGACACCTGGGTGGCTCAGTTGGTTCAGTATCTGCCTTTGGCTCAGGTTATAATCCCAGGGTCCTGAGATCGAGGCCCGCATTAGGCTCCTTGCTCAGCGGGCGGTCTGCTTCTTCTCCTTTTGCCGGCTGCTCTGTCTGCTTGTGCTCTCTGTCTCTCTGTGTGTCAAATAAATAAATAAAATCTTTTAAAAAAATCTTTGTAAAAAGCTCATTTTAGATAAAGAAAGATGGCACTATTTCGAGCCATTTACTCCTGTTTTCTCTATCATACCACAAGCTCTGCAGGAAGTGACAATTCTCAGCTGAGAACTGGCACATATGGACACTCAATGCATTTTGTTCAATGAATAAAATATTCAACAAAGGATAATGAAATACATTTTTTATTCTAGAATTTAAGAGAAATTGATTTTTTTACTCTTGCGTTATCTATGTACAGTGATTATATTTCAAGGGGTTTGTCTTTAGAACCAAACTCTAAACTTAGAGTCTTCAGGACAAAATGTTCATGCCCTTATCCCCCAAGCCTCTCCGCATATATGCCATGTGCTCCCGGGGCACTGTGACAATACTATGGTCAGTACTGCTCAGTCAGCTTTAGCAACAAGTGGATTACTGTCTGAACAGATGAAAGAGGACACTTCAAATATTGTCTTGTTAAACAGAAAACCTCCAAGAATTGGGGAAAATCAAATCATATGGAAACCAAAAATAATACCTTTTGTAGAATATAATATAACTTATTAAAATCCAAAGTGGACACAAATTCAATAAGCAGAAGGTTATAAGTGGCATCCCATTATAATCATATAATGCTGAACTAAAATGTTAAGGTTGTCAATTCTCTTCTGTTAGAGATAATCCGATTACTGCAGGTCACGTAATAGAAATGGGATATGTAGGCTTTCCACGGCAGCAATTCCCTTGCTGTGATTTTGACCAGCACATCTTTAGTTATGCATTAATACATAAATAATAAAACAATTTTGAATTTCTAGAGTTCTCCCAGAATCACATGACCTGAAGAATTATACCCAAAATGACCCTGAGTGATAAAGATTTTCCTTTTTCACAAAATGTCCTCCAGCTCCCAAGAATAAGTGGGAAATAAAAAACAACAAAGAAATAAGAGGCAGACTAGGCACATGAATCAAAGGTAACTATGAAGTCTTAAATACTTTGCACCTTTTTTTGAACGATAGTAGAGACGTCTTTAGGAAGATGGTTATTTTTATTAATATATAAATATGCATTACGACTTCCTGCAGGATATTTTAAAAGGGGGTTTGATTGAATCCACCCAATTAGAAAAGAAGTAGTTCAAAGCTAAGATGAATAAACAAAATAAAAAGGGTAGAGATAAGTATCTGTGGAATTTTAGATGCTTTGAGTCAGCCTGCAAAGGCTATCCTATCCTGTGACTTAGGACAGAGAAGTCCTATTTACAGCAGCTAAGAAATGCCCTGATGCAGGCAGTTAAGCTTTATAATCTCCTCCCCTTGGGCATGGGCTGTGTTAGTGACTTGCTTCTAACAAATAGAGTAAGGTAAAAAGTGATGGTCTAGGGGCACCTGACTCAGTGGGCTGGGCCTCTGCCTTCAGCTCAGGTCATTATCCCGGGGTCCTGGGATCGAGTCCTGCATCCGGCTATCTCCCCTCAGCAGGGAGCCTGCTTCCCCCTCTCTGCCTGCCTCTCTGACTACTTGTGATGTCTCTCTGTCAAATAAATAAAATCTTTAAAAAAAAAAAAGTGATGGCCTAAAATCTGAGATTAGAGTACAGAAAGACCGTGGCTTCCATCCTGGGAGCTCTCTCCCATTCTCTTACACCCTCATTCTGAGGCAAGTCAGCTGACATGTGAGGACCAGACCTATGGAGATGCACAGCTTAAAAGTAGAGGTACACAGCAAAGAACTGATCAGCAGCCAGCAAAGAAGCCCTCCGCCCAACACCTCAAGAGGAACTGAATCCAGCGGATGACCACATAAGGGAACTTGGACGTGTACCCTTCCCAGTCAAGCCTGACAGGAGACGATGGCCCCATCTGACAACTTAACTACAACCTCAACAGAGACTTAGAACCGGAGGCATTGAGCATCTGACTCAGAGAAATTGTGAGATAAAACATATTTGTTATTTTAAGCAACTGAGTTTTACAAGCTGAAATAGAACTCACAACTAGAACTTGGCATTGGCGCAATGGCTGAAAGAATGTATTTTTAAAGTGTGTAACTCAGAGACTGATCCTTAGACAAGAGATAAGATCTTGAGACCAAAAGGTAATGAAGGCAGAGGAGACTGGGAAAGATATATCGAGGTTCCAAAGCCCTCTCAAATAACCAACCCAGTGAAGTGAGAATTTGCTTTTAATTTTGCTTAAAATATACGCCTTTCTTTGTGAAATGAAAACATTTAGTTCTGCCTTGAAACCAACTCTTCCGGACTGTACTTTAAAAGGCAGAGAGGGAAATGGGGAGCTATCAAAGGAAATGAAAAATGAAGGAGAGATCAGAGCTTAGCCTTTAATAGAGATAGTTCCCTGCTTGGGGTTTATAAAAAAAAAAAAAAAATGTTAAAGTTCCATGATAGCACTTCTTCTATATTGTGGTTACTGGTTTATCTGTCTTCTGTGCATACTCTGAGAAACTTGGGTCGAAACTGGGTCTTATTTATATTTGTATTCCAACACCTTTTTTTAAGGGTATGGAACAGAGTAGGCATTCAACTATTTAGTGAATAAAGAAATCAATCTATAGGTAAGTCCAGGGGATTAAGTTTCCTTGTATCACAGTACATATTGAATATATGATCACATAGGAAGGGGGTATCTCAATTTAAAAGATACATTTAAAGAGTTTCTGATTTCACATAAGTTGTTGTAAGCCTACTACACCCTAGCTCACCTGGTGATTATAACTAGAAGTCCTGCAAGAATGCAGACAGCAATATTCCAGGACTCTGAAAATAAATAAGAGCAGACATATTAGTGAAGGAAACCAAAACTTAAACAACAACGTATGCAACATGTTCGCAGCTTAGACTTGAGAGCAGCCCAAAGTCTACTGGGCAGTACATGTAGACGTGAAAATCTCCAACAGAAATTCTTTCTCATCACAGGATGAGGCAGTAGCCTGATAGCATGCAAGAAATCTTTATTTTTTTTCTTTCTCTCTGTCTCAGCCTTCCCTACAGCAAACCCCGGTGAAAGTTAAGGACTTATGGGCTCCTAAAACTCAGAGAGAAACGCTTATCTCCAGGCAGAAGACAGGGGAGGGCCTGCTCCCCATACCAGAATGTAAGAGAAACCCAAGATATTTCTCTCACATTTTTTTTCTTTGTTCTTTTATCCTCTTGCCCTTCTGTCCCAGTTATGGGAAGTGCACAATAGTTGTGGGGAGGCTAAAACTCTAAGAGAAACTGCAGCTTTCTAGCGAGGGGACATGGATAGGGTATCCTTGGAAGACGGGAAATCATAGAAGAGGAAGCTGAAAGAGAAACTCTCATTCTGTGTATCCCTGTATGAGCCCACACAGGTCTCAGACTCACCCGTGAGATGTGCATGTACAACAGAGACCCAAAACGGCTTAGTGAAGTCTTTACAACCAAACCACGGTATAGCGCCCCACCCAGGTCCCAGACTGGCACAGTGGGACACACACGGGATGGGATCCAAAGAGCTGCAAAAACTAAAATTTGGGGGCGCCTGGGTGGCTCAGTGGGTTAAGCCTCTGCCTTCGGCTCAGGTCATGATCTCAGAGTCCTGGGATCGAGTCCCACATCGGGCTCTCTGCTCAGCAGGGAGCCTGCTTCCCTCTCTCTCTCTCTGCCTGCCTCTCCGTCTACTTGTGGTTTCTCTCTGTGTGTCAAATAAATAAATAAAATCTTAAAAAAAAAAACCAAAAAAACTAAAAATTGAACCACTGCTCACAGAAGACAGGATTTGTAGTTTCAACCCAACCAGGCGGACTGTCTAATAAAACAATAATAAAATCAACATTTCTAAAGGACATTTACAGGACCCAGGGAGTTATAATGTTCCAAATGTTCAAAATAAACTCCAAAATTACTAGACATACAAAGAACCAAGGAAATCTAAAAAGCTCTTAAGAGAAACAACAAATCATAAGTTAGCTGGAAACAGGCAGAAAAGTTCAAGAATGTAGAGGTCTCCAGTAAACCTATAATTATGCAAATTTAAGCAGTTTCACAAACCAAAAACCATGAGATGCCTAATTTTGGAAAAGAAAGCCTCTTGGCAAAAAGTGGGAACCCCTAGACACCATCAGAAGCTTGAAGTGGGCTCTGGGTACACTCACGCTCCCTTGATGCCTAAGGTACAGACTGACAAGGGTCCATCCTGTCTCCAGCCATCGCCCACTTGCCTACTTTGTAATCTCAGCAATGTTAGGCTTAAGTAACTCCTTGGTGAGGGTTTCCTAATTTGCAAAATGGAGATAAAACAGCACCTGTTTTAAAGGTACTTAAAAGTACCTAATGTGCAAATGAAAGGAGTTAAAACAAGTAAAGCACTTAGAGCAGCTCCTGGGCAGACCACAGACCGTGCAGAAAAGGGAGGCAAATGGATGGCATTGCCTGCGTGCTCTTGTGCCTGCTGCTTTCTTCTCCCACCCCCTCAGAGCTCTTCCGATGCGGTAGGCTCTGCACTAAGTGCTTGACATGCTTCCCTCCCTTTAATCTGTACAAGGCCACTGTGAAATAGGTGCAATTATTATTTGTATTTTTCAGATGAGAAAATTGGATTGCCTTGCTTTATATGTGCATGCACTCACAAATAAATACCCACACACATCACCAGTCAGGTCACCATTATGCCTTACACTTATTTCTGAGTCTTTCTGACTTGCCAGGTAGTATTTTTTTTTATATCTGACACGGCCACCATGTACTGATTTTGTAGAATAAAGCACAAAGGAAAATACCAATTTCCATTTCAAAAAATCTCTTGGGTGGGACCCCACTCTTGCTGCTATATACCTCCTAGTCACCACTGATTACTTTTTCCCTTTAAATATGCTATTTTATAGACTTCCATCTGGATCTAGCTTGTTTGGCTTTGTGATGGGCACACCAAGGTATGTGTCCAGAAGTTTGACCAGTGGGGTGTTTCCTACTCCAGGACTAGGCACTCTTGGAGGCAATGTGGGAACAATTTTCAGTAGCCATCTCATGTTGTAATAATAGAAATGTAGTAATAATAGATCAGGCTCTTCCGGGCATTTGAAAGCAGACCTGACTCCTTTGGAATGTTTTCTTTAAAAAAGTTGATCAATTTTTCTATACTTAATGCCAATGACTGTGTCAGCATTGCTGATTCGGAGGCTAATTACATGATTTCATAGCTATTCTGGGAAAACATGAACATACTGGAAATAGAATGAGGGAGGGTATGAGAGTGTTGACCTAAAAATGGAGACAAGCCAAACTGTTAATGACTTCCATGGTGCTCAGCAGAAATCATCTCTCATGGTGTGTGTTGATATAGTTAGAATCTAGGAATTACAGATTTTCAAGTTACGGATCACTTAACAAGTGGCTATAAGAAGTCATCAAAATCCTAGAGGAGACCACAGGCAACAACCTCTTTGACCTCCATCACAGCAACTTCTTGCTAGGCATGTCACCAGAAGCAAGGGAAACAAAAGCAAAAATGAACTATTGGGACTTCATCAAGATAAAAAGCCTTTGCACAGCAAAGGAAACAGTTGACAACACCAAAAGACAACCTACAGGATAGGAGAAGATATTTGTGAATGTCTATCAGAGATAAAGGGGTAGTATCCAAGATCTAAAAAGAACTCATCAAATTCAACACCCAAAAAACAAATTATTCGGTCAAGAAAAGCCTGAGTCAGAAGGCATGAACAGACATTTATCCAAAGAAGACACACAGATGGCCAAAAGACACATGAAAAGATGCTCAATATCACTCCACATCAGGGAAATACACATCAAAACAATAAAAAGCCACTTTATACCTGTCAGAATGGCTAAAATTAACAAATCAGGAAATGACAAATGTTGAGAGAGAGAAAGGGGAACCCTCCTACACTGCTAATGGGACTGCAAGCCAGTACAGCCACTCTGGAAAATGGTATGGATATTCCTCAAAAAGTTAAAAATAGAACTATCCTATGCAATTGCACTACTAGGTATTTACCCAAAGGACACAAATGTAGTGATCTAAAGGGGTACCTGCACCCCAATGTTTATAGCAGCAATATCCACAACAGCCAAACTATGGAAAGAGCCCAGATGTCCACCGACAGATGAATGGATAAAGAAGATGTGATATACATATGTATACACACACACACACATATATATATATACCATGTGGTATTATTAAGCCATCAAAATGATGAAATCTTACCATTTGCCATGACGTGGGTGGAACTAGACAGTATTATGCTAAGTGAAATAAATCAATCAGAGAAAGACAATTATCGTATGATCTCATTCACATGTAGAATTTAAGAAACAAAACAGAGGATCATAGGGAAGGGAGGGAAAAATAAAATAAGACGAAATCAGAGAGGGATACAAACCATAAGAGACTCCCAACTCTAGGAAAGAAACTGAAGGTTGCTGGAGGGGAGGTGGGGAGGGTAACAGGGTGATGGCCATTAAGGAGGGCACATAATGTAGTGAGCACTAGGTGTTATACGCAACTGATGAATCACTGAACTCCACCTCTGAAACTAATAATACAGTATATGTTAATTAATTGAATTTAAATAAAATTAAGTTAAAATTTTAAAAAGAAGACATCTCCTCTTATAATTAAAAAAGAAATTAAGGTCTGCTTTTAAGATAGTCATTATTCAACAACATTTTATCGACAATTTTTAGCTTGGTCCCTATTTGAAGGAAGTACAGTGTATCTCATATAAAAAATTACATGTAAAGACATAGTAATCTTTGGAAATCCTTCAAAATTAAGTCAGACATAATAGAAGTTAGGGGACATCTGGGTGGCTCAGTCAGTTAAGTGGCTGCCTTCGGCTCAGGTCATGGTCCATCGTCCTGGGATTGAGACCCACATCGGGCTCCCCGCCCAGCAGAGAGCCTGCTTCTCCCTCTCCCTCTGCTTGCCACTCTGCCTGCTTGGGTTCTCTCTCTATCCCTCTGTCAAATAAATAGATAAAATCTTTTTAAAAACAACAACAACAAAGAGGATAGAAGTTAGGAGAGATGAGAGCAGAACAACTCACAAGGGTTAAGGAACTCAGACCAACCAATTTATGTGGCTCCTTCCCAGGCCAATATTTATATACATGTTTTAAAATGTACATGTTAAATAATTTACATACATGTTAAATTTATATACATGTTAAATATTTATATACATGTTAAGTTATATAACATGTTAAATACATGTTTATTACATGCATTCTTAAAGTAATTAAATTGTTGAATCCATTAAGCAATAGGTATATATGAGACAAAAACCTACTCAAATTGGTTTTAGCAATAAAGGAGTCTATGTGATCAAAGGCTCCATTTTCTCCCACTCTGTCTTTTGTAACATAAGCTTTATCCTCAGAATCTATATAATGGCCTTCCAGTGAAGCCTCATGGTTTCACTGCTGGTGACAGTAATACAGACACAATAAAACCAACTTTACATGTTATATCTCAGCATTTAGTACAAAACGAATATATTCTCTGCCATTTTCCACAATTGAATTTTTTTTCTTTACCTTTCTTTTAACAAGATAGCTCAGCAAGTGTGATCTTAGATGTCATTGTTCTGATCTGGTTATACACCCATGTCTGAAAAAAATCACTGTGGTTAAAGGATGGGATGCAGAGATTGGCTTAAGTCAGCACAGCCCACATGTTCCAGAACAGAGTGATGTACCCAGCTCTACATTCATGAACCTCCAGATTTCCATTAGCAGACACGTTCCCTCCTTCCCCAATCTTTAGCAAGATTGGGATCAACACCACTCATTTAAGATTTTTATAACATTAGGCCTCAAAAGAGAAGGGTTGATATTTCAATCACCACTCTCCCAGGAAGTGTCTCTTTTCACATAGGAATCAGTTATCTCAGGGGCCAGCCCTTCATACCACAGAATCATGGGAGAGACTGTCCTTGTAAGTCCTTATTTCCTCCAAAGAAATGGGTTCCTATTGGCTTATCTCTGAATAACTTTTAGTCTGGACAAAAGGTAAAAGTTCTATTTCTTGATCCAAAGAAAGTCAGTTATATTCACTTTTAACTTTCTGATAAGTATAACAAATTAAAAAAAGAAAGATGGACAAATCACAGGCATACAGCTAAATAAATTTCATTAAGTGAATATACTTTATAACCAACATCCAAATCAAGATATAGTACATGACTGTCAGCCCAGAAGTCTCCCCTCAAGCCCCTTTCAGTACCTAACCTCTACCCACCAAGACTAATCAGCATCCTACCTTTTAACATCACAGATTGATTTTGCCTCTACTGACTTTATTTAAATTAAATCACATAGCATCTATTCTTTTCTACCCAGGCTCTATAGCTCAACACTGTTGTTTTAGGTGGTTAAAGTTCCTTTCATTCTTACAAATATATTGTAAGAAAGAAAAGCGAATGGTGAATTTATCATTTCACTCACAGAAATAAACGGGATGCATTTTCAAGTTATATAAGCATCCCTCAAAGATGTGGCATGAGGTTTGATTCCAGAGACCCAAAAGACTTCCAGGTAGCCAAACAGTGATAAGCATACCCACTCTGATTTGACCCTGACAAAAAGAACATTTAGAAGAGCAGCCAGATACTATACTAAGTGTTTTATGTGGGTTTTTTAATCTCCACAACTTTATGATGCTTTATATTTAGTAGATGAAGAAATTGAGATCTTATGTTATGAAACTTGTCTAAGGTCACAGAGGTAATCATATTACAACAGTGCAAGATTCTGGATATGAATCCACTGTCTCTGGAGCTCATGTTCTCAGCCACTAAGCCATGTTCTCCTCTGAGACACAGAATAAAATAATTCACATTATTCAATGTAATGTGCATATCTATCTCCAGTATGCTACAAATACTACTTCACATCAATAATAATAATAAAAATAAAAATATTTTAGATGACTTCTCCTTACTGTAAAAAACATTGTCTGTAAGTTAAAGGACGGTATTTGATTAAATTGACCAATATGTTAAGGAAATTATAGACTTGGTTTGTAGCCTATAGTGGGCATTTCCTCCTTCTTTCTCCTCCTATAGAACCACAATTTTCATTCCAGTGTCTTACTTCTCTCATTCATTCCATATATTTCATGTATATACACTGATGGGTTTAAGCCAAATGGTACACTCCATTACCTGGCCACAGTAATTAATTCAGGGAAGGGCTCATGAGGCAATTCACATCAATGAAAAAAGAGATATTTGCTGGAGGTTTTAGGGAAGAGAGCATCCTTACTTTCCTGCTGAAGCTACTTGAAGATATACTTTGAATTATTTTGATCAGTGGGTGTGTGGATGGGGGATCTAGAACTGTAGCTGTTTTTCTATCATAAGGAGAATCAGCCCAAGAAAAGAACCAAGACACGAAGGAAGGAAAAGCCAAGAGAATCACTGATGAATAAAGACCCCTGATAAAACCACATGTGGAGGGGCACCTGGGTGGCTCAGTTGGTTAAGCATCCAACTCTTTATTTCAGCTCAGATCATTATCTCAGGGTCATGAGATGGAGCCCAGTTTCGGGGCTCCATGCTGGGCACGGAGCCTCTTAAGATTCTCTCTCTGCCCTTCCTCCTCCCTTTTTCTGTCTCTAAACAAAACAAAACAAAACAAAAACAAAAAACAGGAGTGTTTGAGTCCCCCCTCAACACCACATAACGAAGTCTCAAGACCACACTACTGTGGTTCACTGATAAATTCATCTGACACTTTCAGTTGTATCTTCAACGATTATCCAACTAACTGCCCTGCTGCAAAACTAACACTCTCCATGTATTCTACAATCTTCTTTAAAACATACTTACTAAGACCCTTGTCACACTTTATAATCATCGCCAGTACCTCCTCCTTTATGCCCACACACTTCTTTTCCCACCAGTTGAATTATGTTGCCAACAAATCAGTCAGGTTTGCTCAAACCTGCTTATTCCAGTTGAGCTTATTACTATAAACATATAACTCAGATGGATATCACCAAAAAAACAATTAAAAATAACTGAAAAAGCAAAGCTGTTTTAATACAAATTAAGTTAAATATTTCAGAAACTCCAAGTAATAGAATTATACCGTGTCCTGCACTTTAGTGAGTCAATAAAGGTGAAACTCTAACAACTACTGCCTTTGAATTACAAATTGAACAGGCACTCCAAAAGATAGGTGAAGAAATCTCAAAAACAGAGGAGCTTCCTCACCATTCATTTTATAAGTAGTTTCAAGTTTCCATCCCATTTTTAGGAGACATAACTGGGAATCAAAAGTGATAAAACTACTGTGTTATCATGTATGTCTGAAAGAGATTACAGAACTCCGATCATGAGACCCATGTGGGGGAAAAAGAAGGCCATAAGTCTATTCCAAAAACTTGACAAAAGTATACATATTTACATTTTAGGTTTGAATTACACATTTAATATGTTAATTTTTAAAGATTCCCTTAAAAAAGGGAAAAGAAAAAAATTAAGAAAAGATTCTAGATTTTAGCCATATTGTTGATTAGCCAACGGCTATATCAGGTAAGAATGTTTCTATGTTTCTGCCATTGTTCAAAAGCAAGAAAAGTTGTGCAGTGTACCAGGGTTCCCCGCAAGTACCTTGGGTCCAAAATGAGATGGAGAAACTAAGTGGGATTACCACAAATAAATCCAAGTTTATACTGAAAACAATGCTAGCTTATGGAGTCATAGCATCTTTTATTATCTCATATGCCTAAGAACTACAACAATGTCACAATAGGTGATCAAAATATTCTCGTTAAACTATTTTTCCTGGAAGTATTCTAATTTTATGGAAGACTGTCCTTTCAGCTGTGGGATATTGCTAAATGATTGTCAATGATAAATCATTCCTTACTATCATACTCTAAGGGGTCTAAGATAATTCCTTATCACTTTTTCAGAAAACTAAAGAACAAGATAAAGTCAACAAAAATATATCACACTCATTCGCTCACTCATTATATTCAACCTCTCTATTAGTCTTTAGTCCTGTCCAGATAAAATCTTTCCAATGGGCTAATTATTCTAACATGCTCAACGTTCTAATTTCAGTGAATTGTCTCACTTGATATTGAACTAGTTAACAGCTACAAATTATTTGTCTATATTTCCAGGAAAGTGCTGTTTAATTTATTTTTATTTTATTCTGAAAAGTAAAGGTACATAAAGATACTACTACATTTTTTGCTATGTACAAATTACTAAAGTAAAATGCTTTTTCTTTATTGTTTTTATCATATATTTTACTTATTTTTTCTAGTTAATTTTGTCCACTAGTTAAATGTTTGAATTAAAATTTAAAGTTCTGGGATAGATAATTCTCAAAGTAACTAACATAATATTGAATGTGGATAAAATGCCATACCCTTACGAGGAACAGTACACAATGCATGCATCAAGGGGCAGGCCAGAAAGCAGAATGGGCAGACCCTAGCCCAGCTTCTGCCCTCATGAGCTTTCTTGATTCTAGCATAACAAAAATAATTCATGACAACTTGTTACTATTGAATGACTATTACTTTAGATGGAAAGTTTAACTTTCTCAACATTAACAAAAGTACAAGTCCACCTGTTCTTGCAGTCATCCCACATGGATTTCTTTCTCGTGGTAATGTTTAGGAGTTTCATTTCTGACAGTAATCTAAGTGTATTCTCCCACGTGAGTATGGAATGTGAACCTTTCAAATACCCAAATAATCATCATCAATGATTTAAGCCAGCAAATATTTTACACTTAGATGATGGGAAACAGAAGCCTACACAATTTAATCATGGTCATAAAATGTCACTGAATAGTACAGCAACATAGCCAAGCTAATTACTTCGGCAGTACAGATTATGACACTGAAGAGAGTGGGTGGTAATCTACATCACAGCCATTAAAACCGTTACACATGATGATTCAGATGTTTCCATGGAGAAAGGCTGAGATAAAAGGAAATTACCCAGGTTTCTCTTATCAACATGGAGTCAGAAATTAAGCAAAACTCAGGGGAGGTTGCCTAAATTAAATAAATAAGCACATCAATTTCCTACTTTCTCACCTAACTTTGTGAGAGAAATCCCAACCCTCAAACCTAAATAGGAGCTAGCATAGATCCTTGCTCAGAAGAATAAATTTAATAATCAAGTGGAATAATAAACTTTAGGATCTGTGGACTAGACAAAACAGAGTGGCATTATCAGACCCAGCTCCTTTCACAAGGGGGGAAAAAAAAAAAGAAAGAAAGAAGAAAAGCAATTTCAGGCAAACTGGCATCTGAACTTTTTTCCTAAAGTAAACAAATAAATAAAATTACATTAAAATAAATATAAAAAAGAAACAAAATTTTCAAAGCACACACCTGTTAGGAAATTCTTCCTTTCATCTAATTTCCCCTGGTGGGGTCATAATATCCCTCTGTTTCCTGCTGATACTTTCACCCTGAAATGGAAGCAGGAAGGAGACGGTGAAAGTACAGAGATACTAATGTGCCACTAATACTGACACACTTGATTAATCTGAGTTATATAGGCCAGAAATCTGAAGAAAATGTGCTCACAGGCATGGCAGTGGTTGGAGGAAAGATGACTGGGGAAGAGGGGTGAGCTACCCATTTAGCTCCTGGTGGGCTGGCATTACCTTGATAAATCCCTCATAGGCTTGGCTCAAGAGCCTCGAAAGCTCATAAACTTGATGTCTCAATTCACCATGCATCATCCCACTAATCCAGCACACAAAGACTGATATGTAAACTCAATTTCAAGAAACTGATTTGCAAAGAAAAGCGCTCACTGTTACTCATTGCTATGGCCCATGTACTCTTTACCTGCAGGACCACTGTATGGGCAGCTAGATTATAATCAAAAGGTTTCCTGGGGATCATAACCTCACAATGAGTAGTATCAGTTCTATACTTCCTCTAGGTCAAGGACTCTTTTCCCTGGATATAGTCAATCTTTGTCCCCGTGATCTTTCTTTTTCTGAAATTTCAGGGCTAGCCAAAGCCCCGCACCATCTGACTGACGCTATTTTCTTAAGCTACTAAATATATTCAATCAGGTTACAGTTCAATGTTACCTGCTGAGCCACCATTCTTTCGCTTTAGAGAAGATTTTGCTATTCTGTCCTGTGATCCTTTTAAACTTTTAATTCTCAACAGACAATCTAAAGTCTGACTGAAGAGGAAAGGCATTCACCTTCACCTTCAAATATTCACAACACATAGTAATGTTGAATTTTTAAAATTCCTCTTTAGTTAGCCTTTCTTCACACGTCTCCAAAGTGTCATCTGGTCAAAAGACTGTTTCAAGCAAGAATAGCTCTGTGAGGGAAGGGGAGGTGACTGAGAAGTGTTAGTATTCGGATACTTGGATATGGGAATACCAATTTATTTTAGCCATTGTCAGTTCGCAGACCAACCTGTCAGAAGCTCAAAATCATATCTAAAATAAAAGTAAGGACAAGAAAACTAAGATGAGTCAGAAACAAAAAAAAAGCAAACAGAAACCACAGTTCAGCAACAGTGAACCCCAGAATAGGCTCGGGCAGAAAATGGGTGCTGGTGGGACATAAAAGAGTCAGAGGAGAACTGGGGTTGCCTCATTGGACATCCCAGAGGGTACCTTTCATACCCCCATGCACTGTAAATGCTGCCTGCGACACTGGCCACACACATGCACAGCATCTTCAGAAGTTCTAGATCCCAGATCTCAAGAATAAGGAGAGCCAAGGGAACCAAAAGGGGAGGGCAAAGCAGGCAGGATAGAAGATGGGAGGCCTCTGCACTAAGAGGCCTTTAAAAAATTAAAACTGTCTCAGGGAGCTTTTCTATAGTTCTGGCAAGATAGGAAACACATTCGTTTTTTGTTTTTGTTTTTGGTTTTGGTTTTATCTATTTATTTGACAGACAAATCACAAGGAAGCAGAGAGGCAGGCGGGGGGGGGGGGGGCAGGCTCCCCGCCGAGCAGAGAGCCCGATGTGGGGCTCGATCTCAGGACCCCGAGATCATGACCTGAGCTGAAGGCAGAGGCATTAACCCACTGAGCCACCCAGGCGCCCTGGAAACACATTCTTTAAGTGGGACTGGTCTAGGACAGCAAATTGAAACAAGTTACACACCCTGCTCATATAGGGAGGGGTAGGTGGGGAAGATGGCAAAGCCCAAGAAGTACTGTTTCCAAGTTACACACTTGATGGAGGATGGTGTTTCCAAACATATATTCCAATACAGCCAGGTGCACCACTGAGAAAAAGCTTGGGTAGCCAAGAAATATTTGTGAAATGAGTAGAGTGTGTTCCCCTGGTGGGAATTTACAATTTTCAATAATTTATAACAATTCACATATAAAAGGCTCATCTGGTTGTTGGTTGTTGTTTTTTGTTTTGTTTTGTTTTTTTAATATGGAATTTCTTCCTGTGACATGAACAATCTGTGGAACATGCTTTAGGAACAGACAATTACTGTCATATGAAAGAGCTATTTAATTCTCCTTCAGGACTGATAGTACATATAGGTTGAGAAATACTGTATTTCTAACCAAATAAGATGAGAGATAAAGAGATCAGGTGAGGTAAAGTGGTTAGGGAACGGCTTAGGCTGGTCGAACTGAGGCTCAACCATAATGACAAACCATTAGGCTCTCAATCTCTCTCTCTCTCTTTCTTTCTCTCTGCCTCTCTCTCTCTCTCTCTCTCTCTCTCTCTCTCTCTCTCACATACACACACATACTCTGGAACTGCACAGTCTACAAATGCTATATGGTCCTACAAAGTCATAAAGAACTTAAACTCTATCTTTTTATTCTGCCATTCTTTTTTTTAAATATTTTATTTATTTATTTGACAGACAGAGACCACAAGTAGGCAGAGAGGCAGGCAGAGAGAGAGGAGGAAGCAGGCTCCCCGCTGAGCAGAGAGCCCAATGGGGGTCTCTATCCCAGGACCCTGGGATCACAACCCAAGCCGAAGGCAGAGGCTTCAACCCACCGAGCCACCCTTATTTTGCCATTCTTAACTCGTGGTTTCCATGCTCCAACTTACATAACAGGGCATAAAGTCAGCCCACCACCAGTTTTTTTTTTAATTGAGTTAAAATTTATATACAGTGAAATGCACAAATCTTACATGTACAGTTCAATGGGTATACTGTTAGAACTAACACCCCAATGAAGAGAGAAAATGTTTCCACAATGGCAGCAAATTACTTTGAGTTCCCACTCTATTCCATTCCCTATAAGCAACCACTGTTCTGGTCAGTTTCTGTAGGTTAGTTTTTCATGTTCTTGAACTTCATATAAATGGAGTCATAGAGAGTATTCTTGGCTGTATCTGGATTCTTTCATTCAGCATGATGATTTTGAGATTTATCCATGTGATAGCATATATCATTTGTTCTTTCTTTCTCCTTAAAAAAGCATGTTTGTTGTGCAGTACTTTATTGTATAAATATACCACAGTTTTCATGCACTATCCTATCAGGAGATGTTTGAGCTATTTCCAGCTTTGAGCTTTTATGAATAAAGCTGCATAACTATTCTTGTATGAGTTTCTTTCTGAAGACATGTATTCACTTCATATTCACTGAGAGGCCTGGAAACAGCAATATTCCAATAGTTATAACCACACCTGGTACCCAGCTATTGATTTCTAAATACCATCCTGCACTAAAATATCACAGTGGGAAATAGATACAAAAGTAATCAGGGGTGAGCTATATCATGTTAGCAACTTACTCTCAAATGGCTTAGGAAAAAAGTTGATTATACTTACTGCCAAGTATTCTGTCAGTTTGAGATTGCTACTATTTTACATAAAAAATAAAACCAGGGAGAAAATCCTTTACACACAGATTACACTTAAGTCTTTAGAACACCATGAATAAAGTTTCTAGTACATATTAACCTGCCAAGGACAGGTAAGAGCACATGACAGGAGATAACATTAAATAAGAGATGCAAACTTCTGGCCCAGATTTATAAAGATTGTTCCCAGCAGGAAGACAACTATGACGTTATTTTGGGTCACTTTAAATTGTCCAGTCTTCATCTCAAAAATTTCAGATGTTCCTGTCTTCAAAGTTGAGTTTAAATCCAGTTTCTGATTCTATTCTCATTGTGCTGCTCAAAGAAGGCAAATAGAGATCTTTGATCTCTTTGGGTATAGGTCATCTAAATCCAGTTCTCCAGTGGTGGTAGGGAGAAGCAGGGGAGAATAACAGATGAAAAGTAAAGCAGGTTATTCTTTTTTTTTTTTTTTTCAATGTAATTCTGTCCCTGCTTTTCAGAACATTCTTCCTACCTTCCATTTCTTCCCTAGTGAAAACCCAAAGTCACCAAAGTACCAAAATATTTGGGCAATGTACAATATGGTAGAAGAAAGAGAGAACCATCATATTTCCCCCTCCCCAACCTAAGAAAGTATAATGACATAGCCCATATATTATATAACTTTTTCACATATTGTAAGAAGTCATTCACATTATGACTTTTCATGTGAATATTTGAAGTACCAACATTTCTAGTACTCTCTGATGTATTACGTAAGATCCTCGTTCTAATTTAACGTCCTTCCATTTTTGTCAACAGCTCATCAAAGTACTGACAGCTCAAACAGGCAGCATATGCTCTTCATTCATTCTTGCCCCAAATAATTATTTGAGCAAACAATTATTAGTTGCTAATTTACCATTTGCCAAAAGATATTTTTATTCATTGATTTAACTATCAAATCCCTTGTTTGGAGCTCAAACTGAGGTACTGCAACATGGGATAAGTACCCTTTATTCCTAAAGCTAAATCTCTGTCTTTCTCCCTCCCTTTTTCACAGCCCTCTACTTCTGCCAGACACGTTATTATTTCCTCCTATTGCATTCTATTGCATCCCTGTTCAGCTGTTAAAAACTCTCTGTACCTTCAAACTTTTCCAGAAGTATTTTTTTGGTTATAACAACATAGTCAACATCTGGCTTTTCCCTGATGATATCTTCAACCTTGAAATCTGCCAAAACAGATTAATTCTTCTTATTCCTTCCAACTCAAAGAGGGTTAAACCTTAACTTACTGCCCACCATCCTTCAGTTGTCCTCATGCAAACTTCCCTTTCTGCCTTCCATATTTTATGCAATCTGCTTCTGTTACATGTGCAGCCCAGTCAACATCAGCCTACACTGATAGGGACACTTCACTGCAAATACCTCCTGGTCATCAAAGCTGAAACAATTTGAGCAAGAAAATAAAGATCAGTATTAAATTACATCATGAGTCCATACTGATATGGACTCATACAGATACAAATAAATTATTGAATAAATTACAGTTGACCCTTGAACAATATGGGTTTGAACTGCATGGTTCTACTTATATGTGGATTTTTTCTCTGATAAATATGGTACTGCAAATTTACTTTTTCTTGTGATTTTCCTAATAATACTTTCTTTTCTCTAGCTTACTTTATTGTAAAAAAAAACAGTATATAATACACATAACATACAAAACATGTCTTAACCAACTATTTATGTTATCAGTCAATAGTAAGCTATTAGTAGTTAAGTATCTGGGGAGTCAAAAGAAATACATGGATCTTCAATCGTGTACCTCTAACCCTCACATTGTTTCAGGGTCAACTATAATAAGTGAGGAAGAAGAAATAAATCTCCCATGTAGAATATAATTCCAAATAGTTTACATAGACACTCTACCTTCAAAAAGGGGGAGAATAATAATCCACTCCTTAAGTGTGGTTTGAGCATGGCAACTTTCTTCCAGAATATGTGGTGGGGGAAGGGGCAGGAGTAATGGGTAATAGGACAGAAACTTTACAGGGAAGAACCTGATAAAAACTACCTCAACCAGGTGATCAAGATTCACATTAACAGTGGGAAGCAGTGTACCTTTGATATAATATGATGAAACTGGCACTTTATCTTTGCGGTCTTCCTTCTAAAAACCCATAATCTGAGTCTAATCATGAGAAAAACATCGACAAATTCCAATACATGGGCATCCTACAAAATACCTAATCAGTACTCCTCAAAATAATCCAGGTCATTAAAAACAAGGAAAGTCCAAGAAAATGTCATAACTGAGAGGGGTCTATGAACACATGACAACTAAATGTAATATGGCATCCTGGATGGGGCCTTGGAAGAGAAAAAGGACATTAGGTAAACTCTAATAAAGAAATCTAGACTCTGCTGGGAAGATGGCAGAGTAGGAGGGCCCTAAACTCACTTTGTCCCACAAGTATAACTAGAACATTCATATCAGCTTAAATAACTCCCAAAACAACCTGGAAACTGGCAGAACAAACTCCACAACTAAAGGGAGAAAAGAGGTATCATCAAAGAAAGTAGGAAGGAGGTTGCCTAGGTGGTTCACTTGGTTAGGCATCTTGATTTCAGCTCAGGTCTTGATCTCAGGGTTGTGAGTTCACGCCCTGTGTTGGGATCTGTACTTTGCATGGAGCCTGCTTAAAAACTAACAAACAAACAAACAACAAAAATTAAAAAGATTTAAAAGAAGGTAGGAAGGCTAAAGACATGATCTGAGAGCAAAATGGGCCAGGACCACCAGCAGTGGGTAGGGAGCCCTGGCATGGAAAAAAACAAACTTTCACATCAGAGAATGAGAATGCACAAATGAAGAGGATGAATCCCTGTAACATTTCCCTTTGAAAGTGAGGGGGGGGGGCGCCTGGGTGGCTGAGAGGGTTAAGCCTCTGCCTTCGGCTCTGGTCATGACCCGCATTGGGCTCTCTGCTCAGCAGGGAGCCTGCTTCCTCCTCTCTCTCTCTCTCTCTGCCTGCCTCTCTACCTGCTTGTGATCTCTGTCAAATAAATAAATAAAATCTTAAAAAAAAAAAAAAAAAAGAAAGTGAGAGGGGCTGCATTTTGTGAGTTCTTACAACTAGCAGGCCTTAAAGCCCAGAACTTTAAAAATCAGAGGGCTGAGGACACCTGGCTGGCTCAGTCAGCAGAACATGCAAATCCTGATTTTGGGGTCATGAGTTCTAGCCCCATGTTGGGAGTAGAGCCTACTTAAAAAAAAAAAAAAATTGCTGGGCTCAACTCTGGGAGAGCCTAAAGAGCTTTAGGAAGTGCAACCCCAACCCCTAAAGAGACAGCACCACAAACAAGCTGGGCAGATACAGCATAGAACCAGCAGTTTGAAAAATGCCTGGGGAAGATGGAAGAGAGAGTGATTTGTTCAGCTCAGGGCATGGCCCAGAGAGATAGGGATCAAAAGGAGATCCCTCCTGGAACAAAGGAGCTGGCAGGCACCATTCCCTCCCCCACCCACAGCATAAACAATAGCCACCTCTGGGAATCAGCAGAGTGCCTACACTGGATACATAACTTACATACACCAAGTCCCACCCCACCTCCCACCTCCACATCACCTGCCTCACCCCTACTGCCCAGCTGTGCTTCTGTGGATCTGCCCTTCCCATGCATGCTTCCCACTGCTGTGGGCCCATAACACCACATGTCCCAGCCCATGTATCTTGCAGGATGGTGGTTCCAGCAGCAGCAGGGGCAAGTCTCATTTCATAAGCAGACCACCACACATCTTGTTAAAAAGTACTCCACTTCTGCTGGCAACCAAACATTGCCCACAATAGGCAAAGAAAACCTCAGCAGACAACTAGGTTGAAGGAAAAAGAGGCCAAGAATCAACAGAGAACACGTGCAACACATAGGAGACATTCCCCAAGGCACCAGGCCTTGGGGAACAGGGGAAACTGCAATGCAGGGCACTATAGTGATGTCGGAAAAAAAGACAGGAGAAAAATTATTAAATTTCCTTACTATCTACAGCCCATTGACAAGACCTTGAAACAGGCAGAGTGACGTTCTTCTAGGGATTCAGCTGCCTCAATGTTAATATTTTGCTAAAGGCAACAGGTAATCTTAGACCAACCCCCAGGATCCTGTAAATTTACTTTAACATATAAAAATTCATTAAGAAACTTTATCTCTACCCACCCCTGCAAGATACATGCTGGCAATCATCCCCCAAGGATATGACCCACTGATATACAAGGCTTTCATGACTCAGGTTTTATTAGCCAGTAATAAGTGATCCTTTCCTAACAACACCTAGCCTCTTAAAGGCCCTGGAAATCTTGCTTCCAAAATTCCTTAGAGACTTATGCTATCCCTAACTCCCTTCCAACTTGAAAGTACATAATGGACCAGTCCTCATGAATCCAGTACAGCTCTTTCTGCCCACTGGTCCTGTCCCTATATTTCAAAAACAAAAACAAAAACAAAAACAAAAAACACGTTTTTGCACTGAAGACATCTCAAGAATTCTTTCTTGGCTGTTGGCTTCAAACCCTAATATCTTTCCTACAACATGTAAGACCTCTTCTTCATAAGGCTATTATGGTTAAGAACAAGAGAAAAGACTGACTTTCTTAACACATAGAAACAGACACAGAAAGTCAGACAAAATGATGAGACAGAGAAATGATGAGACAAATGAAAGAACGGGATGAGGGGGCAAAAGATATAAGTAATATCCCTGATAGAGAATTTAAAGTAATGATCATTGGGGCACCTGGATGGCTCAGTTGGTTATGCTTCTGCCTTTGGTTCAGGTCATGACCTCAGGGTCCCAGGATCAAGCCCTGCATAGGGCTCCCTGCTCAGCAGGAGCCTACTTCTCCCTCTGCCACTCCCCTTGTTTGTGCTCACTGTCTCTCTCTGTCAAATAAACAAATAAAATATTTTTAAAAATAAAGTAATGATCATAAAGATACTCACTGGACTTGAGAAAAGAGTGGACGACAACAGTGAGACCATAAACACAGTGAAGAAAAAGAACTAAGCAGAGATCAAGAACACAATAAATGAAATTTAAAACATACCTGATGGAATAAATAGCAGGCTAGATGAAGCAGAGGAATGAATTAATGACCTAGTAGACAGAGTAATGGAAACTAACCAAGCTGAGCAAAGGAGGCAAAAGAAAGAAAATTACACAAATTGAGAATAGTCTTAGGGAACTCAGTGATTCCGTTAAGCATAATGCCATCCACATTATAGGGATCTCAGAAGAAGAAGAGAGAGGAAAGGGGGCAGAAAATTTATTTGAAGAAATAATAATTACAAACTTCCCTAGTCTGGAGAAGGAAACAGATACCCAGATCCAGGAGGTACAAAGATTTCCCCCCCCACCCACAGAAAAATCTCAACCCATGGAGCTCCACACCAAGACAAATAGTAATTAAGATTTCAAACATAGTGATAAAGAAAAAATTTTTTGCAGCAAACAAGGACAATTACAAAAAATGGAAACCCCATAAGGCTATCAGCAAATTTTTAGCAAAAACTTTGCAGTCCAGAAGAGTGTGGCAGGATATATTCAAAGTGCTGAAAGGGAAAAGTCTGTAGCCAAGAATACTCTATGCAGCCAGGCTATCACTCAGAATAGGAGAGATAAAGAATTTCTCAAAAAAAAACACTAAAGTTCATGACCACTAACCCAGCCCTGCAAGAAATATTAAAGGGGACTCTTTGAGAGGAAGGTAAAAAGTATAAGAGCATAAAAAGTAAAAAAAAAAAAAAAAAAAAAGACAGTAAAAAGAACTATTTCTATAAAAATTAGTAAGGGGATTCATAAAATAAAAGGATATAAAATATGACCACACATACCTAAAACATAGGGGGAGAGGAATAAAGATTGGGTTTAAGCTTTAGCAATGATCAACTTAATATAGATTGTGATTTGCAGAAGATGTTATATATAAACCTAATGGTAACCACAAATAAAACCCAGTAATATATATACAAAAAATAAAAAGAAAGGAATCCAAGTATATCACTAAAGAAAACGAACAAACAATGAAAGAAAGTAAGAGAAGAAAGGATCAGAGAAACTCTATAGAAACAACAACAAAACTCTGTCTGTCAAATAAATAAAAATAAAATCTTTAAAAATGGATATATATATATATATATATATATATATATATATATATATAATTATTTTGGATGAAAATGAACTAAATTCACCAAACAAAATACATAAGGTAACAGAGTAGATTAAAATACAAGACCCATCTATATATATGTGCATATAAGAGACTCATTTCAGGCCAAAAAACACCTGCAAATGGAAAGTGAGGGAAAACAGTCATCACGCAAATGGGTGTCAAAAGAAAACCAGGGTAGCAATATTTATACTGGACAAAATAGACTTTGCAACAAAGACTGTAATAAGAGAGAAAAAAATGACACTATATAATAACAATAAATAATAAAGGAGACAATCCAACAAAAGGATAAAGCAATCGTAACTATTTATTGCACCCAATACAGGAATATCCAAATACATAAAATATTTAATGACAAACATAAAAAAAAATCAGCAGTAATACAGTAATAATACGGAACTTTAACACACACTTACATTGATGGTCACATCATCCATACAGAAAATCAGCAAGGAAACACCAGACATGCTGGACCAGATGGATTTTACAAACATATTCAGAACATTCCATCCTAGAACAGCAGAATACATATTCTTTAGAAATGCACATAGAACATTCTCCAGAATAGATCATCTATTAAGCCACAATACAAGTTTCAACAAATACAAAAAAAGTCAAAGTCATACCATGTATCTTTTCCTGACCACAGTGCTATGAAACCAGAAATCAACCACAAGAAAAAAATCTGGAATGGGCAGAAATACATGGAGATTAAATAATATGCCACTAAACAATGAATGGATTAACCAAAAAATAAAAGTAGAAATCAAAAATTACATGGAAACAAATGAAAATGAAAATACAATGGTCCGGGGTACCTGGGTGGCCCAGTCATTAAGTGTCTGCCTTCAGCTCAGGTCACGATCCCAGGGTCCTGGGATTAAGCACACCTCAGACTCCCTGCTCAGTGGGAAACGTGCTTCTCCCTCTCCCACCCCAATCCCCACTTGTATTCCCTCTCTTGCTAATTTTCCCTCTCTGTCAAATAAATAAATAAAATCTTTAAAAAGAAGAGAAAAGAAAAGAAAAAAACCCAAAATCTTGGGATATAGCAAAAGTGATTCTAAGAAAGTAGTTTATAGCAATACAGGCCTACCACAAGAAGCAAGAAAAGTTTTAAATGAACAACCTAACTTTCTACTTAAAGAAACTAGAAAAAAGAACAAATGAAACCCAAACAATAAAATCCAGCAAAAGGAAGGAAATAATAAATATTCAAGCAGAAATAAATGAGGTAGAAACTAAAAAACAACAGAATAGATTAATGAAAGCAGGAGCTGGTCCTTTGAAAAAAGCAACAAAGTTGATAAGCCTCTACCAAGACTCATCAAAAACAAAAAACAAAAACAAAAGAGACAGAGAAGATCCAAATAAAGATAATTACTAATGGAGGAGGAGAAAAAGCCACCACCACCACAGAATATTATGAAAACCCATATGCCAACATATTGGTCAACTTCAAAGAAATGGATAAATTTCTAGGAACATATAACCTACCAAAACTAAAGCAGAAGAAATAGAAATTTTGAACAGATCAATTACCAGCAATGAAACTAAAACAGTAAACAAAAACTTCCAACAAACAAAAATCCAGGACCAGACAGCTTCCCAGGTGAATTCTACCAAACATTTAAGGAAGAGTTAATACCTTTCTCCTCAAAGTATTCCATAAAATAGAAAGGGAAGGAAAACCCAAATTCATTCTATGAGGCCAGTATTACCTTCATACCAAAACCAGATAAAGATACCACAAAAAAAGGAGAACCACAGATCATTAACTCCAATAAGCATAAATACAAAACTTCTCAATAAAATACTAGCAAACCAAATTCAAAAATACATTTAAAAAAATCATTCACCAAGATCAACTGGTATCTATTCCTGGGTTGTAAGGATGTTTCAATATTTGCAAATCCACTAACATGATACACCCTATCAATTGAAGAAGGACAAGATCATTTTGATAGACACAGAATAAGCATTTGACAAAGTACAACATCCACTCTTGATTAAAAAAAAAAAACCTTCAACAAAGTAGGTTTAGAGGGAACATACATCAATATAATAAAACCATATATGAAAACCCACAGCTAAAAATCATCCTTAAAGGGGGAGAACTGAGAGCTTTTCCTCTAAAGTCAGGAAAAGACAAGGATGTCCACTCTTAGCACTTTTATTCAACATAGGACTGGAAGTCCTAGCCACAGCAATCAGACAACAAAAAGAAATAAAACGCATCCAAACTGGTAAGGAAGGAGTAAAACTTTCACTATACATAAAGGACATGATTCTATATATAGAAAACCTGGAAGACTTCATGAAAAACTGCTAGAACTGATACACAAATTTAGTAAAGTTGCAGGATTAAAAAAGTCAATGTATAGAAATCTGTTGCATTTCTATACACCAATAATGAAGCAGCAGAAAGAGAAAATAAGAAAACAATCCCATCTATAATTACATCAAAAACAATAAAATATCTAGGAATAAACTTAATCAAAGAGGTGAAAGACCTGTATTCTGAAAACTATAAAACACTGATGAAAGAAATTCACAAAGAAATGGAAAGACATTGCATGTTCATGGGTTGGAAGAACAAATATTGTTAAAATGTCTATATTGCTCAAAGCAATCTACAGATTTAATGCAATTCCTATCAAAATACCAACACATTTTTCACAAAACTAGAACAAACAGTCCAAAAATTTGTATGGAAACACAACAGACCCCAAATAGCCAAAACAATCTTGAAAAAAGAAAAACAAAGCTGAAGCTATCAAGTTCTATTACAAAGCTATGGTCATCCAAACAGCGTAGTATGGACATAAAAATAGACACATAGATCAACAGAACAGAATAGAAAACACAGAAATAAACACACAATCATATAGCCAATTAATCTTTGACAAAGGAGGAATGAATAACCAATGGGAAAATGACAGTGTCTTCAACAAACGGTGCTGGCAAAACTGGACAGCCACATGCAAAAGAATGAAACCGGACCACTTTCTTTCACCATACACAAAAATACACTCTAAGGGATCAAAGACCTAACTGTGAGACCTGAAACCATAACAATCCTAGAAGAGAGCACAGGCGGTAACATCCCAGACTTCAGCCAAAGCAACATTTTCCTAGATATGTCTCCTCGGCAAGGGAATAAAAGCCAAAATCAACTACTGGGACTACATCAAAACACAAATTTCTGCACAGTGAAGAAAACAATCAACACAACTGAAAGGAAACCTACTGAATGGGAGAAGATATTTGCAAATGACATACCCAATAAAGGGTTAGTATCCAAAATATAGAAAGAACTGATACAACTCAACACCCCCAGAAACAAATAATCCAGTCAAGAAATGGGCAGAAGGGGCGCCTGGGTGGCTCGGTGGGTTAAGCCGCTGCCTTCAGCTCAGGTCATGATCCCGGGGTCTGGGATTGAGCCCCACATCAGGCTGTCTGCTCTGCAGGGAGCCTGCTTCCTCTTCTCTCTCTCTGCCTGCCTCTCTGCCTACTTGTGATCTCTATCTGTCAAATAAATAAATAAAATCTTTAAAAAAAAAAAAAAAAGAAAAGAAAAGAAATGGACAGAAGACCTGAACAGAGATTTCTCCAAAGAAGACACACAGATGGTCAACAGATACATGTAAAGACGTTCATCACTTACCATCAGGGAAATGCCACCCCAAACTCCAAGGAGGTATCACCTCACAGCTGTCAGAATAGCTAAAATCAACAACCCAACAGACAACAGGTGTTGGGGAGGATGTGGAGTGAAAGAAACCCGGGTGCAATCTTGGTGGAAAAGCAAACTGGTGTAGCCACGGTGGAAAACAGGATGGAGTTTCTTCAAAAAATTAAAAATGGAACTACTGGGTGGCTCAGTGGGTTAAGCCTCTGCCTTCAGCTCAGGTCATGATCTCAGGGTCCTGGGATAAGCCCCACATTGGGCTTTCTGCTCAGCAGGGAGGCTGCTTCCCTCTTCCCCCTGCCTGCCCCTCTGACTACTTGTGATCTCTTTCTCTGTCAAAAAATAAAATCTTTGGGACGCCTGGGTGGCTCAGTTGGTTGGACGACTGCCTTCGGCTCAGGTCATGATCCTGGAGTCCCGGGATCGAGTCCCGCATCGGACTCCCAGCTCCATGGGGAGTCTGCTTCTCTCTCTGACCTTCTCCTCGTTCATGCTCTCTCTCACTGTCTCTCTCTCAAGTAAATAAATAAAATCCTTAAAAAAAATTCTTTAAAAATAAAAAATGGAACTACCATAAGATTTAATAATCACACTATGGAGGATTTATCCAACAAATACAAAGACACTAATTCAAAGGAATACATGCACCCCTCTGTTTACTGCAGCATTATTTGTAATAGCCAAACTATGGAAGCAGCCTAAGTGTCCATCAATAGACGAATGGATAAAGAAGGTGTGGTAAATATATATATATATATATATATATATATATATATATATATACACACACACACATACATACACACATATACACAATGGAATATTATTCAGCCATAAGAACGAATGAAATCTTGCCATTTGCAATAACATGGATGGAACTAGAGAGTATAATACTAAGTGAAATAAGTCAGTCAGAGAAAGACAAATACCACATGTGGAATTTAAGAAACAAATGAACAAAGGAAAAGATAAAGGAAAGAGAAACAAACCAAGAAACAGATTCTTAACTATAGGGAACAGATTACCATTTGTTAACCAACTGTTAACCTATCTCCCCTTTACCAGAGGGGAGACAGGTGGGAGGATGGTGAAACAGGGAGTGGAGATTAAAGAATGGACTTATCATGATGAAATAAAATAGGACAAAATGATAAAAAAAGAAATCTACATAAAGTAGGTATTAGCTAATAAAAATGTATCAATATTGGTTTATTAATTTTACAAAATATATCATATTAATATGTTATTAATAAGCGACACTGGGTGGGGGACAAATGCGGACTCTGTACCATCTTTATTTTTCTATAAATTTAAAAATGTTCTAAAACATAAAGACGATTTTCTTTTTTTTTTTTTAATTTTATTTATTTCTTTGACAGAGACAGATCACAAGGAGGCAGAGAGGCAGGCAGAGAGAGAGGAAGGGAAGCAGGCTCACTGCCAAGCAGAGAGCCCAATGCGGGGCTTGATCCCAGGACCCTGGGATCATGACCTGAGCCGAAGGCAGAGGCTTTAACCCACTGAGCCACCCAGGCGCCCCAAGACTATTTTCAAAAATACAGTTTTTGGCTACATCTAGGATTTATCTCTATGTCTGTGCCCTTCCTTCCTCACTGTCTACCAATTAAAAGTCTAAATTTCTTAGCTTAGTATCCAAGGTCCTAGCTGACTGCAAAATACTGTCCCCTGGTAATTTATAATTCTTCCTATCAAGCGGTGAAATCTTTTCCTCTAACTCATATATGGACTCAGTGAGTGACTTACTTATGTGAAACAATTGGAGGCTTAGAAAGTGCTTGAGCATTGGGTCTTACCTTCTTTGCTGCTCTTGGAATGCAGTTGCTAGATGAAAAAGCCCATGGTAGACAGCTGATTTGACAACATGGGGAACTGAGACACATCAGCCATCAACCTGGACATGTGAATGAAGTCATCCAAACCCAGCTGATCATTCAGCTGACTTCATCTGGATGAGTAAACCCAAGGAAAACCGCTAAAAAACTAACCAACTGCTGCCAGCCCCAACTGCAGACCCATATAGTAGCGAGTAAATAATTGTTTTTAACACATTAAAAGTTGATTGTTTGGGGGGAGGGGCAGTGGGTGGTGTTCTTACATGACACATCAACAAAGATGAACCGATGCATGCTTCCATTAACTTAACCCAGCCAAGTCACATTTCCAGCTTTGCTTTCCAGAATTCCCCTATGCGCCTCCCAAACTGCATGTTTTTATTCCTTAGAAATTATTTGCACTTTCCTAAATATTTCCTAACAACATCTTCCTCCACCTGAAGTGCCTTGACTCCCATATCTCCACCTAAAGAAATAGCACTCATACTCCCCTTGTACAGAATGTTTCATATATAAATAAAAAGAGGATGAGAAAATTTGGCTCACCAAAGTTCCTCTGAGTATTCTTAAGAAAGGCCTTGGTGAGAAGGGAGGGAGCTTGAAGGGCATTGCAAGGATTAGAATATAGACTCAGCTGCAGAAAGAGAAACTCAAAATATAAGTGGATTAAAAAGAAGACAAGGGGGCGCCTGGGTGGTTCGGTGGTTAGGGCCTCTGCCTTTGGCTCGGATCATCATCTCGGGGTCCTGGGATCGAGTCCCGCATCGGGCTCTCTGCTCAGCGGGGAGACTGCCTCCTCCTCCTCTCTCTCTCTGTCTGCCTCTCTGCCTACTTGTGATCTAAAAAAAAAAAAAAAAAAAATCTTTAAAAAAAAGAAGAAGAAGAAGAAGAAGAAGACAGGAATGCCTGGGTGGCTCAGTCCGTTAAGCATCAGCCTTGGGCTCGGGGTCCTGAGATGAAGCCCTGTGTTGCGCTCCCTGCACAGCAGAGTCTGCTTCTCAATCTTGCTCTTCCCCTCCCCCTGCTCATGCTCCCCCTATTCTCTCTTAAATAAATAAATATAAAAAGAAGATAAATGTTTACCTCTCTCTCAGGGCATAGTTAATTAAGGACTGCCATCGCATCAGTATATCTGGTTGCTTTACTATTCTTGACATTCTTAACTGCAGAGTTCAAGATGACACTTAGCGTCACATCCATATCCCAGCCAGAAGGAAGAGGGAAAGTGAAAAGGAAGGCAGGCTCATTCCTTTTGGGAGGAAAAACCCAGACGGTGTATACTTCAGTTCTTGCTAACATCACATTGGCTGGTGATGGTCATATAATTATACCTGGCTGCACAGGAAGCTAGGAGACGTATCGCTACCTTGATATTCAAATATACTACTAATACTATGGATGAGAGGAGGAACAATGACAGGGATCAGTAGTAGCCTCTACTGCAAGTTAGATCATAGCCTGCTAAATAGCTATGTATGAGGCAAGAAGAGAAACTGGCTTTGCTCCTAAAAGGTAGGAAAGGTAGGAAAGAAGAGGAGAGGAGAGAAAGAAGCCCGAGAAATGGTGGAAGGCTAGGACTCCTCTCTGAAACTTTTAACTCTCCCACAAAGCCTCTTAATTCTTGGAAAGAGAAACCCTGTGATAACGGGTGAAGAGATTTGTTTCTTCAAGGTAAAACAGAGTGTATGTCTGGATGCATGAATGAGAAGAAGAGGGAGCCGTGGAAAACTCTGAGAACATGCAGGAGAGTATGGAAAGGTCTGAACCTAAGTGGACTTTGGAAATGAAGCAACCTTACATTGATTTCACGAGATGGGAGATAGGAGGCCCCGGCATGTGAATACCCCACCACAGCTCCTCTTAAATTCCACAACTTTTAAACAAACAGGGTGCTAAGAGCAGAATTAAGCACAGTTAAAAAAAAAAATAGCCAAAAAGAAATCAGTATAATTCCTAATTATGGTACTTATAGCAACTACAAAGTTGGCAAGTTGAAAGCACCTTACTTAGACTTAACATAGTGTTGAGTTTTAACTCCTGGAAATAAATAAGTATGAATCACTTTTTTTAACTGAAAACTAGGCTAAATGTAGCCATCGCAGATTTTAAGAATTTCACCTAAATTTTTTTTCAACCACATTTTGTGTACTGACACTAACACATCAGTGAAGGAAACAGGATGGACTGGCCAATTTCTATCTTTCCAAATGGACTCCGTAATAGTATTGGAAATGACCCAGCAGATGGACAAACTGAGCATTTCTGACAGACTGCCACAAGACTAATTACAAAACAATTCATTGCTGAAGAGAATTCATCACCATTAGAAGCTGTCATGGAGAAAGATTATTTAGAACCAAATAAACATAAACCAACAGTCCTCAGGAAGCCCTATGTGAGAATCTAGGTGTCATTTTTCACAGAAAGTGATCTTTCTGTGTTAAAAGTGATCTTTCTGTGATGTTAGCCAGGTACAATACAAGAAGGCCTTCTTAGAAGAAATTCCTTGTTGAATAATATAGTCCTGTCCTATGTAAGCTTGCTGGGGAATGTCATCAAAGATATGACCACCGATTGACCCATGGGCAAGACCCTGGCACCTGGAGGTTCCTCAACCCTTCTCCTATCCTTAGGATGTGGGTTTTGCTTACCTTTCAGCTCCCACAGGCTGTCCTTAAGAACAGAGGCTTGAGATAGGGATATGGCATAGAAAACACTTACATAATATATGTAACTGAGCACAGGTAGGCCCTCTTTCTAAACTTTTAAAATTTGGAGTGGGGGCAGTGCAGGGATTCATTCATCTTGCTGCTGCCCAACACAAGCCTCATAGGTAAGTTCCTTTTGTTTATTAAAACTGCCACCTACCAACCTGGAGTAGTCTGCCTCCTTGGTCTCTCCTTATCCTCCTCCTACAGGGGCCAGTTTCAGATCAGACCTGGGAAGCTCCTTAGTGAGTTTGGAACTAATAAAGCTGTGTGAAAACAGAAGATGAAAATGTCTGATCAGCTGGAAATGCAGAACATGATTCTGTCCTATTTGAGGTTGTGATGGGTATTTCAGTGTTCTGCCCAGATCTTCAGGTTATCTCTATGTTCCCAATTACCATCTTTCCAGTGCTGTAAAGGACTCATGTGGATACATCTCTTCTTACTTTTTGGGACCCAGAAGTATCTCTGTAGTCTTTGGAACGTGCTCTGCTGAGTTGCTTCTCTCCTAAAAATGCTGGTAGTTTCCAGGTACATATTTCCTTCAGTTGCCATTTTCTATGGTAGAATGTTGTAAATTAGAATTCCAGTTCTGGCTATGAATTCTGTATCTCCCAAATTCCAAAATCCATCATTCATAAATACAGAACTATAACAGGTATACATATATTGTGCAAATTTTTATTATTTATGTAAAATCAAATAGCACTTAACATAAATTCTATATGTCAAGTATTCTTTAGTATAATAATAATTTTGAGCAATTAATGGGCTGTTGTTTTTTCCTAAAATTTCCCATACCTACTCTCCTTCATAAAGGCAACTTTGACAGTTTTCTCTATATTGCCTCAGAAGAGGAACATACCTATAGACTAGGAACATACCTATAGACTGAATGGATTTGTACAAATATATATGAGACAACACTGAAACCCAGAGTCTTATCTTTAAGAGCCAAGAACTATGGAGGGGAAAAAAAAGGTTTGGGGGATTCTGAAAACTTTCATTTAAAAATTAACAGAAGAGCCTAGACCACCTAGGTCAGAGTTTACATCATGAACCAGAGCATGGGAAGAATGTTGTTTATATAAGAGCTATTTTCCCAACCAAAAGGAAATGAAAATTTTGACAAGAGAACAAGCAGTAGTAGGTGAGAAAGAACCTCATACACTATTCCCTTCTCAGAGTCAAAATCCTAGGTCAGAGGATGAGAAAGAAATAGAAACACCAGAAAAATTGGGGGGGATCCCAGAAAAGAATGGAGTAGCTTCTGGCATTCTAGGGTTTAGTCCAAAATACTCCATGTTCTGATTAGCTGGCACTGAAGAAAAACATTTACTCCAAACCACAGTGGCTTAAAACAACAATAATCATTATATTATTGCTTATAGTTTCTATGGATGAGGAGTTGGGGAATGACTGGCATAAACAGTTCTAGCTTGCAGCTCTCTCATGCTTTTTTAGTCAACTGTAAAAATGGATGGAAGGTATCCTCAAATCCCTTCAAAAGGTAGAGCCCAATCCCTACCCCCTTAAGTATAGGCTGACCTGAGTGACTCATTTCCAGTGAATAGAATAAAATAGAAGTGACAATGTGTAACTCCTGAAACTAGGTCATAAAAGGCATTTGAAACTTCCTCACTCTCAGGTCTCTTGTATTTAGGGAGGCCAGTTGCCATGGGCTTAAGGACAATTGAGCAGCCCTATGGAAAGGCCCACATGATAGGAATTGAGTCCTCCAGCCAAGAGTCAAGAATGGAGCTTCTCGCCACAGCCTTGGGAGTGAGCCGTCTTGGGACCAGATGACTGAGCCCCACTGAAATCTTGCTTGATTGCAACCTCATAAGATTCCTTGAGGAAATCACCCAGCTAAGCCACTCCTGAATGCCTGACCAGCAGTAACTAAGAGGTAATAAATGCTTGCTGTTTTAAGCTACTACATTTTGGGATAATTTGTAATGCAGCAATAGATACCTTTTGGAGAGGAGATTGGAGCAGCAAGAGGCTCTCCAGTCATACTTATCTTTTTACATGGTGCCTCTTCATGTGTTTTTTCTGAATGGGCTAATTTGTGCTTCCTCACAGTATGGCAGCTAGACTGCTTATATGGTGGCTGTTTACAGGATGGCTGATGGGCTTTGGATGACCTATCTTCAGAAGTCACATAGCACCACTTTCTGCACACTCTATTTGTTAAAATATCCACAGAAGCTATGCCATTGCAATGGAAGGAGTCCCTTCTCTTGATGGGAAGAGTGTCAAAGCTGTATTGTGTGAAGAGCACGTTGGATGAGAAACACTGTTACAGCTGTCTTTGGAAAATACAATCTTCCACATTTAAGCCAAGTGCCACATCCAACAGGGCATGGGAATAGTAGATCAATGGAGTTATAAATGTAGGGGTCATCAGTGTATAGAGAGCAGTTGAAGTCACTGGAGTGGATGAAATCACTTAGGAAGACAGATTAGAAAGAGAAAGAGATTACCGATCACTATGAAGAACTCTAAAATTTAAAAGTCAGGCCAGCCAAGAAGTGCTTAGAGAGATAGAATGAATTTCAGAGCAACTTAAAAGTACCAGCCATTGCATGCTGTCTAAAGTCATTTATGATGAAATATAACAAAATATAAACCTTCCTAAAAAAATAAACAAGCAACTAAAATACCTTGTTGAGAAGGAAAAATATATGCATAGCAGATTCATGCCTATAGCTTAAGGAGTGTCCTTTAAGTTTTTAATTCTTTCTTCCTATTGTTCTTGCCATTCAAGGAAATCTGTACTTATTATGGCCAGTAGTATCATTATTGCTTCAAGTATAACTCTCTGCATCATGCTAGGCTAAATATTAGGTAGGCATCTAGTGTTGATACAATAAAAGACTGTGTTCTTCATTCCTGGGGGGAAAAACACATGGACTGGAAGAACACACATTGTTAAAAAGTCTATACTACCCATCGCAATCTATACTTTCAATGCCATCCCAATCAAAATTCCACCAGCATTTTTCAAAGTGCTGGAACAAACAATCCTAAAATTTGTATGGAACCAGAAAAGACCCCAAATTGCTAAGGAAATGTTGAAAAAGAAAAACAAAGCTGGGGGCATTATGTTGCCTGATTCCAAGCTTTACTAAAAAACTCTGATCACCAAGAAGACATCATGGTACTGGCACAAAAACAGACATATAGACCAATGGAACAGAGGAGAGAACCCAGATATGGACCCTCAACTATATGGTCAAATAATCTTCAACAAAGCAGAAAAAAATATCCAGTGGAAAAGACAGTCTTTTCAATAAATGGTGCTGGGAAAATTGGATAGCTATGTATAGAAGAAGGAAACTCAACCATTCTCTTACACCATACACAAAGATAAATTCGGAATGGATGACAGGCCCCAATGTGAGACAGGAATCTATCAAAATCTTAGAGGAAAACATAGGCAGTACCCTCTTTGACATGGGCCACAGAAACTTCTTTCAAGACGTGTCTACAAAGGCAAAGGGAAAAAAAGCAAAAATGAACTTTTGAGACTTCATCAAGATAAAAAGCTTCTGCATAGCAAAGGAAACAGTCAATAAAACAAAGAGGCAACCCATGGAATGGGAGAAGATATTCGCAAATAGCACTACAGACAAGGGCTGATATCCAAGATCTAAAAAGAACTCAAAGTCAACATCCAAAAAACAGATAATCACGTCAAAAAATGGGCAGAAGACATGAACAGACACTTCTCCAAGAAGACATACAAATGGCTAATGGATACATGAAAAAATGTTCATCATCATTAGCCATCAGGGAGATTCAAATCAAAACCACATTGAGATACCACCTTACACCAGTCAGAATGGCCAAAATTAACAGGACAGGAAACCACAAATGTTGGAGAGGATGTGTAGAGAAAGGGGAACCCTCTTATCCTGTTGGTGGGAATGCAAGTTGGTACAGCCACTTTGGAAAACAGTGTGGAGATTCCTCAAAAAATTAAAAATAGAGATACCCTATGACCCTGCAATTGCACTACTGGGTATTTACCCCAAAGATACAGATGTAGTGAAAAGAAGGGCCATATGTACCCCCAATGTTCATAGCAGCAATGGCCACAATCACCAAAATGTGGAAAGATGCCCTTCAAAAGATGAATGAATAAAGAAGATATGGTCCATATATACAAAGGAGTATTATTCCTCCATTAGAAAGGATGGATACCCAACTTTTGTATCAACGTGGACAGGACTAGAGATTATGTGGAATGAAATAAGTCAAGCAGAGTCAATTATCATATGGTTTCACTTACTTGTGGAGCATAAGAAATAACAGAGGACATTAGGAGATGGAAAGGAAAAGTGAATTAGGGGAAATCAGATGGGGAGATGAACCATGAGAGACTGTGGACTCTGAGAAACAAACTGAGCGTTTTGGACGGGAGGGGTTTGGGAGGATGGGTGAGCCTGGTGGTGGCCATTAAGGAGGGCACATATTGCATGGAGCACTGGGTGTGGTGCATAAACAATGAATCTTGGAGCACTGAAAAAAATTTAAAAAATTTAAAAAACACACACAAAGTATTAGATCTCCAAATTTAAAAAAGAGTATTCAAAGAAGGAAGTGGTAGTCATTTCAGGAGTAAAGGCTGCTGAAAAATTAAGTTAAGTGATAATAGAATAGTATTCATTGGATTTAGCAACATGAAGGCCATTAATGATTTTCAGTGGCATGCTGGAGGCAGAAATCAGACTACAGTGGTTAAAAACATAAAGAAGGAACAGGCACAGTGCTGGGAGGAGACAGATTAAAAGTACAAAAAAAAAAAGGAGATTAGCCTTGAATAAGAGACTGAACACCTCTAGAATTGTAGAGAAGGAGGTTAGATTAACACAGATGACCATATAAGTGGAAGCAGCTCACCGAGGGAGTTCATACTTATAAGACTCCATAAAGGTCATTTGTTGAGAGAGAGGTGGAATAAATGGCTATTGGGGTCTGAGGAGCTCTCTGAAGGCTTGTTACTGAAGAAATGATAGATACATTCCTTGCAAAACTGTAGAGTATGATCTACATCTTTAAATTTCTCATTAGGAGGACTGAGTTTCAGCTTTTATTTGTTTAAACAACAATAAGAAGTAAAATCAACCATTTTGTTTTCTATTTAGTTTTTTAAGTAAAATATCTAATATTATATATTACTACCAAGTCCAGATGAGAATGGTAGGAAAACCCTGGTCATTTGTTGCATCCTACCAGCAGTTATAAGCCACTTATCCGAGGAAAATCTAATTTTTAAAATTTTCATCCAACTGACTACTTTCTCAAAATGTAGTTACAGGGAAGGGAGAGTAGGAAAGGCCTAAAAGCAAAAACTTCACATTCATTTTTCTTTTTAGCCACTGCAAGAGACAGATTGCTTATAGAGTACTATATTTACTATGACCTTTTCAAATAACATAGTTATTTATAACATTATGTATGAGATATTGTTGCGTCGTATATTTTTCCTGCAACTGGTCTACAATGGCAAAGCAGCATGGGTTCCTTCTCAAAGGAGATACTTGTGAAAATTTATTATAGGCTCAAGATCAAGAGTGTTCTCTCTCAATAATGATTTCATGGCAGATGGCTCTTTGGCAAAGGAAAAGAAAGAAAAGACTGCCACGTCATATGAAAATGGGCTCTTGTTCAAAAAAAAATAGAGCTTATCCAGTTATAATGGAAATAGAGAAAGGAGTTTCACCTTCAAAGAATGGCTGTAACAGCCTTAAGTCTTACTATACCAGGTTGAACTAACACAAACCAAAGTTAGACATAAATGTAAATTTCTGGTAAGAAATAAACAGCGGAGAAAGACATTAGTGATACTGTGACTGTGGGAGCCACATATCTTCCTTATTCTAGGTTTGCTGGTATCAGTATAATACTGCTACAGTGGCTTCAATTCTAACACAGGATGATGTGTAATAATATTTTTCACCAGTCTGAACAGATGGCCCACAGAGCTCTGCTTTCCTAACCCTGTTATTCCCAATCTCATTAAATTAAAAATTATATATTACATGTTTCTACCGGGTCTGCCCACTTAAGATGTAGTCATTATAACAAAGGTATTATGCTCTGGAATTTAATTTGATATGGCTATATTTAATCCATTGTAGATGTTCTTAAATTGGGTAGGTATTAAAAGGCTAGGTTGGTATTTCAGGTAATTGTTTTTGGAGGAATTGCTTCTTTGATAAACAGTGTTTTCTGTTGAGTTTGGATTTTAAGTCTAACTATTTCAGGCCAAGACCGACCTTTAGCTTGCATCTGTTTACAGGCATCTATTGTACACATGTTTTAAAGTATCCAGTGAAGCTTAGTAGCAGGGGTTTCCTCAAATAAGTGGCCATATCAATTTCTTCAGTGCATAATGTCCTTTGCCCAGACACATGAAAACAGGACTATTTCCAAGGAGTTTCAGAGAAACAAAAAACCCAAAACAATGCAATTTATAATATTCCTTTCCATATCTATCAGAAATAGACTGAATTTTGGAAGGCAGTTTAAAGTAAATTAAAAAGGTATCTAAAAACAAACTACCTGTTATCTATTTTTATTTCAAGATAGGTATTTTTTTCCAATACAAATCTTAAAGAGTACTTTTTTATATCCTAACCCTCTTCACTGAGATACAACTGTTTCCCTAATAAATCCTACTCGCTAGTCAAATAATACGATTCTCTCTTGTTTTTTCATTTTTTTTTCTTTTTAAAGATTTTATTTATTTATTTGTCAGAGAGAATGAGCACAGGCAGACAGAGAGGCAGGCAGAAGCAGAGGGAGAAGCAGGCTCCCTGCTGAGCAAGGAGTACCATGTGGGACTCGATCCCAGGACTCTGGGATCATAACCTGAGCCAAAGGCAGCCACCCAACCAACTGAGTCACCCAGGAGTCCCTTGTTTTTTCATTTTTTTGTTGTTATGACGGGCAAGACAAATAATACTGGACATTTTGGAGCACTTACTATTTGCCAGATATTGTTCTAAGTGCTTTGACAGGAACAAATAATGTCCAACTGTCTATACTGCCCAAAGCAATCTACAGATTTAATGCAATCCCTATCAAAATACCAACACATTTTTCACAAAACTAGAACAAACAATCCTAAAATTTGTATGGAAATACAACAGACCCCAAATAGCCAAAACAATCTTGAAAAAAAAAACAAACAACTGGAGGTATCACAATTCCAGTCTTCAAGTTCTATTACATAGCTATAGTAATCAAAACAGCCTGGTATGGACATAAAAATAGACACACAGATCAACAGAACAGAATAGAAAACACAGAAATAAACACACAATCATATAGCCAATTAATCTTCGACAAAGGAGGAATGAATAACCAATGGGAAAATGACAGTGTCTTCAACAAACGATGCTGGCAAAACGGACGGCCACATGCAAAAGAATGAAACCGGACCACTTTCTTTCACCATACACAAAAATAAACTCTAAGGGATCAAAGACCTAACTGTGAGACCTGAAACCATAACAATCCTAGAAGAGAGCACAGGCGGTAACATCTCAGACTTTGGCCAAAGCAACATTTTCCTAGATATGTCTCCTCAGGCAAGGGAATAAAAGCCAAAATCAACTATTGGGACTACATCAAAACACAAATTTCTGCACAGTGAAGAAAACAATCAACACAACTGAAAGGAAACCTACTGAATGGGAGAAGATAATTGCAAATGACATATCCAATAAAGGGTTAGTATCCAAAGTACAGAAAGAACTGATACAACTCAATACCCAAAAAAACCAAATAATCCAGTCAAGAAATGGGCAGAAGACCTGAACAGAGATTTCTCCAAAGAAGACACACAGATGGTCATCAGATACATGAAAAGACATTCATCACTTACCATCAGGGAAATGCCACCCCAAACTCCAAGGAGGTATCACCTCACAACTGTCAGAATAGCTAAAATCAACAACCCAAGAGACAACAGGTATTGGTGAGGATGTGGAGTGAAAAAAACCCAGGTGCAACGTTGGTGGGAAAGCAAACTGTGTAGCCACGGTGGAAAACAGGATGGAGTTTCTTCAAAAAATTAAAAATGGAACTACCATGGGCACCTGGGTGGTTCAGTGGGTTAAGCCTCTGCCTTCAGCTCAGATCTTGATCCCAGGGTCCTGGGACCAAACCCCACATTGGGCTTTCTGCTCAGCAGGGAGACTGCTTCCCTCTTCCCCTCTGCCTGCCCCACTGATCTCCCTGTCAAAAAATAAAATCTTTAAAAATAAAAAATGGAACTACCATAAGATTTAATAATCACACTATGGGGGCACCTGGGTGGCTCAGTGGGTTAAGCCTCTGCCTTCAGCTCAGGTCATGATCTCAGGGCCCTGCGATCGAGCCCCACATAGGGCTCTCTCTGCTTGGCGGGGAGCCTGCTTCCCACCCCCACCCCACCTCTCTGCCTACTTGTGATCTCTTTCTCTCTGTCAAATAAGTAAATAAATAAAATCTTTTAAAAATAATAATAATCAGGGGCGCCTGGGTGGCTCGGTGGGTTGGGGCCTCTGCCTTCGGCTTGGGTCATGGTCTCAGGGTCTTGGGATCGAGCCCCGCGTCGGGCTCTCTGCTGGGCAGGGAGCCTTCCTCCACCTCTCTCTCTCTGCCTGCCTCTCTGCCTACTTGTGATCTCTGTCTGTCAAATAAATAAAATATTTTTTTAAAAATCACACTATGGAGGATTTATCCAACAAATACAGAGACACTAATGCAAAGGGATACATGCACCCCTCTGTTTATTGCGGCATTATTTATAATAGCCAAACTATGGAAGCAGCCTAAGTGCAGCCTAAGTGTCCATCAATAGATGAATGGATAAAGGTGTGGTAAATATATATATATATATATATGTATATATATATATGTATTTGCATATATATATGTATGTATTTGCATATATATATGTAGACACACACATACATAATGAAATATTTATTCATAATAATGAAATCTTGCCATATGCAATAACATGGATGGAGCTAGAGAGTATAATGCTAAGTGAAAGGAGTCAGGTAGAGAAAGACAGATACCATATGACTTTACTCATTATGCAGAATTTAGGAAACAAAAGAAGTGAGCAAAGGAAAAGAAAAACAAACCAAGAAACAGACTCTGAACTATAGAAAACAAATGGTGACCAGAGGGGAGGATGGTGGGGGGACTGGTGAAATGCGTGAAGGGGCTTAAGAGTACACTCATGAACATTAAGTAATGTGTAGAAATGTTGAATCACACTATATTGTATGCCTGAAACTAATATAACACTGCCTGTTAACTACACTGGAGTTAAAAAAACTTAACAACAATATTAAATACAGAGCTGTATGTAATTTAGAAGTGCTTTGATGAAGAAAAACCAATAAGCATTGATCCACCTTTCCTAATATTTGCAATTCACACTAATTTGATGATGCCAAGTGATTTGATTCATATTTTGTCTTGATCCCTCTTTAAGTTAATAATGAGGAAGTTTTACAGGCAGTTGAAACAATTCAGTAAATTGGTACTTTAACCAAGAGGGTTTTTTTTGTTTTATTTTTTTACAAAGACACATTGAAAAAAAACTACTATAATGTAAGCTCCTCCATTAGAAAATAAGTTCTTTGAGGGCAAGGACATTATGTCTCTTGATCCCTACCATATTTCTTCTGCCTAAAATAGTGCTCAGAAAGGTCTGCAGAACGAAGCCAGTGAATAAGTGTACCACAGATGCACAAGCGCCTGAAAGCTAGAAGCCACACACATTCCTTATTTCCTTCTCATTTCTTTCACTGTGTATTCTGTGCAAGGAAATTAAAGGTGCACTGAATAGGGGATACATCAATGACAAGTCTTTGAATGATAGAAAACCTTTCACATTTGGATTTCAAAGCATATCCCTTTGGTTTTCCTATTGATGAGGCTTATCATTGGTCTACCATAGTGTAACAGGAACAAATTCAAACCACAGAATTCCCCGACTCTTGAAGCTACTATTCTGGAAAGAAAAAAAAAAAAAAAATCTTGCTAAACAACAGGGACATCTGCTGGTTAAAATGTAATGAATGCTTCTACCCTTAAAATATTGCATCCAAATGGACAAGGAGATTTGGGCAATAAAGTAATTCTGAACCTTCTGTTAGACAAATGCTCACTTTTAGAGAAGTCTGTTAACACAAAAAACAAAAAACAAAAAAACTCCTTGCACTATAGTAATAATAAAAGGTAGTATGTATTTTATTCCAGAGTTACACAAATAGTGATGCTATCTGAAAAAACCAAGCTAACGGTGGTCAGTAACTATTGCCAAAGAAGAGAAATGACTATCTTCCTGATGTTCTGGCTTAAGACACTGTTGCTCAACTCAACAAACATTTAAGAGTCTATTAAGTTGAAATACTGCGCCATATGCTGACAAACTGAAGCAGTAAGGCAAAGCAAAAGTTGCAGATGGTCCAGCCACTCCTGGGCATATGCTGACCTCCAATCTTAGAGGAGAGGACTTAAAAATGAATTAACATTGCAAGAGAGACTGAGCCTACTCCTTACTAACACTGTGCTCTTTCCCTTTTATAAACATTATAGAGGCCAGTTGCTTTCTACAAATACACTCTTTCCCATATTAACTCGACAAATGTTCTCCCACCTTTTACCCCTATGTTCATTTCTTGTCATCTTTCAAGTCTCTCTTCAAATGTCTTCTCAGAATGCTATACTCTGAACACCCTATGGAAAGCTCACTTTCAGAGCATTCAATTTGTGTCCTCCTTATAACTTGCAAAATTGGCAATGATTTCCTGGCTTATTGGTATATCTTCCTTCTTTCTCCTATGACAGACTGTAAAGGAACGGGTCTTTGAATCTGGGTCCAGACATTCTCCCAGTTATTAGTCAAGTAACTTAACTGTTTTATTTTGCACAAAAAAATGTCAAGGACAGAATGAAAACTTTTATCCTCACTTGCTGGGAGTACCCAAAGTCTTGGTTCTCCATTTTCCTAACTGAAAGAGAAACCAAATTTTTCTAATATTCCATTAGTAAGTCTCAATAAAGACCTACTGCAAGAGAAAAGGTGAGGAGCGTATAAAGAGGTGGTGGCTAGACTGAGAGATTTTAGAAAGTGTGGAAATGAGACACTGATCCAAAAGGCAGGGCAGAAAAAGGAGTATTAGATGGAATACCATAAGCCCCGGAGAAAAGCTTAGAGGAGAAATGTGAGATGGAGGAGGACCTGGAAGAGCCTGATGTGTGGGCCTAATTAGGGACAGTTTGTTCTTTCCCCTATTAGCATAGGAATCCCCATCAGATGCCCAGAACTTCTTGAAAGCCTTCCAGTGTAACCCACAAACTGTATTAACATGACTCAGAAACTGGGTAGAAAGAAAATGGACTACTCAGTAATTGCATTTTTCATATACTTTGAACAAAAGCTCTTGCAAACATCTCTTTCACATCATCCAAGATACAAGAGGATCACGGAACCACAGAGCCTGTCTCTCAGTATATGAAACACCTTTTGTACTCATATATCATCCTTTCATAAAAGAAAGCTAATTTCATCAATATTCTATCATGATGAGCTTTAAGAAAGTGTTATAAAAAAAATCTAGAGTCCAAGAGAGTTATTCATAACTAGCAAATGCAGCAAATACCGTAACTCTGCTGTAAATACTTTTATAATATAACTTCTATTTGGGATAGGACTATTTCTCATGATTTTTCTCAAAATATTTAATTCCTAATTAGGTAAATCCTAGGATAATATTAAAAATCTCTTGCATTCTGTAGGTACACAGTTACAAAGTACTAAGGTAGAAATAACCTAGAACCTAACTACAGAAAGTTGCCCTAGTTTTCAAATTACATTATAGTAAGTCCTTACAATGATTTTGCAAGTTAAAGATAATATGGTGTTACTATAATAAATTTATTATTTTTTTATTTAGTACTAAAAAAAATTTTAAGTACATCCATTTCTCCACCCTATACCCATCACCTCTGACAGCTATCAATTTGATATCTATACCTATGCTCTTCGGGTTTGTTTTGGGGTGGAAGGGGCATTTTGTTGCCTTTTTTTTTTTCCAGTTTCCACATATAATCATATGGTATTTGTCTTTCTCTGACTTATTTCACTTAACGTAAAACCCTTTAGGTCTATCTGTATTGTCACAAATGGCAAGATCTCCTTTTTTTATGGCTAAGTAATATTACATTACCACATCTTCCTTATCTATTTATGGACACTAAGGTCATTTCCATAGCTCAGCTATTACAAGTAATGCTGCAATTAATATGAGGTGCATGGATCTTTTTGAGTTTGTGTTTTCGTTTTCTTCCAATAAACACCCAGAAGTGGAATTGCTGGATTATATGGCTATTCTATTTTTAGTTTTTTGAGGAACATCCATACTGTTTTCCATAATGGTTGCACCAATTTATATTCCCACCAACCATGCACAAGGGTTCTCTTTTACCAACATCTTCATCAATGCTTTTTTTTTTTTAATCTTTTTGATAATAGTCATTCTAACAGTGTGAAGTGATATCCCTTTGTGGCTTTGATTTGCATTTCCCTGTCTGGTGATGTTGAAAATTTTCTCATGTATTTGTTGGTTATCTGTGTCTTCCTTGGAACAATATCTATTCAGATCTTCTACCCATTTTTAAATCAGATTGCTTTTTTGCTATTGAATTGTATGAGTTTTTCACATATTTCGTGTATTAGCCCCTTATCAGATACATGATTTACAAATATTTTCTCCCACTCAGTAGGATGCCTCTTCATTTTATTGATGGTTTCCTTTGCTGTACAGAAGACTGTTAGTTTCAGATAGTCCCATTTGTTTATTTTTGCTTTTGTTTTTTTTTTTTTTTGCTTTTGGTGTTAGGTTCAAAAAATCATTGCCGAGACGTATGTCAGGGAGACTACTGCCTAGGTTTTCTTCTAGGAGTTTTATGGTTTCAGGTCTTATGTTCAAGTATCTAATCCATTTTGAGTTAATTTTTATATATGATGTAACATAGTAGCCCACTTTCAATCTTTTGCATGTGGCTGCTCAGTTTTCCCAAAACTATTTATTAATGAGCCTGTCCTTTAAACTTTGTATATTCTTGACTCCTTTGTCATAAATTAATCGACCATATATGCATGGGTTTATTTCTGTACTATTTTGTTTTATTGATTTATGGGTCTGTTTTTAATGCCAATACCATACTGTTTTAATACAGCTGTGTAATACGGTTTGAAATCGGAGAGCATGATGCCTCCAGCTTTGTTCTCTTTCTCAAGAATGCTTTGGTTATTTGAGGTCTTTTGTGGTTCCACACAAATTTTAGAATTCTTTGTTCTGTTTCAGTGTAAAATGCCATCAGAATTTTTAAGGGATTTCAATGACTCTGTGTATTGCTTTGAGTAGTATGGACACTTCAACAATATTAATATTAATCCTTCCAACCCATGGAATATTCTTCCATTTATTTGTTTTAAGTTCTTTCATTAGTATTTCCTAGATATCAACACACAGGTCTTTAACATGCTTGGTAAATTTATTTTTAGGTACTTTACTCTTTTTGATGCAGTTGTAAATGGAACTGTTTTCTTAATTTCTTTTTCTGATAATTTTCTATTAGTGTATAGAAATGCAACCAATTTTTATGTGACTTCGTATTCTCCAACTTTACTGATTTACTAATTCTAATAGTTTTTTTATAGTCTTCAGGACTTCATATATATAATACTATGTCATCTGCAGATAGTGTTTTACTTCTTCCTTTCCAAATTAGATGCCTTTTATTTCCTATTCTTGTCTAATTGCTCTGGCTAAGACATCCAATACTAGGTTAAATAAAAGTGGTAAAAGTGGGTATTTCTGGTCTTGTTCCTGATCTCAGAGAAAAAGCTTTCAGTTTTTCACTGCTGCGTATTGGTTAACTGTTGGCTTGTCATATATGGCCTCTACTATGTTGAGGTACATTCCTTCTAAGTCCACTCTGTTTTTATCATAAATGGATGTTGAATTTTCTTTTAAAATTATATATTAAACTATTATTAAAATTCATTTGTCTTGGGGCGCCTGGGTGGCTCAGTGGGTTAGCCACTGCCTTCAGCTCAGGTCATGATCTCGGGGTCCTGTGATCGAGTCCCGCATCGGGCTCTCTGCTCAGCAGGGAGCCTGCTTCCTCCTCTCTCTCTCTCTCTCTGCCTGCCTCTATGCCTACTTGTGATCTCTCTCTGTCAAATAAATAAATAAATACATCTTTAAAAAAAAATTCATTTGTCTTCCCCAAATATTTACTAACTGACTTTGGAAAAGGTAGATATGAAAGAAACTCAGCCAGAAAGGGAGAATTAATTATGAGGATGGGCTTGACTTTTTCAGGGAGTTAACAGCAGAGTGCAGCAGAGTGCAGGCTGCAAATTTTTGCAGAAGACAATGGACAGACTGTTATTCAGATACCACTCTGTCTTGCCTTGAAAAAGAATCCTAGATGATTATGCTTTATTTAAAATGTAGCTAATTAGGAGCCACTTCCTCATAAATGTTAATGTTAACAATTTTACATATGTAGTTATTATTTCATTAAATGAAATAATTGAGAGTAATTGCTTTTCTGGCTCATTTTTAAATGCTTACTACACATGTCAGGCTCTGTGCAGTGCATACCTACATTATTTTGGGAGGTAAATTTTATTATTCCCATGTTTTGAAAGCAAATGAAACTGAGCAGTGAACTATCATACCCATTACTAAGCAATTAAGCCAAGATGCATACTCAGGTTTAACTTCAACATCTATTCCCCAATACAATCCTACCTCATGGTTTTGCTTACATATTACTTATGTACTCATTTAAAAATGGAGTGATATATGTAGTAACTAAAAGGATACAGAGTACCTCATATAGGTAATAAAGTTAGATGGAATAAAATGCTGCTTCTGGCATTTATTTTTGAAAATTGGTCAAACATGTCCACAAAGATTGTTGCCAAAGTGTACTTTGTGAAGGGCAAAAGAGTACTAGTTCGAGCATGGGCTGTGGAGCTGAGGATTCAATTCTGAATCTATTGCTTAACTGCTGTGCGACCTTGGACATTTTTTCACTTGTTTTTGGTTGTCTAAAATAGGATTCATTTGTAATAACTGTACTGATGCATCTAACACCTGTGAACATTAAATGAGTTTAATACAGGTGAAGCATTAGACACATAAGCACTCAAAAAATGCTGGCTCATGTTGTCCAAGTCCAAAGGCTTATTTCGCACTTCCATTCTTTCTTTTTTCAAAGAGACCTTTTTTTTTTTTTTTTCTTAGAGGTGTTTAAGATGCACAGCAAAACTAAAAGGTACACACTTCCAATATACTACCTGGTCTACACATGAGTAGGCTCCTCTATTATTAACATCACCCACCAGAGTAGTACATTTATTACAAATGAAGAACCAACAATGAGACATCATTTTCACCCAAAAATCATAGTTCACATTAGGGGTTCACTATTGGTGTCGTAAATTTTGTGGACTTTAATATAGAAGCATTTTTATCTACCATTTTAATATCAATATCCTCTGCTCCATCTATTCCTCTCTCCAGCCCTAAATCTTGGCCGTTACTGATCTTTACTATCTCCAGTCTTCCCCTTTCCATAATGTCATATAGTTTGAATCATACAGTATGTAACTTTTTCAGATTGACTTATTTTACTTGGTTATGTGCATTAAAGCTTCTTCATATCCTGTAATGGCTTGATAGTTCATTTCTTCCTAGCATTAGATAATATTCTATTGTATGGATGTACCACAATTTATCCCCATCACCTACTGAAGCACATCATCGCGTCTTTTCCAAGTTTTAGGCAATTATCAATAAAATCACTATAAATATCTGTGTGCAGGTTATGTGGACACAACTTTTCAACTCATTGGGTAAATATCAAGGAGCAGTTGTTGGATTTTATAGTAAGAATTTTTAGGTCTATAAGAAACCGCCAGGGGCGCCTGGGTGGCTCAGTGGGTTAGGCCGCTGCCTTCGGCTCAGGTCGTGATCTCGGCGTCCTGGGATCGAGTCCCGCATCGGGCTCTCTGCTCAGCAGGGAGCCTGCTTGCCTCTCTCTCTCTCCCTCTCTCTGCCTGCCTCTCTGTCTACTTGTGATCTCTCTCTGTCAAATGAATAAATAAAATCTTAAAAAAAAAAAAAAAAAGAAAGAAACCGCCAAACTCTCGAAGTGACTGTAACCTTTTGCATTCCCACTAGCAATTAATGAGAGTTCCTGTTCCACATCTTCACAAGAATCTGGTGCTGTCTGTGGTTTTTATTTTAGTCACTCTAGTAGGTATATAATAGTATCTCTTTATTGTTTTACGCTCCTTTTGTGAAACCCAACATTTATGACTGAGAAATTCTTTCACCCCAAAGAACAGCATGGTTATGTGGACTACTGCTGAAAACTATGTACATCTGGGTTAAAATCTAAATATTTATGTTTCTAAGCCCATTTCATTGTGCAGTTTTTTACCACCACACCCCCATGTTTGTGAATTACTGTCTCTTCCACAAAGTCTTTTAACAACATTTTGTAGTCAAAGGAAACCACAACTGCGTAGAAAAATCAAAACAGGCTAAGATAATCGGGGGGATTATTAAGTATTATTAACCTCATTAGCTACTTAGGACCAATTTGGGAGTACCTTTTCACATTCTCCATAGCCTTATCTGACCTTTACGGACTACATTACCCTTGTGACAACATAGTTTGAGTCTACACATAGTTGTTGGAAGCAAGAACATTAGTTAAGTCTAACTTTTAAACTTCTGTCAACTCAGTACAGAAAGACTACAAGAATCTAGTTTCCGAAACAAGTAAAAATGAGGTTGGAATCCTATATAGTGGTAACAGGTTCGGACCATTCCACCATAAGATTTCCAAGGCCTTGACTCTTTAAAAACACAATCTCTGCCTGGGTCTCACGGAGCTTCTAAAACACTGGTCCAGAGGATGGGCCCGAGTATTGGTCCTTCTTAAAAGTTTCCCACGCAACTGAAGAGCAGCCCGCTTAGAAAAAAAAAGTGGTTTAAGACGGCCTGTGCCCTAGAGGAGAATCTTATGCTCACAGAGGATGCTTTTGACTAGAACGGCACCACACGCCCAAAGCGCCTATATGGTAATGCACACTGTGAGGAGCCAAACAAAATACCCGGCTTTCTTTTGCATCTAGACAAGGCTCTTATTCCGTTCCACGCCCGGCCGTACTGGCTCCGGAGCACGGCGAATTTGCGAAATGCCAGCTGGGCCCAATTGCCCCCCTGAGCCAGAAAGACCACAGTTACGCCCAAGAAAGATGGACCTCCTTCACAGCATCAGCGGCGGAACTGTAGATACCGCGATTTCCTATGAGAAAAGAAGGGCGGACCACAAAGAACCACCACACAACCGGTACCAAAGCTCCCAAAACTCGGGACTTAGAGCGCTCCGACTTGGCCGGAAGTGACGCGAGCAGCCAACACGCAGGGCAGTCCCAAGGGAGAGGAGAGCGGGAGGGGGAGCGTGCGGGGGCTGGGGGCGGGGCGCGGCCGTAGCTCCGTTTCCGGTGGCTCGTCGCGCTCGCTCACTCCAGCTGCAGCCACTCTTGCCCGTGGCTGCTTCCTCCATCCTGGTATTTTTTGGAGCCTCCATCCTGGTTCTTCCAAAGTGCCCGGACCCAAAACAGGAAGTAAGTGCGATGGAACCTTCAGGTCCCAACCGCCGCCAGGGCCGCTCCGCCCAGTGGAGCCTGTCCGGCCCCCTTGCTGCCAGCTTGTTCCCGCCGGCCGGCACAGGCTGTGGGCACTCGGGCACCGCGGGCGGGGTCGGAGCTGGGCCTTCATGACGCTGAAGCTGCAGTCCCCGCACGCTCAGGCCAGGGCCTCCCTCTCAGGGCCCGGCCCGCCTTGGTGGCTCGGGCTACAGAGTCGGGTAGTGAGCGGCCGCCGAGGCGCAGCAGCGATCCGGCGGGGGCGGAAAATGGCGGCGGCTTCGGTGGAGCTAAATGGCGCCGGGACCCCTGGGGGTGGGGTGGGCCGGCAGCTTCGGTAGAGAATTGGGCACGAGCATGGGGAGAGTAAGGAAGCCTTAGTTGCTTTCTCGTGGTGTCCCTTTTGGGGTTTTTTTGGTTACCTTTTCGGTTTTATGTGGTCTAATGAAGGAGAGGTGGGCTTGAGAGAGTTGGGCGGGTCTCGTCTCCCCCCTCCCCCCTTTTTTTTCTTTTACCTTGTTTGCGGCTTAGACTCTTCCATGTTTTGGGATTCGTTCTAGCTCTGCTGTTCAAGCCCCATGCGGAGGCAGGCGAGGTTGCTGGCCGCGGTAACTCGGTCAGCCTCTCTTAAAACGAGGCACTTGGACTGACTGCGGAGGGGAGAGTGTCCTAGTCGAGCAGAGAACCGTAAAATGCGTCTGCAGAGTAGTAGTTGTCATATTTTGCTGAGTCCTGAGGAAGTTTTTAAATTTTTTTAATCTTCTTGTCCTTTACAATAGACTTTGTTTTGACCCAGTCTCTGGCGTAGATTTGGGAGGAGAGGTGGCCAAGGGCCGTTCCATGCAGTTGAATGATACAGCATCTGTTTTTATAATAAAAATACTCGGCGAAGATGAGGAGAGGGTGATAATTATATGAAATGTGAGTCAGTAGTCCCTCTCTTTTTCCACGTTTGAATCTGGAAATTCAAATTCAAAAGCAATTTGATTCATCGTCGTGTTCCTCTTGACAGTAGGCGAGGCTGCTTGTTGGGACATCCGACAAAATTCATCGTCTGTAGGGGGACTTTCGAATATGCCGGGTTTTAAGAATAGAATAATACCATTCCGAAATGTTTTTTATCTTTTCCTAATTTTATTTTTATTTTTAATTCGTGCAAGGCGATTAACCATTTACAGCTTTTAAGCTCCAGCCCAAGTAAGAAACTATTCTTCCATTGTGTTGAAAGTTTTACAAACGAGGTGTCTTCTTTTTCTTTTTTAAAGGTTTTCATATTTTTCAATGGTGGTTTGATCCGGCTTTAAAGTTGTTTCTAATAATCTTTTTAGTATTACTGTTTTGTTTTGTTTTGTTTTTTGTAATTTGAATAATTACCACCACTTTCACATTTAAAGATTCTTTGGCGATAAATACCAAAAACTTAGCGTTTTACTCTGGTGGTGTAGTGATAAAAGCATTTATTAGGTTAAGATTCAGAAATGTAGTTAAGATTTAGGAAAAAATAAATATTCAGTTCCTTCCCAAAAAATAGGCTGTCTGAGAAAAATTTGGGATGAGAATAGTTCACCAGGGACAAAACAGCTTGAATTTGTATGGAAAAAAATTACAGTTATGAAAAATACATTTCATGTTTATCTCATTATTTTTACTTCCATATACTTTTGTGCCACCAAGAAGCTAATTTTTGTCTTTTTAAAATTTTTAAATTTTTTCTACTAGTTTAGTTGCTAGGCTTACCAAAAATACGCTTTTGGGGACTGATCGAGAATCTGCCTTTTCTGCGTGACTATCTGACTATATTTGATTGCAGTTGAGCTAGATGATGGGGCCAAATGCTATTGCCCTGTCTTCATCAGTAAGTACCGGGCATTGCATACTTGCTTAGAACTTTAAGTTCATACTTTGAGCAGTTAGACAAATAAATACATATCGTATAAGTATTTTCCTCAGAACGTAAAGATTTAGAAATATTTTGAGGGGAAGCAGTCACAAGAATGTTTTGGAGTTAGGATTTGATCTTGGAAAGCAGAGTATGGCTGGGATGTGGTTACTAATAGAGAATTCTATCTAAAGAAGGTGGATGTCCTTGAATCTTTTTTTAAGTTCCTTTTTTTAAGGTTTTTGTTTGTTTAAGACAGCAGGTTTATTTGATTTCACCCTGAGGCAATGGGAGAGAGAAGTGTCTTTGTAAGTTTAGATATTGCTGGTTAGAATTGAAATACAAACAGCAGAAGCTTATTTTTCTTTTTTTTATTCCTTTCATTTATCTCTCCAGCATCTACAGACCCTAGTTTTTATTAACGTTGTAATAAAATTGTATGTTCTGACAATAACTCCACCTTATTATAAACAGTTGGCTTTTGTCATGCTCCATTAAGTACATTGGCTTAAGTTAACACCTGTGAGGATGAACACAGTAATGTGAAACACTAGCATCCCTAGGGGTTTACAACCTGGCATATTGATGTTAAAAATTGAGGAGGGCTGGGAAGTGTTTTTTGAAACACTGAGCTTCTAGATCATTTTGAACATACATTTGTAATTGTTGCAGGGACAGCAAAACTTTAGAACACTAATGAAGTTTAGGAAGAGTTGTACTTTTTATGTCTTAGATGCTACTAATGGGATGTTTATGTTCTCAAAATGGAGCTCTGTTTTTAATAGTCAGTCTCCTCTTACTGCCCTAATCTGTAACTTTTTTTTTCCATATAAAAGGTTTGCCTAGCAATTGGTGTACCTCTAAATGCTGTGCAATTTCAGTTCCAAAGCTTTTTTTAATCCTCAAATGATAGGAAATGACCTGAGAAAGTTAATAACTTTATTGCTTTGTTAAATGATCATTTATTAAATGTATGTGGTATTTGTTTGCTTTCATATCATTCTCCCCCTTCTTTTCCTTTTGTGAAGAGAATTCTTGTAAGAGAAATCACAAATAGGTTTGGTTTTGCTTTGATTCCATAAAGATAAATAAAAGAAGGAACCTGTTTATCATGTCTGCTGCTTCCAGTTTGTGGAAATATATCCCATTCCATGACTGAATTCCAGAAAGAAGTTGTCAGGAAAAAGCACACTGGAGATAGTTTTTAATTTTTTTTAAGCTGTCATTTTGGTTAAGTACACTCTTGTCAGGCCCTTCTTCCAAGCACTGGATTGTCTACACTAATCTTTATTTACCATCACATACTATGTAGCAAAAGAAATGCCCATTATGTTTATGTATTACTGCTTATTTGTATGTTACTTTCTGTCAAGAAAGTGTGCTTTAAAACTAAACATCAGTGTAAATCAGAGGACTATGGAGATAATTTGATATATTTCCATTTAAAGAGTTTCTGATGGTTCCTTGCATAAAGTGCTCAGTTTTGAATGGATAATATTTTTAAATGTAGCCAGATACACATGATTATAAGCTCTTAAATCATGCAGTTCATGAAAAAGTCTTTCTTTCTAATCAACAATATGATTTTATTGTCAAGCCATGTATGAAATGCTGCACTTTGAAATGAACCATACTACCAAGTAATTTTCTTTGATAATAACATTGTTTTTCAATAGTTGGTTAATTGTGGGTGCCTGGGTAGCTCAGTCAGTTAAGGGTCTGCCTTCTGCTCAGGTCATGATCCCAGGTCCTGGGTATTGGGCCCTGCTCAGTGGGGAGTTTGCTTTTTCCCTCTCCACCTGCCGGAGTCTCCCCCAGCCTGTGTGCTCACTAACTCACTCACTCACTCTGGCTCTCTCAAATAAAATTTAAGAAGAAGATAGTTGGTAGTTGAAATCATCAGCTTAAGCAACTAAAGCCTTTTATAATAAACTGAACAAATAATTTTGACATGGTGTGTAGTCCTATTTTGCCACCGCAAAACTAAGCTGTTAGGATCATTAGTTACCTTAGTCTAGTATGCTTTATGTTCTTTATAGCTTTGCTTCTCAAAGCTCTTTATAGCTTTGCTTTTCACAAAGTGTATAGAAGAGCAAATCCCCAGGGGCCTGGAACCACCGTCCAGAGCATTCAACCTCAGTATGAAGTGTCCTATTCTGTCTTAAAACAGTATTCTGCATCTTTCTCTTCTGCCAACGATCTGTGTACCCATGTTCAAGATACAGGCATTTGATCTTGATTCTCTTTCACTAAGACTTTCTAATTAGCAAAGAGTTTTATTTCAAAATATCTTAAAACATATCTTTTAATTATTACATACTTCAGAGGAAATCCACTTTATAAGCATTTCCTAAGGCATTAATTACACGCAATGATAGATGTGGTGGTGGTCAGTACGGGGTCTTCATAATAGCACAACCTCAAACAAAAGTTCATTTATAGGATAATGGTTAGAGAAATTTAGATGGCATGCACCCATTGAAAATGCTATGGAAAAATAAGTAGAACTCTTGGAAAATACTCCCAATAAAGTAAGTGCAGGAAAAAGTTCAAAAGATGGGACAGTATGTTTGGAAGATCATCACAAAATGTTACAGTGGAATATATGAATAACTTTCCTTATATTGGTTTAAGAAAAAACATCCGAAAATTAAATGTGGCCGTAAGCCAGAAACCCTGCATCTGTGTTTTTCAGTCAACTCATTCAATAAAATTTTAGTGTTACAAGTTCTGTAGCTTGCTTGATTTCCTTGTATAAAAGTATCTTACAATGTTTAGTCTTATCATATCTTACAATGTTTAGTCTTATCATATCTTTCAGTGTAGAATCCCGACTCCAAGCTTGTAGGGTCAGCAACTTTTAGCTCCTGTGCTTTTCATGATCTCCACTAAAATATGCCCTCCCACACTTAGATAGTCAGAAACGGATACAAATTTACCTACAAAACTAATTCCCAAACTAGGGAAAAATGCATTTTTCTTGATCGTGGTTTTTGGAAAATCTTGACAGTTTACTTAGCAAATTAGGACCATTAAAGGTATACCTTAGAGATACTGCCAAGTTCATTTTCAGACACTGCAGTAAAGCAAAGGTAGCAATAGAACAAGTCAAATGAATTTTTTGGTTCTCAGGGCATGTGCAAGTTAGGTTTATACTTACTGTAGTTCATTTAAAAGCATGCAAGAGCATGTCAGAGCCAATGTGCAAACTTAAGAAAAAACTTACAAAATGTTATCATCTGAGTTTTCAGCTAGTCTTAATCACCACAACCAATATACAGGTGTTGGGTGCTTAGGGGAGATGGCCCCCTGGGGAGTTGAAAATCCCTGTAGAACTTTTGACTCCCCCCAAAACTAATAGCCTACTATTAACCAAAAGCCTTACCACTAACAGTCAATTAACACTTATTTTGTATGTTTTATGTATCATATACTGTATTCCTACAATAGAAAAATGGAAGAAAACACATTTACAGTACTGTATTGTAAAAAGTCCACATGTAAGTGGACACATGCAGTTCAAAGTGTTGTTCAAGCGTGAGCTGTAATAATGAAAAAATTGTAAATAGTGTGAGAGTTATCAAAATGTGACACAGATGCAAAATGAGCAAATGCTATTGGTAGTGCCAATAGACTTGTTTAACACAGGGTTACCATAAACCTTCACTGTATTAAAAAATTTAATGTATAATAAAATGAGTTATGCCTCTGTGTAGATTTAGTGGATGGAAATACCAGTCCTAAAATAATCCATTGAATGTGAACTTTACATCAATACTGGAGTGAACAGGATGAAGGATTTGTTTCTTTAATTAAATTCTGTATTAAGTACCAGATCCAGAGTTGTTCTTTCGTTCTACATTAAATAGGGTTCTCTTTCATTGGGAGCTCTCAATGAACATGAATACGTTTTTCATTTAAATGTGAATGTAAGTATTTCATTATAATATTTTATACTGCATTTCACATGTTCTCTTGATTTTATTGCTATACTGTCGGTATTTAAGAGACCCACCAAAGGATGGATGGAAATGTACTAAAAAGCCATTTCACCAGTTAAGATGGCTGTTAAAATTGTTTCCCTCTTCTCGTTTCTAGTTAGTATAAAAATAGTACACATGATATAACCCTTTATAGAGAATGAAGGGAAGATATCTTTCTGATAGATTTCCCCTATAAACCAAATAAGGAACAGGTCCAGAAGTTAAACATAGTTTCATGTATAATGAATTAGAATGGAAAGCACTAAAATACTCAGCTTTGTACCCTACTATCACAAGTTTATTCATCAACATTTCTCAGATACTCTCATAGTCCTGTCAGAATACAGTATAGATGTGCTTTTCTAAATAACAGCTTTCTAGATATTACTGTACCTAGTACTCTCACTTGCCCTGAAAGCTAAACCTCATAAAAGACCTGTTTGTCTTGTCTCCCTACTTTGAATTCTCTACGTATTCCAGTAGGGCTGCTGTCCCCACTATACCTCAGATACTTTTGTTAAGGCCATCAGTGTTCTCCATATTGACAGATCAGATCGTCACGTCTCCATGATCTTCTCTCTTGCCATGGTTGACTACTTAATGCTCCTTGAAAAACACTCTGTGTGTCTTAACACCTTAGTTTTCCTTCTCCATCACTAGCTGGTCCTTTTCATTCTCCTTTGCTTGCTTATATATAGCTTGATTTCCACCTGTTAAAGGGTGCTCTGAAACTGGAATCTAAGCTGTTTCACCAAAGCTGTCTGGGTGATACTATGTTTAAAAATTATTTGCCGGGGTGCCTGGGTGGTGCAGTGGGTTAAGTCCGACTCTTAGTTTCAGCTCAGGGTTGTGCAATTGAGCCCTGCCTTAGGCTCTGCACTCAGGTCAGAATCTGCTTGAGACTTTGTTTCCCTTTCCCTTTGCCCTTCCCCCGCCTAAATAAATAAATAAATAAATCTTTAGAAAATGTATTTGCATGACACTAACTTATTTGTCTGATATGTCTAATCCTTGTTGAATTGCAGCTTCTAACAGTCAATGTGATATCTTCATTTGAATACCTTATAATGTTAATTATTCCTACTAATAGTAATAAAAATACATAATACACATCATGTGCCCCCCAAACTCAATCAGCTGTCCAAGCCTAAAGCCTAGGAGTAGGTTTGAGATAGTTCCCCTATCCTTAATTTATGTCATCTCTTCATTGAGCAGATCCCGTCAACACTGCCTCCAAATATATCCTTTGTTCAGTCTCCTTTCGTTGCTTGTTGTCAGTAGTCCAACAAGAGTCCTCTCTTAGACAACAGCTTATCTTCATAACTTGCTTATCCACTCTCCATTCTGCAGTCTAAGTGATCTTTTAAACATGTAAATTATATTCCCCAACTGAAAACCGTCCAAGGATATTTGGAAGGCCGAGGGAGATCTACCCCTGTCTTTATCTCCAACCTTAAATTCAGCTACTCTTCATTATGGAAAGCCTCTGCCATACTGGCTGCGGGGCTTTGGGGGTTTTGTGTTTTTGTTTTTGTTTGCTCTGCAACAGGCCAAAGCAGGCTCCACTTTAGGGACTTTGCTATTATTACTAATCAGCTTTCAGTCACATTCTTGTAGTGGTGTCTCCTTATCTTGCTGAAGCCCTGCAAAGTAGCCATTAAAGTACTGTTCGGTGTTGATTTCTGTAAAAAGAGTATGTGTAGCAGGAAGGGCTATGTTGACTTACATAAGCATCAAATAACTGGAAGGAAGCCTGAGAAATTGATAAGAATTTACTTAAAGAAGAGTTTATTTACTTATAGGGGACCCGGTGACTAGGGAACTGGAGCAGGAAGCAGACTTCCCTGCATAAGCACCTTCATCTTTTGAATTTTGAAGTATGTAAATGTGTTACCTATTAAAATTAAATTTCAAGTAAAACCAGATTAGTTTCTTAAATATTAATAAATAACATTGACCTCCTAGTTCTAACTACAGTGGAGAGTGGGAGAGGCCTCAGGAAAGTGAGTCAAGATCATAGCTAAAGAGACAGTTAATAAAAAATATGGCCCAGTATCCCCAGTGCCTGGAGAGTGCCTAATACATTGTAGGTAAAGGATAAATATTTGTTGATGGAACAGATACGCTTGTTAATTTGCAAAGCACCTTAGAACCATTTACTAAGCTCAAACCTCAGTTGCCAAATTTTTAAAAATGAACCTAGATTTCTGATTTAAAGCTAGTACACTGCAGAGGATTACCTGTAACCAGTGGTTGTCAAGAATTTAATACTTTATTTCAGCTAGCCATTTCGGACTCCTTTTTTCTGGTATTATTTTACCGTATCTCTATATTGTCTTAAATCTACCTTTATTTTTTCTTAATTTAGACTAATTTGGGTCCTGGTGAAATTGATGAAAACACTAAACCATTGACTACTTTGCACCTATCACATGAGCTCTTGTGCTGTTTGTTTTTTGTTTTTTTTTTTTTTTTTTGCTTCATGCTTTCTTTTTATTAAAAAAGAAAAAAAAATGGTTGCCAAGAATAAAGTTCTACCTCAGTGGCTTGGATATAAATTCAAACAACTTTTCTTGAAAGGGAGACTCAAATGGGCAAGAGTCTCATCTTTGTTTGCTGGTCTGGAGTTGTTATTAAGGGCAGTGGTCTGGTGTACATGTCCTCTCAGGTATCCAGGAACTGGTCAAACAGCAACTAGTGCTCAGGTGTCTTCCTTAAGTCACTTAATGGCCCTGGAGCCTGGGGTATTGTCCCCAGTGTTCGGAGTCTGAGGTCTTGGAGAATGTTCCTGAGGACCTCGTCTGGTCACTCCTTAGTTAGATGTTACCAGTTGTGCTGGAAGACTTCAAAGAAATCATTAACTCCTTGACCTCCTTTACAAGGAGGACATACATTGAGGCCTGTATAAGGTAGGGGTACAGGTCCTAGCAAAATTAGAAGCACGAAAAAGAACAAAAGAAACCCCCCCCCCCCCATGAGGTCCCTTACAGTTTCCCTGTCTCAGTGTTACTTAAAGAAGAGTTCCAAGTTCTGGGATGCCTGAGTGGCTCAGTCAGTTAAGCAGCGGCCTTTGGCTCAGGTCATGTTTCCAGATCCCGCTTGCATCTGGCTCCCTGCTCAGTGGGGAGTCTGCTTCTCCCTCTGCCTCTCACCCTGCTCTTGTGCTCTCGTTCATGCACCCTCCCTCTCTTTCTCTCAAATAAATAAAATATTTTTTTTTAAAAAAACTCTAAATTTTTACTACATAAAAGATTCTTTTATGTAGTAATTTCCACTAATTAATACTATTTAAGGAAATAGAGTATATAAACGTTTGAGTATGTTTTAAGGAAATGAAAACTTAGGAACAGCGCAGATGTCCAGAGATAGGGCAATTATTAAATAATGTCATGTTTTTTATGAGGTTTAAGTTTACGTGATTCCGAAAACTTCAGTTAGATACCTAGTTTGGTTTCATCATACTTTTTAATATGAATAAACTCTAAAAAGCAGGATATAAATTGCTTACACACTATAGTGTATACACATTTATAAACACACAGAGTGAACTCTGCTTTTGATAAGTTTGTGGATGACTTTTTTTTTCCCCCACATTGAATTTCTCCATCTTCTGCAGTAAAGTATTACTAATCAACCTTTTAAGAAAATTTAATGGATTCGGGAATAAGAACAACATTGGATTCAAGAGCTTGCTTGTAATTGACCTTTTCTGGCTCAATTGTTTAGGGTTTCTTTTTTTCCACAGATCCATAGACAGGTTTGTTTACAGATACACAGTTTTTAATGCTTTAAGATGAAATACAGTATTATGTATAAAGTGGTATTAGTAAGTTATATAAAGAAAAAATATAGTTCCTGGTAATATTTGTGGTATTCTACACCCGGGGTTAGGTTACACATACTCTGTCTGTAGTTCATAGAGCCAGTAGCATAGTTGAATCTCTTTTTTTTCTGAGAATATTTGCCTGTTGAGGGACAGCTGGGGTTGAGAAACTGCCTATAAATAAGTACAGGATCTCATCATTTCTGCCTTTCACTGGGGAATACTTTCAGAGGCTGATTTGATTTCTAAAATGAAATCTATTTAGAAAAGAATTCTGGTTTTTGTCATTTCATTTCTAGTCGAGACATCACGGAGACTTGAGGCCAGAGTGTCATGAGTGTATTGACAGAACACAATTGTGTGTTCTTATTTAAGCCTTATTGTGTAGCGCTTTTACTTTTTCAGAGTGTTGCAGAGGTCGGAATATGGGAGAGAAGCAGTCTGGATAACATGAAGGTGATGCTGGTGTCTAAGGGAAGGCTACTTGATTCTGTGGGAAGGGCTATACCTGATTCATCTATTTTCTAGGTAAGCCTGCCTTTGTTCCAAGGACTTCACCTGTGTTTTGCAAATTCTGGTGTTAACTAGATCATGAGTTCTACTTATCTTTAATTTTGGAAATGTCATCTTTATTATTGTTAAATGATTGATGTCCATTAAAACAGTAATTTGTAGAGTAAGACCTGAGTGAATCATTGAATCTTTACCATGTGCATGTCAATGGATTTTGAGTTTTTCTGCCAAGGGAAAAGACACTTGAATAAATGGCAAAAATGTGAACAGACTAAGATGTTGTATATAGGAGCCAAATATTGAGAGATTAGTATACATTAAAGCTTATGGCCTCTGTTACTTAGTTGGTAAAAAGTAGGTGGACAAGACCAAAATTGAGTGTTGAGGGAAGAACTTCGTTGAGCATTATAAGGTGAACCCCAAAGACTTCAAACAGGCCCTTGATTTTAATTCAGTACACTTCCTCCTGTCAGCCATCAAGTATTTGTATTGTGAGACTGATCATTCAGTTTGTCTGAACAAGAGGAAAATAATGTATGTGTAAAATAGCAGTCAAGGCACTTTAAACAAAATCAGTTCTCTATTCCAAAAAATGGCTTACCTCCATATCCATTAAAAAAAGCAATTTGGGGCGTGCCTGGGTGGCTCTGTGGGTTAAAGCCTTTGCTTTCGGCTTGGGTCATGATCCCTGGAATTGAGCCCTGCATCGGCTGCATCAGGCTCTCTGCTCAGCAGGGAGCCTGCTTCTCCTCCCTCTCTCTGCCTACTTGTGGTCTCTGTCTGTCAAATAAATAAAATTAAATCTTTTAAAAAAAAAAAAAAGGCAATTTGGTCAGTGATGGATGTATGTGCTTATTTAATATCATGGAAAAAAACATGGTGGGGATAATTCCACAGTGTTCTTAGTTTTAAAATAATAATAAAGCTTAAATACTTGTAAGAAGTGTTTTGGAAAAACACTAATTATTAGATTTATTGTAGATTTTCTAAGATACAAGGTTTAATGAATCTTCTGAAAGAATCAGAAGTTAAACACCTATTGAATATATCACAAAATTGCCAATAAATAGTGGTGAGAGTTTCGCTAATGAGACATAATATTTTATGGATTAAGACAGCTTGGAATAGTCATTTTCATTGGACATGGTGAAACCAAGTCCATTTGAAAAAATAAGTGCTGTAAGTTTTTAATTAGAGAAGTCAGATTCTTGCAGATTATTACATCTTACTCTAAATAGTGGGGATAACCTTTTGAAAAACAGTTTTTGAAGTCTGAACTGTCATTGCAGTTCACATAAAGAATACTGTAGTGAATATAAATTGGGGGGTGTTTTGGTGGGGAGGAGGAGGAAGTTGGAGGCTACTCTCTGTTTGTATTTGTAAATAATGTTTTAAATACGAAATCTGTTCCACAGATTTGAGTATGAGCACAGTTGAAGAGGATTCTGACACAGTAACAGTAGAAACTGTGAACTCTGTGACTTTGACTCAGGACACAGACGGGAACCTCATTCTTCATTGCCCTCAGAATGGTAGGAGAACTTGCTGATGTAGAATTGTGGATTTTTTTGAATTTCTGGATTTTAGGTCACCTTTGATCCCTGTTACCCAGATAGACAGATTAGGCCAGGGTGGTAGAAAAGGGGGTTTTCTCTTTGGATCATGAATTAACCTTAATTTATATATATATATTTTTAATATGTTTGTATTTTTAGAATTTACTGTAAATTTGAACTTTCGGTCTTGTAGCTACTTTATGAATGAGTACAATCTTATGAGCCTACAAAGATGATGATTGATTAACTGTAATATACTTCCTTTTCGATATCATGTGGTGCCCGCAGTGTATGTAGTACATTAGAAAATATAGAAGTAGTCCTGTCAGGTTTTTTGCTGTAGTCTATTAGAGGATTCTATATGACTATTTGAATAAGATTTAAGATGAATATCTGTAAAAAGCTAAGATTCCATAACCTTGAGGCTTGTGATTTTGTTGTCACTTCTCTACTATTCCTTATTTGTATTTATTTTTTATTTTGCTTTAAGTTTATCTTTGCTCAACCTAGGTTTTATCTTCTTTTCTCATTCAATACTTAATTTCTGATTATTTTATTCAATAGATTTTAGTTACCACCTACCTATTAAAATGATTCAAACTTCTTTTTTCTGAATTCTTTGTTTCTCACAGACACCTTAAATTTCACATGTTCCAAACTGAATTCTTTTACAAAATTCCCAGTCCTAGTTCTCTCAGTCAGCTTCATTACTTCATATCCCAGATCATAAATGTGGGTAGGAATAAACCCTGCTCTCATCTCCTATGTTCATTCCATCATGAAGACTTGTTGATAGTATTTTGTTTCTTGAATCCATCGCTTCCTTTGTCTCAAGTCACCCTTTCTTAGTTCAGAGTCTCATTTCTCACCTGGGAGGCCCTCGTAGCCTTTTAATGCATCTCCCCACTTGAATTCATCTTCCCGACTGCTGATGACCTTGCTCATTATACTCAGTGGTGCAGTTTTGTTTGTTTAAGTGTCCCATGGTTCTCAGAGTACAGTGATGGACTCCCATCATCTCCGCTTTCCTTCCAACCCCCACTTCCTGCCTCATTTCATAGATCTGTGTCCCAGCAATTCACAGCTGGCTTTTTTCCTTACAGACCTTAAGCTTTTCCTACCTTGCTGTCACTGCAAATAATTATTCCTAATGCCAGTAATAATCATTTACACCTGGCATCTGTTCATTCAAGTCCTTTCCAGTTTAAGACACCTTCTCCAGGAAACCTTCCTTCACCTGTAGTTTAAATTAGCTGCCTCTCCCCTCATTCCACCTGCATAACTCTTAGAACAGTATTTTGAAATCGTCGTTTTAGTCATCTCCTACACTACCCTGTGAGTTTCTGGACAGGAAGAGTATCTGGCATTGTTCTGTTCCCAGCACCTAGCACATAGTAGGCATTCAGTAAATATTTGTGAGTGGTTTAAAGAACCAGCCCTTGTTTTTACGTGGGAATTATTTGGAAAAACAGGTTGTTAGCACAGAAGCGTGATGTTTAAAAAGTGGCACCCCGGTTCTCATAGTTCTTGCCATAAGAGTAGGAGCTGAGGTTCTGCACTGGGAACGGAGAAGGCAGTGTCATTTGGAGTCCAGCCTGCATAATTGGATTAACTGAGCAGATTGATAAGGTGGTTTTACAGTTACTTATTGGAGACTTTGGGTTTTCCTCATTGGTTTGAAGATTTTGAGATTTTTGTTTTATTTTGTTTCATTAGAAGCTGATGAAATAGACTCAGAAGATAGTACTGAACCTCCACATAAAAGGCTTTGTCTGTCTTCTGAGGATGATCAGAGTATTGACGATTCTACTCCTTGCATATCAGTTGTTGCACTTCCACGTAAGTCACCATGTGTTAAGAACAGAGTTCCCTTTTGAAATCAACTTTCAGCTTGGGAGAGCTCTAATTGGCATTTCAGGGTAGACTTAGACCCATTATTTTTCTCTTTGTTTAGTCAAAACAACTCTTAACTAACATGTAATGAGTGGGCACGGCTCTAAATGCTTTTACATATACTGCCTATTTTAATCTTCTCAGCCTTTTTGTTTTTAATTGTTGTCATCCTCCCCACCCCAAACTTTTGTAGATGTTTTCTCCTGCTCCTGCTCTCCACCATGAAATTGTAATACCACAGATACACTGTTTTTTTTTTAAGTACTGTGTTATGTATTATTGTTTTATTAATAAAGAGAATGCTTTTTTCACCCACACCTTGCCCAGAAGCACGTATGCCCTTGCCCTCATTGAGAAAACATGCCGTAGAGTAGGTATTATGACCCCTGTTTTATAATGAGAAAACTAAGGCACAGAGAGGTATGAGAACTTGTCTAAGGTCATACCCAGCCATTCTGGTTCTTGAGAAATTTACCTTTGCTCTAGGTATCAAGCAAAATCACATCTTCATTCTGTTGGAAAAAACGAAGATTAGGTTTTCACCATGGCAAACCTTGCCTTCACAAAGTCTATGTGCACTTTTTATGTCCAGTTTATTCTTACTCAGTTAAATAGAAAAGAAACCATTTGCTATATTAGTTTACTGTGAGACTTTGTTCCAAGATATTGTTAATGTTAGCATTACTAATACTTACTAATATTGCTTCCAGTGACATACACAAACATAATGTATTTCTGATTAAATGATCTTTCCTTCTAGTGATGATTCATATGATTTTTAAACTCCTGATTTGACCATCATTAGGTTGTGATCCAGTCTTAAAACTTGACTGGCCTATCTGTACACATACAATCCTATATGGACATTTTCTAAGCTAGAATTTTTTAAAACTCAGATATAATTAATCTATAACATTATATTAGCCTCAGGTGCACAACACAATAATTTGGTATATGTATATGTTGTGAAATGAACATAATAATTCTAGTTAAAATCTGTCACCACACATAACTACAGGGTTTTTTCCTGTGATGAGAACTTTCAAGATCTGCTCTCTTAGCAGTTTCCAAATATATGTTTTATATATTTATATATAATATATAAATATTTATATATATATAATATATATAAAAAATATATTTTAGTCACCATGTTGTACATTACATCCCCAGAGCATAAAGTAAAACAAAAATATTTATTTTACTAAGCCAGAATTTTTGAGGGAATTATGACTGGTTAACCCATTTGGTTAAAGTTGAATACTTTGGTCATGATTTTATGTTCAAACTACAGTTGATATTTTGTTCTGTTTTATAGTGTTAGACTGAATCCTTCACACACTCACTTACTTAACTGGGTGGAATAATCTAGCTGTGCTGACCTAAAAGCTCCTGACTGCTTCATGTGGGGTCTTAGCACCATCATGTTTGGAGGACATTCTAGAACCTAATATTCGTAATAAGACTAAATTTATGTATGAAACATGGGCTTTAAGTATTGTTCTCTAATTTGGTAAAAAACATGTTGATAACATCAACTTGGGAAAACTTCTCCATTAAAAAAAAAAAGTCACATAAAAACATGAAGTTCTGTGTCCATCACCATCATGTGGGACTGACTGAATGGGCAAGTCATTGTTGTTGGAGTTCAGGGAAGTAAATATCATTAGCTCTTAAAGACTTAACTTCAAATTTTATTTTAATAGTTAAGTTTTCATTATATGCTTTATAAAGCTGATAAAAGTTTATCTGTCTGCTCCTTAAAAATCCTCTTAAGTCTCATGTTAATTATCCTATATCACTTACTACTTCTTACTGCAATTATGTACCACCCCCATGTACTCCATTCCCTATTCACAGAACTCTTGGTGATTATTTAAATGATTGTTGCAATATCTTAGCCTCTTCTACCTTTTGTTCTCCACACTACCTTGTTTATTTCTCCCATTACCTCCTTTGCTGTTACTTTGTTTGAAGTCCATTTGTGATCGACTTCCAGCACTGCTTCCTATCTTTCCAGATTTCTTCCTCTAATACTCTTGAATGCTTGCAGTCCTTTGCCCACTAGGACCCACTGATCTTAGCACTTTTGCATTGTTCTTTTTCACTTGTACCTTTTGTTTCCTCCATACCCAACTTGTTACATGGTTAATCTTGCATTTACCTGCAGATCCTTTTTTCCTTCTCTCACTTCATTGCCCTTTAGTGAAACCACAACCCTGGTTAAATCTGTGGCTATTTATGTCTACACTGGTATAGCCAATTGGAAAACAGCACAAACAAGCTAAGTGATCTTACTTTAAAGTCATGATTATTAACTTGAAGTGGGCTCATACTGTTGCCTGTGAATCACACCACACTTACCAATGATGTTTCTTCTCCTGCTTAGAAATTACTGTTTTCATACATTCCTGAAACCTCCAGTGTTTTCTCCACCTTCGTTAATCTCAGCAGATAACCTTGCTTCTACTTCCTGAGAATATTGAAGTAGTCCAAATAAGTTTCTGCAGATTTCCACTACTACAAAATACACAACCACATTTAGCTATGTCTGTACATTCTGTCTGTCTTCTAGCTAAAGCCCGTCCTTCGCTTAACTAGATCTCATCCCTTTGACCTACTCAGGGACATTGTTGCTGCATTTCTTCTCCCTCCTTTAAATCAACAGTTTTTCATTCTCCACTGGATCATTCCCACCAGCACTGCAAACCTACTATAATTTCTTCTTTAAAAAGTCCCTGGGATGCCTGGGTGGCTCAGTCGGTTTAAGTGTCTGCATTGGCTCAGGTCACAATCTCAGGTTCCTGGGATTAAATCCTGCATGGAGCTCCTTGCTCAGTAGGGCGCCTGCTTCTCCCTCTGGCTGCCACTCCCCCTGCTAGCATACGCACTCTGTCTCTCTGACAAATAAAATCCTTAAAAAATAAAACAAAAAAAATCTCATTAGCCCACTTTGGACTCCCATCTAACTTATCTCCTTTCCTTTAGAGCAGAATACTTTGAAAGAATTGATATACTTACCTCCATTTCTTCCTCCATTCTTCCTAAACCCACTCCAATCAGGGTTTCACCTCTTAATCATTTCATCAAAACTTCTTCCCATGTCTCCAGAGACTAGCTTGCTGCTAAGTACAGTGGTGATTTTTTTGTTTGTTTCAGTCTTCTTTACTTGAGTTATCCATAGTTTTTAATAATATTTATCACTCCGTCTTTTCTGGAACATTTTGTCCTTTGGTTTTCAGGGAACACATTCCTGTAGTTTCTTCTACCTCACTCTCTGTGCCTTCTGAGTCTCTTACGCTGACCTGTTCACATCCCCGGGCTGTAAATTGGAGCAGTCCAGGACCCAGTTCTTCTGCTGCTGCTATTTTGTTTCTTCTCACTTTCTAGAATGTATTTCAAATCCTGTCTCAGGTGATGATGCCAGATTTATTCCAGTCCAGAATTTATCTTAATTCTAGATGTTCAGCCTCAAACTAGTGTGTTTAAAACCAAGCTCCTGAAACTTCTTAAATTCTAACGTTTGCTTCTTCTGCAAATAAAAGTTCATTAATGTCAGGTACATTCTTCCACTAGGTCAGATTTTTAAAACTTTCATAACATCCTGGACGTTATGGTTTCTTTCATGTTTAGTTTATCCACAAATCCTGTTGGTTCCCAAATCAAAATATATCCACAATTTGAACTACTCATCACCCCTCACTTAAGTTCTGCCCTGGTCCAGTCACCAACTTCTCTTACCTGGATTATTGAATTAGCTTCTTAAGTGATCTCACTGTAGCCCTTCCTGCCCTCAGACTGTTGTCTCCTTAGGAGCCAGAGTGATCCCATTAAAATAAAAACCAGATTGTCACTCTGTGTCTTCTAGTAGTTTCCTCTCTTAGTGTTAAAGCCAGAGTCTTTACATTGGCCTTCAAGCCCCCACACAGTATCTTAATGTTCTTGTTTAGCCTTCTCTGGTCACACTGCCCTCCTTATCATTCCTTTGAACAGTCCAGGTCTGCCCCTATCTCAGAGTCTTTGCTCTTGGCTTTCCTTCCGCATGAAGTGTTCTTTCTCGAGATAGCTGTATGACTAGTTCCCTTTGTCATTTGGATTCAAATCTTTGTTCCTTTTCAGTTCCTAAAATTTAGTCTTTTCAGACTAAAATTTCAGTCCCCTTCCCCAATACATTCCCTTTTCTGCTTTATTTTTGCTCATTATTCATCAACATTTGACATAATAGGCTCATTTTGTGTCTTTCCCCTACTAGAATATAAGCACCACGAAGGTAGGACTTTGTTTCATTTGCTTACTGCTGTCTTCCTGTTACCCAAAGCAATGCCTAGTATGTATATCAGGTACACAATAAATTTTTGTTAAGCATATATGGCAAGGAATATATTGGGAAATTAGATGATCACATATTTTTTCCCATGAATTTCTTTCCTTTTTTTTTTTTTAATTAGAATCTGCTACTATTCTGGAGTTGAATTGTTGTTTTTCTTAAAGTTTCAGAAAATGATCAGAGCTTTGAGGTGACCATGACTGCAACCACAGAGGTGGCAGATGATGAGATTACTGAGGGAACTGTGACCCAGATCCAGGTATAGTGAGTCTTTTTACTGACCGCAAGAGGATTATCCTTAACACATACCTTAGGTGGTAAAATGATGAGAACATAATTTGTCTGACAAAGGACAGAATTGAGGTAAGAATTATTATTTCATTCAGGTTTCCAGTCCCCACTTATACGACTCTCAGAATAGTAGGCAAAGATAGAGTTTGAAAATTCATTACCTGTAGAGTGGTTCACATCTGTTGAGACAGATGGTGCACGTGCATTCTTTATCTACATAAGATGATCTCATTTGAGCTATTAAATAACCTTAAATCTTATCTTACCAGTTATATAAGATATTGGTATAAAGCTTTTTAAGTGTTACCCAGCAGTATCTCTGGTGACTGATTTAGAAGGGCTACATATGTGTTGCTTTTTAGTATGAATGGAAGCTATTCATTTCACATGGATTTTAATTTTAACAGTTGTAGTCCCTTTTGGTCCTTCTAGGACTAAGATACATTTTACCCTGAGTTAGGTGGTTGGATAACAAGCAGGTCCTACTGAACTTCTTTGTATCTTATATATGACTTGTTTCTGGGAAGTGTAATCAGAATTCTTTGCTCTCTTAGATAGCCTGGAGCTTAAATCTGTTTTACTTTAAAGTTAACGTCTGGGGGCGCCTGGGTGGCTCAGTGGGTTAAGGCCTCTGCCTTCGGCTTGGGTCATGATCCCGGGGTCCTGGGATCGAGCCCCGCATCGGGCTCTCTGCTCAGCAGGGAGCCTGTTTCCTCCTATCTCTCTGCCTGCCTCATCTCTCTTGTGATCTCTGTCAGATAAATAAATAAAATCTTAAAAATTAAAAAAATTAAAAAAAAATAAAGTTAACGTCTGGCTGATTGTGCCTTTCTTTTTAGTATCTTGTCCTTTTGCTTCATTTCTTTATTTAATAACATATTTTTGAAGTAGATAATAGAGACATTATTAGGTCATTATTTTTCCAATGACCCTTCAGTTAAGTGTAAAAGTTACGAGTTGATACATAAAACATCAAAGAGTGAGGAAATCTCCAGTGGGTGCACTGTGAACCTTCTTGACAGGGAGCTTCACAGTGGGTCTAGAATGACAAGATTTCTAGAGGAGTGAGTCTTTCATGTACATCAAACAGTTTTGAGCCTGCCTACAGATCCTCATAATCTCCTCTTGGATTTGAGTGGGTGATTTTTTTTTTTTTTTTTTAAAGATTTTATTTATTAATTTGACAGAGAGAAATCACAGGTAGACGGAGAGGCAGGCAGAGAGAGAGAGAGAGAGGGAAGCAGGCTCTCCGCTGAGCAGAGAGCCCGATGCGGGACTCGATCCCAGGACTCTGAGATCATGACCTGAGCCGAAGGCAGCGGCTTAACCCACTGAGCCACCCAGGCGCCCCTTGAGTGGGTGATTTGGACAAGAATTTTTTCTAAGTCCTCTGAAGCTATAGAGCACGTTCTTCAAAACTGGGCTTGTCGAATTCATTTCCAATTCAAAGACTGTATAGTCTCACTTTGTTTCATTTTCAACACAGTAAAAATAGCTGTGTATATATACATGTGTGATTTGGTTTACAACCTGCTTGTTAAAAGATTGGGCAATGGCAGTGTGAGACAAATTATAGGGTTGTTTTGTTTGGGTTATTTCTTAAAAGTTAATGAGCTATAATTTGTTATTAGCCTCTTGGTTTATTATTACCATTTTAGTGTATGGAAAACGTTTAATAATTTCTAATACTTGTTTCATAAAAATACCATTAGGTTTGTGAGTGAATGCATAGTTCAGAGTTCAGAACGAGCCTGCTTTTTGTGGTGTCCTGTGCCAAAGCAGGTGTAACTGTTTCACATACCGTTGTAGTTAATGTACTGTCCATTTCAGCATTGATAATTAGAAACTCAAAAATTTCCCAATATTTACAGTGCTTTGTGGCTACAAGAGGTATTTCATGGGGGAATTATTTAGATTTCCAAGTCTGTGTATGTTACAGACATAAAATCCTACAACTACACCAACTCAGAAAGGCTGCATGTCAAAAACAGCAGCATACTAAACATATCTGAGTAATTTTTTAAAAATGAGTTTATAAAGTAGTGAAAAATGGGAGTAAAATACTGTAAAACTTAATAATATGTATATACCAAGTATAGTTAGACATTCTTTGAGGAGCCTAAGTCATCTACAATACTCCATTCATTTGCTATCGGATGGTGTTAAGTTTCATTGCTAAAATTTAATAATTATTGGCTTCATTTGATGGCTGTTTACATGTTTACCATTTACGTGTTTAGTCTTTGTATGTGGTAATTGTATTTCTTCATCAGAGTAATTTGAGACAAAAAGCATTAGGCTTTGTCCAAAGAGAACAGTTAATCAGCATGACAGGGATATTCCTAGGTTCAAAGAGTGGGCTGTATATTTAGATTCACTTTGGGAAATGGTGGTTTTATTTTTTTAACAAGCTGATTAATATATAAGAAGATTATCTCAAGAGAGTATTTTCTACATTACATTTCCTAATAGTGGGTATTGTTTATATGAAGGTCTTCTCACAGCAATCTGTCACCCTTGATGAATAACCTCTGTGTCAAATCATAGACAGTTGGGATGTTCAGAATACAAGAGACCTTAGACATTATCTGTCTAGTCTGTCTCTGTTCTCACCTTTATAGAGGTAGCCTTTTGATCTTTAAAACAAAAAAATCTAAAATGTATGACAGATAAGCATAGGGTGACAAAACTTTTCATACTTACTCCAGTGACTCTAGCTTTTTGTCCATGGATTTAAGAACACTGCTTTTTTTAAATACAACACATTCATTATTTCCAGATTAAAAAAACAACGAGATAACAGTAGAGAGGTGTCTTTCCTCCTCGTTGTACTTCAGCTGTTGACTGACAGCTACCATCTTCCCAAGCAGGATGATTTCAGTGCCTCTTGAAATTAGAAATTCAGTTTCTGCCTACTCAAGAAGTAGTCCAATGTCTGTTAGGACTTACCTCTGGCCAGTGACATAGCTTAGTTGACCAGTCTGGAGACTGAACTGAGCTGAGTGGTCACTGGGCATGTGACTGTCTTCCTGGCCTACATATGATAGGTGGGCTTGTCCCCCGAATGGTAGCCCTGTTGCCACATCTTCCTTACTCATACGATAGCTGTCTTTAGCCCAAGGCCAGCTCTCTTAAGCGGTTTTGTTCCTGCAGAATTTGCTAGATCACATATGTCTGTAATTGAAAATGTACCTGGTGTGATAATCGTATAAATATATTAAAAGCCACTGAATTATATACTTTAAAGGGTGAACTTTATGGTGTGTGAATTATATCTCAATAAAGCTATTAGTTTTTAACTACACGTTTCTCAGTAAAGACTGCTTTAACTGCAATAAGAAGAAGAAGCGATAACACAGTTCTTTGAGAAGAAGGTACATTGATGAGGTTAGGAATCAGTTCTAGAGGCTGGCTAAAACAAACCTGTCCATAAAGAGACCGTGATTTTGCTATGTCTTCTGATTTGGCCTATTAATCCTTTAAATTTAGCAAGAGATTAACATTACAGAAGACTATATTCTGGCAGCAAACTACCTTAGGGACCTGAACAATCATGACAGTCAAATGAAACCTTTCTATTTTGTTATATGTATGAGCTTATTTTACATATATAAATAAACAGATGGCTTTAGATATCTTGTATTTCTTTAAGTACTTACTGGAATTCTAGCTACTATTCTATAGAAGTCATGCCACTAGTACGGAGTTAACTTACTTAAATGAAGGTCATATTTTGTTAATGCTGGCAAGTTTGTTTTCATACTGTCATAATAAAAACAGGAAAAAAAATTGTTTTTCCATAGATTAGAGTTTTTATAATGTTTAGTATTGCAGATAAAGATGAATCAAGTTGTATTAAATAAAGCTATACTTCCCCCCCCCCCCCTTTACTCCTTCAAGATTCTACAGAATGAACAACTAGATGATATATCTCCCTTGGGTAATGAGGAAGTTTCAGCAGTTAGCCAAGCATGGTTTACAACTAAAGAAGATAAGGATTCTCTGACTAACAAAGGTAAGAAGTAATGTGAATTTCAGTGTCCATTGGAAAAAAAAGAGGAGGTAAGAAGAACTCGGAGTCATCAGGATTTTGAGGACTTCGTAATTGTGATTGAGTAGTTAGAGTAATTGAGTTTTTGTGATTGATTAACTTTGGCTCTGAATGAGACCATGAAACCCAACATTTGTTTTTCAATGGTCATAATTCTCTGAGATGCAGTAAATCATAAACAAATGCACAGGGGTGGCATTTAAAAGAAAGTAGTTACTTCACATGGGAGTGGGAAGTCAAGTCTTCAAAACTCTTGGTCTGATAAGCGGCTTAGAGGTTTAAATTGTTTATCGTGCTCTGGAGTTCATGAGGATTGGTGGGGAGCTGCTACAAGAAAGTGGGGATTATGTTTACACCACTCTGAAGTTAAGGAAAGGAATTGCATTCATCCACTGCATAGTAAATACTCATTATAAATATATTATTTGCTTCATATCCAACATAGTATGTTTACCTTGTTCTAGAATCATTTGTGCATGCTCTTTTGCCCATAAAATTTATTTTTTTCATTGGCGAATTTTTTAGACAGTTTTGAGCATGATTTGGCTTTTTGTAATTTTCATATCTTTTAGCTTGCCTGTATTGCTCCAAGAATAAGACATACATAACTGAGAGGAAGTAATAAATTCTTACACTTTTACTTATTATTTTCTTTATTTAGTAGAATTAAGTGTTGTTCATTTGGTTTTTGGGTTTTTTTGGTGTTTTTTGTTTTAGATTTATTTATTTATTTTAGAGAGAAGGAGAGTATAGGAGAAGGGGGGGCAGAGGGAGAGGGAGACTGAATCTCAGAATCTCAAGCGGATTCCACACTGAGCACAGACCCTGACAGAGGGCTCCATCTCACGACCTTGAGATTATGACCTGAGCCAAAAACAAGAGCTGGACAACTTAACTGCCTGAGCCACCCAGGTGCCCTAGGAGCGAATGTATTCTTTCTTACAAACCAGAGGTAATGGGGCACATAGCAGGCTTAGTTAGTAGAGCATGTGACCCATGATCTCAGGGTCAGGAGTTCAAGCAAGCCCCACCTTGGGCTTGGAGTCTACTCAAAAGAGATTACAAAAGCAACTATTGGGGATCTTTCAGATTTCAGATGAATAAAAAAGTAGCTATATTTTGTTCCCATAGATAATTTATTTAATCACAAAGCAAATTTGCAGTATTTTATTCCTCTTGAGGGATAACATTTTCTATAACATTGTTTCTTTTCCCTTAAAGGACATAAATGGAAACAGGGGATGTGGTCTAAGGAAGAAATTGATATTTTGATGAACAATATTGAACGCTATCTAAAGGTATCTTATGGCATTTTTTGTTTGTTTCACAAATTCTTTCATTGCCAATTGCAAAAATCATCAAAGCATCATTGTATATACTTTATAAGGAGCTTTTCAGTAGTTTTTCTAATGGATGATTGGTTAATGTGTCATAGCTTCATAATTTTAAGGTGTATAATTATAGCCTATTTTTAAACGAATTTCAAATTTTTAGTTTAACACAACTTTACTGTGTTAGTCAACACCTGAAATTTAGGCAGATCCTAATAGCTTCTCAGAATCTTAAAGCCCTGTCTTTTCAAGCAGCCTGTAAATTAGTTTATGCTTATATTGTCTAAAGTCTAAGATTCAGGTCTTCTTTGAGTGTATTTACAACATGGGTCTACCCCCTTTTTAAAAAAATGAATAATTTTAGTTCATTTTTCCATTGAGGCTTATATGTGGTTAGCTAAGTCATCCTTTTCATTAAATGTCTCTTGAACATAGTATTTTTGAGGTACTGGAGATATGAATTGCTATAATACACAGTGTTGGCTTTTAAAAGCCAGCAATTCATTTGGGAGTGTTAAAAGCAGGTGAAGAGTAAGGCTTTGTACCATGTGATACATGTTGTGAATTCTGCATGAGATTGGAGAAGGAAGAGTATATTCTTAGGGTTAGGACAGTTATGGAAAATATTTGGAAGAGCAAGGATTTAAGTGGAGTCTTTTTTTTTTTTTTTTTTTAAGATTTTATTTATTTATTTTGACAGAAATCACAAGTAGGCAGAGAGGCAGGCAGGGGCGGGGCTGGGGGAAGCAGGCGCTGAGCAGAGAGTCCAATGGGGGGCCCAATCCCAGGACCCCAAGACCATGACCTGAGCTGAAGGCAGAGGCTTTAACCCACTGAGCCACCCAGGCGCCCCTATTTTTTTTTTTTGAGTGGAGTCTTCAAAGGAAGAGAACTTGGGCTAGAATGGGGCTGGAGGGAGCATGAGCAAATGCTGACCACCAAGGAGTCAAATGAAACTCAGAGCACATTAAATTAGTCCCTTTAACTTGAAACAAGTAATTATCTGGAAACTTGGCTTTGAAGTCCAGTCCAAAGAAGTAGAACTGTCTTACAGAAAATGAGAAAAACTAGTAACTTAGTTGAGTGAGGGATTGGTGGAGTAGATCTGTGCTCTTTTCAAGGGACTTTTTCTAGTAATTTGCTGACCATTCCCTTATTGGAGTTAGCGCATGTTTGAAATACAGACCATCAACATTGTTTGGGAATGGGACGTGTACAGCATTATTTAACCATTCTATTGTTTGATACTTAGGTGGTTGATAAAATTTTTCACTGCTATAAATATATTGGTGTCTAGAATGTCCATATTCCTAAACCTGATTTTAATCTGCATTGTTCCTGAGCTAAGCTCTGTAAACTCTAAGGAGTAAATTAAAAAACTTCAGTTCTTTGTTAATGAATAAAGATCCTTCCCACCAAACTAATATTTTTAGGAGAAACACAAATGCAGTAACCACTAAAAGTGTATGTCCACTGGCCACATAAACTTTTTAGTTAAAGCTTGAAAAATGCTGCAGGTCTATATTAGGGAGTAACAAATGATAAGAACTCTGAACTTTCGGAATTAAGCTGGTTTCTTGTCTAGGGGATTGGAGTTGATGGTTTTCAAGGACCCCTTCAATTCTGAGTAAAGAGCGGGAATGTGACTGATGCGAGATCTTTGAGATCTAAATCTTTTAGACTGATTTGAGATTGCTTGACTGGATGAGATAAGGACTTTGTAAAACTAGAGTGGTGGAAGAATTGGCAGATAAGCAGATGGTCGGTAAGGACACCTGGTGACTGGATGTCAGAGAAGAGGGAAAAGGAGGATTTGGAGTAACTTCAGGGTGTTTTATTTTGGATGCCTGGGAGAAGGAGGAATGGATTGGCAGAGATAGGAAACGTCCAAAAAGGCATACTGATCTTGGAAAAAGATACCTGGTTTGATAGTTGATCATGGTTTTTATTATGTGCTGCTGTTTAAGAACACTGGAGCCATATATATATATATTTTTTTTTTTTTTTTTTAAGATTTTATTTGTTTATTTGACAGAGAGACACAGCGAGAGAGGGAACACAAGCAGGGGGAGTGGGAGAGGGAGAAGCAGGCTTCCCGTGGAGCAGTGAGCCCGATGTGGGGCTCTATCCCAGGATCCTGGGATCATGACCTGAGCTGAAGGCAGCCGCCTAACAACTGAGCCACCCAGGCGCCCCATGTAGAGCCATTTTTAAACCAATTAATTAGACATCAGATAAATGAAAGTATGATACAAGTGGAAAAAAAGACCAGAAGCATTTTCATCTCAGTATATGGTCATCCTGCAACACAGTGCCTTTCATATATTTAGATTTTAAATGTTAGATTTAATTATTTGCAGAACTGGAATAAGAGGATTTTAAATTCTAAAATTTTAGAAACTTGGGGCATCTAGCTGGCTCATTCAGTAGAGTGTGACTCTTGATCTTGCAGTCATGAGTTTAAACCCCACATTGGGTGTAGAGCTGACTAAAAAAAAAGATTAATAGGGGGCGGCTGGGTGGCTCAGTGAGTTAAAGCCTCTGCCTTCTGCTCAGGTCATGATCCCCGTGTGTCCTGGGATGGAGCCCGGCATAGGGCTCTCTGCTCAGCGGGGAGCCTGCTTTCTCCTCTCTCTCTGCCTGCCTTTCTGCCTACTTGTGATCTCTGTCTCTCTGTCAAAATAAATAAATTAAAATCTTTACCCCCCCAAAAAATAAATAAATAATAGAAAAATAAAATGTAGAAACTTTTTCCTGTGAAGTTTTATGCATTTCAAGGAATGTATAAAATGCACATCCGTGTAATTTTACCTCTTTTTGAAATTTATGTAAATAGTTTGATCCTCTGGGTGTTCTATAATTGGCTTCTATTGTTTATTATTTTGCTTTTGTGATCCATACCTGTTAATTTTTTTTTTTATTTAGCTGTATTTCATAATGCCAGTATAGATACTGTAAGTTATCCATGGGCAGTTAATGGTCCTTTGGGGTCTTTCGTTTTTTTGCTATGAATTTAAACAAATTTGATGGGTGTGAATGCTACTTTATTATGGATTTTAATTTGTATTCCTCTGATAACATACTTTTATATGCTTACTGGCCACTTTCTAGGTTTCCTCTTTGAAATTCTTGTTCGTTATTTGATCAGTTTTTTGCAGGGTTATCTTTTTCATTCTCTAGACATTCTTAATGTATGCTGGCTTTTTGTTTATTTGTCTGACAGGTATCTTGTCTCAATTCAGTAGCCTATCTTTTCCTTTTCTGTGGGGGTCATTTGATGAAAAAGAATCTTAATTTCAATATCAAAATCATTTTTTACATTTATATTTTACATGGTTATTTGGAAATCCTTCTCTGCTTCAAGGGCATAAAGATATTGCCCTATATATTGTCACATAAAAGTTCTATAGTTTTGTCTTTCATGTTGATTTTTTTTTTTTCCTAAAGCTCTGAGATAGGGTTTCACTATTGGGTTTTTTTTGTTGGTTTGTTTTGATTTTATTTTTGGTTTTATATGGAAGGCAGTTGTCCCAGCATTGCTATGGAATGTCCGTCTACTTCCAATCTACAGTGTCCATTTTGTTCCAAATCAAGCTTCCACAAATCTTTGTAGGTTTCTAATTTGTTACCAGATTCTGTTTGTTGATACTTGGTACTAGTATAGATGACACTACCTAGAGAAATCACAGCATCTGATAGGGCAAGTCTCTTTATGAATGTCTTGCCCCTTTTTGACCCTTTGCTTAGAATCGAGTTGCAGAGAATGGAAAACTGTTGGAATTTTTATTGGACTGCACTGAATCTGTGCATCAATTTGAGGGTAATTAACATCTTCACAGTATTCCATTTTCCTGTAGAGAACACTGTATACTGTCTGTTGTAGTGGCTTCCTGTTTAATGCCTTTGGTACTTTGTTTTCCTCCATAAAGGACTTGTATAACTTGTCTAAGATTTAGTCCTGTTGCTTTTAATTTTGGTGATACTGTAAATGAGAACTTTTAAACGTTTTTTGATCTTTGTATAGAAATGCAAATAACTTTGTATATTGATTTTGTAATGAGAATTTGCTACTCATTTAAGTTTCTACATATATAACACCTGTAAATGATTTCTCTTTTTCGACCTGTGCTTTTTATATATTTTCTTTTATTAGGTTATCAGCAAATCCAAATTCACTAGGAGTGTAATTATGAATGTTCTATGTTACAAATGTTCTTTCCACATCTATAGCTATTTACACTTTTTCCGTAAATTTAATAATTAATGCTATAATAATATTTTTTTTAATTAACACAAAATTCCTGGAATAAGCTTACCATCTGTATCCATCTGTATTGATTACTGACCTTCTTATACATTGCTGGTGCTCAATATTTTAGGGACTGAGGGATCTGTGTTAGAGAACAAACTTACCTAAAAATTCTTTTCTGAAACTGTCCTTGTCTGGTTTTGCTGTTGAGTTTATAGTAGCCTAATAAAATGAATGAGGAAGTGTTCCCCCTGTTTTTTTATACCCTAGAATAGTTTAAAATCAGAATGATGTTTCTCTTGATTGTTTGGTAGGATTTACCTATGAAGTCATGTGGGCCTGGTATTTGCATTGTGAAAAATTATTAATAACTATTAAATTTTCTTGGTGGTCTGTGCTTATTAGATTTTCTATCTCTTCCTGAGTCTGTTTTGGTAAGTTGACTTTTTCTAGGAGTTTATTCATTTTATGTAAGTTTACAAATTTATGGCCATAGAATTTTCATAATGTTCAACTGTCTAATCTCTGTAGCATCTCTACTTAGGCCCCATTTTTTCATTTCCAGTGTTTTGTCTTTTAGTTTTGCCATAGTTTATCTTTTCATATTTTATTAGTCTTTAAGAGTCTTTTCAAAGTACCATTTTTTAGCATTGTTTATAGTTTCTGTTACTTATTTGATTCCTAATTCTGTTAATTTTATTCTTGTGATTTTCTTCTTTCTTTAGATATTAATTTTTTTATAATTTTAAAAGGTGTTGACACAACATGACTATGAATTTAGTAGTTTATTTTTGGAGCATTTAAGTATCACTTTATTATCTCTTGAAACATTTTAAAGTTTATATTGACTTATTAATGAATTAGCAATACATTATTTTTCTAAATGCCATTGATGATCTTGAAAATAAAAAATCAACTTTTAAAAAGCATAGTATATCCATATGCATTTTATCAGAAATCCCTAAATCAAAGAAATGTAACCCATTTAGGCACGCGGAATAAAAGATGCTACAGAAATCATCTTTGAGATGTCAAAAGACGAAAGAAAAGATTTCTACAGGACTATAGCATGGGGTCTGAACCGGCCTTTGTTTGCAGTTTATAGAAGAGTGCTTCGCATGTATGATGACAGAAACCATGTGGGAAAGTATGAAAACTTGTAATGCTGCATGTTTTCATGTAATTAGGAGAAATATTTAAAGAGCTATCTTTTTTAAAAAATATGAGCAGAATTTTAATTGGGAACAGCTATGAATTACTGTTTGCTGTGTTAATATTTTTTTTCCCCAGGTCCATGTTGTAACTATGGAAATCTCATTATAATAAGGCCTCTTAGAACTTAGAATCTCAATCACCTTATATGTCAGAGTTTAGACTTAGCTATCTTCATTCAAAGTCTGCTATATAATAAAGTCACATTATAATAAAAAATATTATAGTGGGTAAAGATTTAGGAGGTGTGAGGAAAAAACCCCTCTAAATTCATTGGTAACATCATTCCTATTTTTTTATAGTATAGCATTTCCTAGGTTAGTGACCCTTTTTTTATCTTTTTAAATAAAACCAGAATGGAAAATAAATAAATTTCTAAATACAATGCCTGGATTTCTGTTATAGGTAACATTTAGGGGAAGGCATCTTTTTTTTTTTTTTTTCAGTGCAATGATTCTTTGGTGTTACTGACTTTTTTAATTTCCCTTTGGGAATTTTAGGTAGTCATAATATGGCTTATTAGGTACTGCTTTTAAAAAGAACATTGCATTGGCTGTATTGAGTACTTACCCTCTAAAGAAAAAGAGCCTTTACATTGGAGCAAGAGTCTGGGAGGTGTCGATGCTTGGGTAGGGGAAATGAAGAGAAGTTTTTTAAATTTTTTGGTGCCTTGTAACAGTTTACTATAGATTTGCATTTTGGCTCTGGGTTACAGTGTCATACATAAGTCTTTCAGAATAACTACAATATTAGAGGGCCTGAAACCAGTTTTCAAATAAAGGAAGACTTAAAGTGGAATAGGAGCAAATACATTTTAAGTGTTGAATTTTCCTAGAGAAAGATGTACATTGCTCACTTTTATTATAGCTAAAAGTATTTTTTTATAAAAAAGAAGATAGAAGCATCAGTTTTAATTTTTAGTAATTTACTTTGAAGTTGGTTACTTTAAAAATATTATCAGTGTGCTAAGTGACTTAACATTTGGGTCCCTAAGTAAAATTCTGATTTTTATTAAGTTTTTTTTTTTTAACATTCTTTGTTTTAATCGATCTTTTTAAAAATTTCTTTAAATTTCTAGATATACACCTGAAGAAATTGAAAAGCTCAAGGAGTAAGTTAAAAATATTTTTTTCTTTCCCTGAATTTTGATAGTTGGGTTTTAACTTTTTTAATACCTTTGTTTTTTCTAAACTTTTACTTTGAAACTGTCAAGAGATTTTTAGTAGACTGGTGTAATTTAATCCTGCTATTAAGCATGCTTGACCATAAAAAGAAATGTTCAGGTCCATACATCCACAGAGTAGCCACGCCCATAAATTTCGTCTTTTCCTTAGTGAGTTGCTGAATTAAGTGTGTCCTCAGACCACTAGTAAGGGTTACAGAAGAGATTAGATGGCCATTCTTGGTGGCCTGAAGACTAAATACTGGGCTTAGAAACCAGGATCAAAACCAGGGCTGTGCTACATGCTTAGTTTAGAATGGTGACTTAGCAAATGTTGCACTTAATGTCTGGGCGGACTCTTACTTTATGAAGGCAATTTTGCAGGAAAAACAATTCTGCTTTGTTGAGTAGGGCCCTAAAGTATGGGTTGATGGATTGTATGGACCATGGAAAAAATTGAAGGTTGATCCTCTTTATGGTGATAGCAGCTTGGGAAACTTTTTCAGATGTCTGAGAAGAGCTTGTTAGGCGTGCTCAAAGGGAACAATCTGGGGATTGCCTGGGAGATTGTGTCAGTAACCTGAGGGGAAATTTGGTCTTTTTTGAACACATATCCAAGTTACTTATTTCTTCTCTGACCCAGGAAAAAGGCAATTGCTGCCTGTTTTTTTTTCACCCACAGACAACTGTGGACCCCAAAAAAAGGCCACACTTTCAAACTTTGGCTCTCAAAGTATTGCTGCCCACAACTTCCAAACCAGTCAAATGGGAAGAAGAAGAATGAAGAATAAATGATGAAATTAAAAGGGAGAAAACAGTTGAACCCAATGCTGATTGGCAGACTCTTGTTTTAGGCTCCGGATAAAGCATGGCAATGACTGGGCAACAATAGGGGCGGCGCTAGGAAGAAGCGCGTCTTCCGTCAAAGATCGGTGCCGACTGATGAAGGATACTTGCAACACAGGTACTATGAGCGCTGCCGCGGGGCCACTCTTGTCTCCATCAGAGCTTCCCGCCCCTTCTCATACTGCTTTCTCTTCTCTTCCGGAAAGCAATTTGTCATTCGCTTGAGTATTTTCTAGTCTTCCTTTTTCTTCGTGCCTTGTAGGCCCGAGTAAGCCTTCATTTTTCTGCCTTTGTGCGAGGTGACATTGTTCACAGGGACACATTGCCTCCGTTTCAGAGGTTTTAGATGTAGCATGTTTCCATTTTGTAGCAATGCAAAACTGCTCCAGTTGGGAAAGTTTTTATTATTAAGGCTTACATAACAGGAAGTTTTAATTTAAACCCATCTAACTGTTGAGCTTCTGTAAACAACACCTTATCAACTTCATGTTACTAGAAAAACCTTTAGTTCCGGCAGTTCCCAGCTTAAGTTACCTTTCAGTGCTATGGCTCTGTTTTGCTTATTTCAAGCAAGTAAGTATATTTTTCTATAGAAAAAAACTTGTCATTAGTGTTTCAGTCTCTGGTACAGACAACAAATGCCTATTTAACTCTTAGTATATACAGATGCACTGATGATACTGTTAATCCTAACCTCTGTGACCAATAACAGTATTGAGGCTCTGGCACCAGCTCTCACATAACTTTCTGAGCTTGAGTTTCCTCGAAAATGAAGAGGTTAGAATAGGTGATCTGTAGTTCTCATATATGAGAAGGAAAGTAAGATAGTTCCATTTTAGCATTAAAATTTTCTGAAGGAGCCACAGTCTGTGCTCAGTCTTTTAGTAAGAAAAGTGGTTCTCAAGTTAAGCTTAACCTTCCTGGTTGTATGTTTTCCGTTTTCACCTCCCTACCCTGCCAGAGTGGAATCGGGGAATATCTCCTGCTTAATCATTGACTCCACCAGCCCTGTGACCTGCAAGACAGAGAGAACATAAACCCCTCCAACTCTGTCATTCTGTGTTAATGACAGCTTAATGAATGAAACAGGAATAGGAGCTCTAGATAATAGAATTAGGCCCAGAGTTTTTAGGTAAGGCACTGTGAGTACCGTTTGCTGCCATGCTAAAGTAGAAGCAGGACTTTGTCTTGAATATATGGTATCCAGAACTGTGCTTAGCGCATAATAGAAGGTCCAATAGGTATTTGTTGAATGAATGACTCCCTGATGCAAGCACACAGCTCTTTTGAAATTTTCTAACCTTTTTAGCTACTAGTAACAAAATGGAAACAGAAGTGAAAGGAGTTTTAAAAAAAAAAAAAAAAAACACACAAAACTGTTTTTATGCTCAAGTTCCTTAAGAAAAGACCAAGCGGATCATTTGGTATCATTACTGGTTTATGGCTTTGGGAAAACCTGGAGTAAAATCATGTGTGAATACCAGTCTCCGACTTCTGTGCTGTCATAGTTTCTTAGAGTTGGGCTGGTAGGGAAAGGAGATGGTATAAACCTAGTTTCCATTTTACTAAAGTGGGTAGGAGCCCATAGGAGTTGCTCCACTTGTCTCATCATTCATTCCTCTGGTGAGGGATCTCTTAGCCACATCACTTCTGCAGAGCAGGGAATTCTAGACAAGACTAAGGAAAAATTTTGTGAGGTTTTGTGTCCATCTTGCCACCATGAAGCTCTTCCCACTTAGGTTTAGTGCATCTGACAGTGTATAATTCTTTCTAGGTATGTACTGGGTAGTTTTTCTTTCCTTAAGGAGTCAGTCAGTTTTTCATCAGGATTCTGTATTTGCTTTTGTATCAAGAACCTTCCTGGCCTAGTGAAACGTAGTTGTCTTAGTAGATACGTGCAGTGTCCTTCCCCAGAGTCATTCAGAAATAACTTACTGGCGGCGTTCTTGCGTACTTCCCATCAGGGCTGCATCTGATTTGCAAAATAGAAGATAGCAGTAATAGTCTGATGATCTCCTTCTTTCAGGGAAGTGGACAGAAGAAGAGGAAAAGAGACTTGCAGAGGTGGTTCATGAATTGACAAGCACTGAGCCAGGTGACATAGTGACACAGGGCGTGTCATGGGCAGCTGTGGCAGAGCGAGTGGGTACCCGCTCAGAAAAGCAGTGTCGTTCTAAATGGCTCAACTACCTGAACTGGAAACAGAGTGGAGGAACTGAATGGACCAAGGAAGATGAAATCAATCTCATCCTCAGGTTTGTGTCCTAAGTCCTTTAAAAGCTGCTTAATAGCAGTAGGTGGCTTGATTGATGTTTCCTCTTTTGGTTTCCTTAGAGATGCCTAATGTCTGAAAAGCATCCTTTCCATAGAGAATGGGTCCACGGAGGATCCTTCAGACCCTATGCATTTCATATTGAGCTCTTTTGTTTTGTTTTGTGTTTGTTCCTTTTTAGTGGATTTAGTGCTCGTGCAAAGTACCAGATTGAAGGCGTGGAGACTGAAGTCCTCTCTCTCCCCACAGAACAGGTATGGCACAGACAGTGGCATTGCAGCCTGCCACTGTCCACCAATGTGCCTCAGTGCTAGCAGAGGGGCACCGTGTGCAGGGGAAGAGGGCTATTCAGTCTCCATGCCCTTCAATCTTGGGTGACTGTGCTAAGATTGCCAAGCAGGGGGCCCAGGTTACAGTTACCCCACACCTTCACACTGGACCCAGTCAGGCGCTTCCATGTCATACGTATCCAAAAATAGCTTTAAGGTAATAATCCTGAGCTTTTTTTTTTTGACTTTTTTTTTCTTTTAAGTTAGTTAGTACAACCATTCAGTGACTCGAGGCAGAAATACCAGCAAGGACATGTTTGAGACATCAAAGTAATAAAAGCTCCTCCCTCCTGAAAATCAACATCATCATGACAGTTGAAGCTGGAGAACAAATATAGATCACTCGTACCCCAAATCTTGTGGAACTATTAAATTAGTGGTTTTTGTTTTGGTTGCTGCTGGAGTATTGTTTTTGTTTTTATCATTTTATTTTGGGTTTTGTTTTTAATATACTTGTTTCAACTAGTCATCTGCAAATAGCTCATTTCTAAATGTTTTTATTTATTACAGATAGGGAAAAGATCAGATCTAGGAAATAACTTGCTATGGCACACTGTAACACATTACAAAACACTTTTCCACTAACACTGTTCTTACCCTGTTCTAACCTTTAGCTACTCCCTTGCCTTTACAGTGTTTCATTGGCTTCTGACCATTTATAGTCTGGCCCATTCCTTGTACCATTAACAAAAGGCTCTTGATAGTGCTAGGTCATAGCTCCTAGCTGTGGGGGCAGTTCTGCACCCTTGCAGTCCTTTCCCATGCAGTTAACAGTAGCATCTCCATGACATAAGCTGCTGTCCCCTTTATTGCCAGTGCCATCATGTGTAGTCAGGGAAGGGTTCTTCCAGAGAAATAAATTAACATCTAACAGATGTTTATTTTGTAACCTGTAGGATAGCAGAGCTTGATGTAGCTGATGAAAATGACATCAACTGGGATCTGTTAGCGGAGGGATGGAGCAGTGTCCGTTCACCACAATGGCTTCGAAGTAAATGGTGGACCATCAAAAGGCAGATTGCAAATCATAAGGATGTTTCATTCCCTGGTAATGTATTTTTTGCTTCTTAAGTCCTTCCCTTGTCTTACCATATTTACTCCTCAGGACTTAGAGGTCAGACGTTCTTTGCCTCAGCTAAAGAGATATGAATCTTAGTAGATCTTCACTGAAACAGCTCTATTTCTTTGGCTAACTGTCTTTCCTTCCCTTGAGAAGAGTTGATGTGATGTGTAATTCTCAAAGCACCTAAGATGAAAATAGACATATTTACATACATTCTTGTTCTCATACAACTGTGCAGAAAATGATTTTACATATTGTGTACAAAAATGTATTTCTGAAAACTTAGGTTTAAATCAACTTTTAAGTGTTGAAGAACTTCACATAATTGGGTTTGTCATTCAGAGATTTTCTTCGGTGGTTTTATAGTATAAAGACTGTAAATTCATAATTCATTAATGATGTAAATCTAGACATCCTAAGTTGGGTTTGCTTAAAAGTGAGGCACAAGCATGTTTGTCCCTTCATTGCCTGCTTTGCACTCTGGTATGAAACTCGGATGTACAGTTCATTTAATTAAAGGCAGTCAAATTCATGCCCCTTGATATAGTGCTCCAACTTCCATTTCTCCAAAGGAAAATTAAATACTGAAGAACTGTGGCTCTATGAAAATAAGATTTTTTAAAAATTAAGTCCATTATAAATAAATCTAACATTAAAACCAGAAAAGTGAATGAATACTAATGTGACATAAACCCACCCGTATTGCAGTTACCACCTGAGAGGACTGATAGGAGGGGGGCAAGTCTAGATTTGACTTTCCTGCACAAGAATTCAAGGTGGTTACATATTACTGTTTGGAAAAGATGAGCCTGCTACTCTCGAGTTGTGAGTTCAACTCACAGCCAGCTGACTAAGGAAGTAAGCTACTTTGCATTAACAGTATTCTCCCAAAATAACAAGAATTTTATCCTGGAGCCCTAAGACATAACAAAGGTCTTATTTTCATGTTCCTCACAATGGCGCCTTTTTTTTTTTTTTTTTTTTTTTTTTTTAATGTATCTTAGGTGGCAAGAATAACATTGTGTTAGGAATTTTTTAAATTTCTTGTGATGGATAATGTTTCCAGAAATTTCCAGACAGGTTATAGCTTTAAAATATTTTTATTGTTATTTTGCTGAGATCTCACATGCAGTGTGCAGTTATTTATTCCAAATACTTCCCCTCCTTACCCCCACCTCCCCTGCTGCTTAGATGGTGGTCTGTCGGAGAATCAATGTTCTTTTTGTCTACCCATCTCCCTTCAGTCTTAATAAAGGGTCTTAAACAGTTACATGAGAATCAAAAAAACAACCCAACGCTTTTGGAGAATAAATCAGGATCTGGAGTTCCAAACAGTAATTCCAATTCCAGTGTACAGCATGTTCAGATCAGAGTCGCCCGCTTGGAAGACAATACAGCCATCTCTCCAAGCCCCATGACAGCCTTGCAGATTCCAGTCCAAATCACTCATGTCTGTAAGTGTCTATTGGAGACTCCTTGCTCTTGGACCTCTATGATTTGGTAATGGCTCTAATACCTTTCATTCTTCCAGAATGTTGACAGAAATTTGTGCAGTTTGACAGAGGCAGTCTAAGGCATTTTATGTTCATTAGCTTAATTAATATTTGCACAAAAGATGAGTGTGTGACAGAACTTCCCAACCATAATAAACCATTTTAAATCCTCTTACTTTTAGAGTTCACAAAGAATTAATGATTAATAGACTACTACCTAAAATCACTTGGACAAGGAAATAGAGTTCCTAAGGTGGCACATCATTTGTAATAATTAACCAGAGACACACAGATTGGGGGTGGATTTGAAGTCATGTGTAGAAGAAATGAATTTGAGGAGATTGAGATTTTCTTCAAGAAGAGCCAGTTTTCCTTTGGGAACTATTTTATCCTTTTTTTTTTTTAAGCCTCTGATATTTTTTCAGTTTAATGAGATTATGAGAACCGAATAGTTGTTACGGGGAAAGGATTTGATAGTTCTGCCTTTTTTCCCATGACAGAATAACAGAAAAGAAGTGCGAATAAAATCCTCAGAACCAGATGATTCTTCACTTTTTTCTCGTTTCTTTTGTCTACCTAAATGCTCTGCCTATGGAAGGGACATTGCCAAAAGTATACCAACTGCTGTATGTTATTCTCAACCAGGGGATTATTAGCATTTTGAGTATATAACTGATTGTTGGCAGTGCTGTCCTACACACTGCAGGATGCTCAGTGTCCCTTGACTCACCCACAAAATGCCAGTAGTGCTTCCTAATCATTATGGCAAATAAAAAACCCAAGGATTTCCAAAGGTACCCTATGACACCATTTTGAGAATCAGTGGGCTGCCTCTTGGTCATGGTGACACTACATACACCCATATATCCAGTGACTATCAAGGTTACCTTGCAGACCTTTAAAATGATCATGCCTGTCTTAAAATTCTAATTCAAGTTTGGTTATTTGCTTTAGCTTTCTACCAGTGTAATAAAGCATGAAGAACTTTTTTTAGCCCTCTGCTTACTTAACTTTATCACCTGAAGAATTGCAAAAACTGGTCCGATATAAATATGCGAGCTACTGTTGGTTATAGATTGTGCACAGAGATTGTTAGAACTTCCCTTGGCTGTTGGAGTGACTGTACTTACTGGGAATGCAGACACTGGTACCTTAATATTCACAGGATGGTTTTTTAAAAATATGTAGAATAATTTTATTTCTTCCAGCAAGAAATGTTAGTAAGAGTTTTATACCGTATCAGTTATTCTTTGCATTTAGGGTTAAATCTCATATGATTGTTCCTTCCTTTGTTAGGAGTCAGGGACTCACAAACTTTAGAGCCAGAATAGTAAATATAAACATGTTAAACTTTGCCGCCCACATAGGTCTTTGTGGGATTTTCTGGGTTTTAAACAATCCTTAAAAAATGTAAAAACCAAAATAATTAAAAATGTAAAAACCATTCTTAGTCTTTGGCCACAATTTGTCCCTGCTCAGTTTGCTTACCCATGACGAAAATTATTTATCTGGAATCCCTTTAAATTATTCTAGGTTTGATCTTAAGATTCCATCAACTAGAGAAATAGTAACATGAATCAAGTGCACTTTTTTGAAAGGTGTCTCATATCCTTCCCACTGAGAAGTATTTTAAGAATAAACACTACACATTGCAAGATGATTCCAAGTCATTTTTCACATGGATTTATCTAGAGGTGCAGTTGAGATCCCATTTCATCCAGTTACTCTTAATTCCTTATAACCTTGATCGGGTGTGACCAACGCTGTTCAGTCTTCCAAATGTGTCCTTCTGAAATAGGACTACCTTTGTTTTGGGTTTTTTTTTTGTTTGTTTGTTTGTTTGTTTGTTTTAAGATTTTATTTGAGAGAGTGGATGCGCACAAACCAGGGGTGGGAGGGGGTGGATTGCAAAGGGCAGACTCCCTGCTGAGCAGACACTTAACCAGCTGAGCCACCCGGGGGGGGCCCTGGAAATATTTCATGTTTGTGGTTCCTCCTAACGACTACATGAGGTAGGCAGGACAGATAAAGTCTCTGAACACTAACACTAGTAGGTTCAAAGCACGCCATTGGCTCAGGTTTACATGGCCCAAGAGTAATGCTGCTAAACTGAAGCCTGGTGTTTGGGGACTCCTGTTCCAGGAACCTATACTGCTTATCAGAATGTCCAGGAAATTTTATTTTTTTACCAAGTTCCTGTTGACTTGTAAATTAGCCTTAGTGTATTACTCTCACTTCTAATACTAGAAATATTTTGTGATCGCTGTCAAGGGTTAGCAGGTACTGTCTCTGAACAGCTAGTCAATTCTGCCTTTACAGTGCAAAAGCAGCTGTGGAACATAAACAGGTATGGCCATGTTCCTGTAATACTTTTCACAAAAACTGGTAGTGGCTGGATTTGGCTTTGAGCCAGCCCCTAATGGGTGCCATCCCAGATAAGATTGCTTCTCATAAGAAATTTAAATGGTTTCTAGGCAAATTATTCACTATGAGATTATGTGTTTTATTTACTGTTGTCTTTGTTCCTACCACAGCTTCAACAGAGTCCCCTGCTGCTACTGTTGACTCGGAAACAATAACACTAAACAGTGGAACACTACAGGCATTTGAGATTCTTCCAGTGAGTAACACTTCACAAAAGAGAAAGTGGTCATTTTATGCATAAGAAAAACCACTGGTTTTAGCACTGTTATCATATGAACAAATGAACTAAAAACATGATTGGCATTCAGTGCAACTATGCCCATGTTTCTGCGGCCAGATGATTAAATGAGGACATACATCAAGACTTTCCCTTTTTTCTTCCTCTGTATAGGTTTAAACCAATAATGTGCTCTTTTTACATATGAAAAGTGACAGGGCTTAATGAGGAGGGTGCATGTATGCCTTTGTATTGATAAACAAATACTATATATAACCAAAAAGTTTACTGTACTGGCAGCCCTTGGGGATACAGAATTTAAAAGTCCCAGTCCTAAATAGTGTAGCTACTTTACAAAAGAATCTTGAAGTTCCTAGAAAGGTAAAAAAAGTATAGTTAATATCTGTGCCACCAATTCTAATCCAAGGTTTACGTAAATGAAAAGAAAACATGTCTGCATAAACGTGTACATGAATGTTCCTCTTCCTAATAATCAAAAAGTGGAAACCCAAATGGCCATCCACTGACAAATGGGTATATAAAATGTGCTGTCACCATACAATTAAATCAGCAGTAAAAAAGAAAGTACTAATACATGCTCCAAGGGTGAACCTTGAAAATGTTATGCTAAGTGAAACTAGCTACAAAATACCACATAGTGTTTGATTCCCATTTATTTGAAGTGTCTAAAATAGACAAATCCATAGAGACAAAAAGAGGAATGGTTGCCTATGCTAAGAGGTTTGAGGGAGCAAAGGGCCAAGATTGCTAATTTGAAGAAAGGGGGTTTCTCATAGAATAACTTTTTAAGTCCTCAAATGGTAATACCCAGAATTAGCTTATTTTTCAGGAAAAAAATATAAAGTAGGTTTTATTTAAATTATGTCAAGGTTTATTTGCTGTGAAAAACAGGGGGCTGTTAGTACAAAAGTTTATCCTCTGCACAAGTTACATCTCATGAGGATAGCCAGTGTGGCTGAAGGTTCTCTTTTAGAACAACTTTGGAATTTCTGCTAGCAGTTTACTTAACCAAAGCTTCCGCTTCCTAATCCTGTAGTCTCCACATTAGGGATGTATAATAGTCTTTGTCACAGGTTGATAACTTTATTTTGTCACCTCCCCTCTTCCCCCTGGCCAAATAATGTAATACATATATTTAGAGTATGTGTTCAGGTTTTTACTTACTTGGGTCACAAATATTTAAAGATTTCCATCCTAATTTATTAATAAAGGATGATAGTACCTCAGCTTCAAAAAAAAAAAAATCATGAACATTAGAGGAACTTAAGTAAATTAAGATGCATATATATAAAGTATTTACTGTCTGACCACATCTAATTTACTGAAGGTTGTGTTGTAAATGATCAGCTTTTACTTTTATGGAGAGGGAGGAAAGAAACTGAATCTTATTGTGTGCCAGGCGCCATTTACTAATAATTTGTAGTGCCCACAACCGCTTCCCTGAGATAGTTATTTATGCCTGCTTTAGCAATAAGGTTCATTGAGCTGGTCCCAGGAGAGCTGTTGTAACATCAGTACACAGGACCACAGGCTCTAGGATTTCAACATCACCCTTTAAGTGCAAATACCTTCCCTTTGGGATAGTAGGATAAACTGAACTCAAATTATCAAATGTAGAAGCTTATGGCGATGAAGGGCTTATTGGCATTGAATAGTTCTGTTACAGTTCTGTGAAACATAATAAGATAAATGTATTGTCCGTCAAATACTTTTTGTCATTCACAACACTAATTACTATCTCTATACATTTCTCCTTAGTAGAAGAAGTATTTCGTAAAATTTTACTATGAAAAAAATCTTTTCAGCGCTGCTGTAGTAGTAACTTTTCAAAAATGGAGAGAGTGGCAGTTCTTTATGTTCTAGGTAGACATGAAGGAAGACTGTGTGTGAGTTACTGCACTGGACACAGTGGCTTATGCTACCATGTCTTGGTGCCTTGAAATAAATGGCTAAGACAGTACCACAGAAATACATGGGAGTGAAGGGCAGGATCAAGGTCTGGCCTTGCCTCTCTGTTAAATCTCTAAGACAAATATAAGGACGTAGGACAAGTCAATATTATACTCTTCATTTTATTACTTGAGGGCACCTTCAGGATTGGGAAGTACATTTGTGCCAAGTATATTAAAGACCCCATTTTGGATATAAACCTAGACTTAATAAATAAGCTTATTTACTCAGTCTGTTGCACCTGTGTCATTCTTAATTTTTTTTTTCCTTTAGTCTTTCCATTTACAGCCCACTGGCACTCCAGGTACCTACCTACTTCAGACAAGCTCAAGCCAAGGCCTTCCCCTCACTCTGACGGCTAGTCCCACAGTAACCCTGACAGCTGCTGCTCCTGCTTCTCCTGAACAGATCATTGTCCACGCTTTATCCGTATGTTACGTCAATTCCTTAATTTTTCTAGTTTCTGTAGAGAAGACTGTATGATGTCACAGAAGCTTTTTGTTTTTAATACCATGAGAGAACCCAGATGCCTTCAATAATAATAGGTCTAGGGGGAAAATGATTATGTTCTCTGTTTAAGTGTTTACCTACATGTAGGGACCAGGACTAATTGATAACAGAGTTTAAGAACCAGAACTAATGTAGTCCATGTATTTAAACAATTTCTCCTACTGCTGTTGTCTCAGGAACATAGTTTTACACCATCACTCTGCCTTCACTGAGGCATAACCCTTAATCCCATGTGTCTCCTTCCATGAGATGGAATGATGGGGATGAGGGGTCCTAGAAAAACAGTGGTAAGAACACTGCAGTTCCAGAGGTAAGAGAATAGGGGAGGGGACAGTAGGGTATCACCTGTAAATTATAAATGATAATTGTCGCTTATAACTAAAGTCTGGTAGGGATTTTCTCATTTTGCCACTGATCGTTTTCTTTGACATTTTATAGCCAGAACATTTGTTGAACACAAGTGACAACGTCACAGTGCAATGTCACACACCACGAGTCATCATTCAGACCGTTGCCACAGAGGACATCTCTTCTTCCATATCCCAAGCAGAACTGACAGTAGATAGTGATATTCACTCATCTGATTTTCCTGAGCCTCCAGATGCCCTAGAAGCAGACACTTTCCCAGATGAAATTCATCAGCCTAAGATAACTGTAGAGCCATCATTTAATGATGCTCATGTATCCAAATTCAGTGACCAAAATAGCACAGAACTGATGAATAGTGTTATGGTCAGAACAGAAGAAATCTCTGACACCGACCTGAAACAAGAGGAGTCGTCTTCTCCTTTAGCCCGTGCTTATGTTACTGAGGTAAGTTGCAATTAAGGGAACAGCCTTCTTGCTTGAGCCTTAAACCTTCAGTTTGGAAAAAGCCTAGCAATAATTTATGGGGTGGGGGGAGAGAGGGTCTCCATTAACTTCCTTTTTCCTCTGGACACAAAATCAAATGCATATTCCACCTGTGACCTCACAAGTATGAGATAGCTGTGTTGCACCACAGCCTTAGCACCAAAACTTTTCCCCCATACCCTTCCAAAAGATTGAGAACTGTTTGTTGGGACCTATGGAACCATTTTCAGGAGAGTGGTTCATAGTAGGTCTTTGTGGTACAGGTTAGTAACCTTCCTTAATAACCTTCCAGCATAACAGCATTGTTCTTCTACATTCAGGCTTCTGTTAAGTTCTGTCTTGTGCATTTTTCAGCTTTAATTTTCTTTTCTTTATTAAATGGGATAATGTTTGAATATGAAGTCCTTTTAAAGCTAAATGTGTGTGGAATCTTTGAAGAAAACTAAGAAATAGGAGTCAGATGTCTTTTTTTTTTTTTTTAATTGCCACTGTTTAGGATCTAGAGTCTCCTACCATAGAAGAACAAGTTGATCAAACCACCATAGATGATGAAACCATCCTTATCGTTCCTTCACCACATGGCTTCATCCAGGCATCTGATGTTATAGATACTGAATCTGTCTTGCCTTTGACAACACTAACAGGTACTATAATAGAATTCCATCATGTGCCTGATAAATCTTAAGGGGAACATCAGGCTACTTGATCCAACAATAACTGGTCATCTTGTTAGATTTTTGTACTTTGATAGGGTACTTACTATACCTTCTTGAGATGCATTAGAGAATACATGTAAACTTACTGAACACTTAACTCATTACAGATCCCATACTCCAACATCATCGAGAAGAATCAAATATCATTGGATCATCTTTGGGCAGTCCTGTTTCAGAAGACTCAAAGGATGTTGAGGATTTGGTCAACTGTCATTAGGTAATTCTTCAGAGACAGGTAGCTCAGGCAGAGAAGCCACACTGTTAATTACAACATCTCCAAAGAAATAGGAGCAGCACCCAAGAGGCTTAATTCACCATTCCTTTGGCTTTTAAACAGCTTCAGTGCTTAAAGCCACATATATGTTGCTGCTATGACTTTTACCTCCTTAAACTATACCATCTGAGGTCTAGTCTTAGGACAGTGTGTAGATGAACTGAGTATGGAAGTCTTAACTGCATAGATCCCTGTGATTCATGTTAACTGTCAGCAGGGAATTTCATTCACTTCAGCTACTGAGAAAAGTTTACAGTCACCAAAGCTTATCTACTCTGTTTTAAAAGCAGTCATATTCATCTCTAAACACCAGACATGGCTCTATCCAGTCTCAAGTAGGCCTGTTCATATTTCAGAAACGTCCCATCGACATGGCATAGAGCTTACCAGTGACACTCAAAATGTTAAGTATCGTTAGTTTAAAAGGTGACCAGCATCCCATACAGAGACCTAGGTGGGGACTGTGTGGCCGTTACTGTTGGTTTACCCATTGCTGGCAGTGGGAGCTGATTCAGGCTGGGTACACAAAGAAGCATTACAAGATTTAAGAACATTCACTACAGGTTTTTATGACTTAGAAAGGGCATATGGAAGAGAATAGCAACACAGCTCACCAGAAGATAAGTCAGAACCCACTGTTGTCAGTTTACAAAGTTAGCACTTTGAAGTATAATTAAACTAAATGGGACAGGAAGGTTGCCTACCCTATACTATGACTCTTAGATGTTTTGCTATACAAATTACCCAGGAAACAGTTGAGGGAAGGTATTCAGAGTCTGCCCCTCACTTTAGTGCATTAGCTGGTGGGGTGCGACATAACTTCTCCCTCTCAGGCAATTTAAAAAACAAACAAACAAAATTTGCTTCGGTTATAAAAGGAAAGAAATCAAGAGTCATTCCTGTATTAGAGAAGGTAAAGCCAAAATTAGCCTCTAGGGTTTTAATGAACATGACCCCTATAGGAAAGTCACCCCAAAAAAAGAAAAAAGAAAAAAAAAAAACCTTGTATAAATTATTTTATTTATTATTGTAATTAGATCTTCACAATCAAAGTTGTCTTTTCACCATCTGTGTTTTGTTAATGTGAAATTGTAGTTATAAGGAAAAGTTGGTTGCCTAGGGAACAATAATTGTATATTCAGTTTAACAGAAATAAAAGAATATTTGTCTTAAAATGCAAGATTGTTACATAGCTTTTCGCCATGCACTTACATTATAAAAATGTCCAATTTCAAAAGTGAAAATTGCTTGTGCCATTTGAGCTTTAAGGGTTGGAATGTTTTAGTGCAACACCACCTCCTTAAAGAAAAAGCAAAGCAATCTAGGATATGTGTCCCCTGCAAGAGGGAATTAAAGATTTACAATTAACATGAAAATCATGTATCAGACTTGTGCAGGAGATTCTTCAGCACAGCTTACCCAGCTCTGATTCACAGTCTCGCGTATAGCTTTGAAGAGACCTGGTCAGTATTTCTCCTTGGCAGCCTCACCTCCCCACGTCATGGAAGTACAGGTTCGCACATATACATAACATGATGATAGAAAATAAGATATAGTAAATTAAATTTCTAAATTTCGGTTCTAAGTCTCCTTGTCGATACCAGTAGATCTAAAAGAAGAAAAAATAAGTAACAGTTTAAGTAATAGCCACTGGGCCTGGCATGAAAATTCTTAAATACAGCGAATTCCTTCAACTATGACCAATTCCATCCATATATACCTCCCCTGCCCAAGCAAGACCATCTTTACATTAGTCTATATTTCTGAAACTAATGTGGCCAGAATGCAGTTTTTTTCTTTATAATTCTAGTAGTACCAAGTTTCCACATTCAGGATCATACCTATTCCTGCTTTCTCAGCTATTGTTTTGTTCAAACCAGTAGTCCGTCATCCAATCACTAACAAGCCATCCAAGAATATCTGCCTCGTATGTCTGTTTTAAATGGATTTGAGTAAACGGTAGAGCTCTCACATTACTGGAAGGGATGGCAACATTTACATTCTTACTGATTACAGAGTCAGATTGCCAATACACTAGGTTTTTATACAAAACTAGATCATGTTAGTCACTCCTGGCTTTAGCTGGGAGTAAGAAGAGCCATCTCTGGTAGCTTTGTTTCAAAAGCTCCAGAAGTGCATGGTCCAACTCTTCCTAAGAGCAAAGGAATAGAGCAGAAATGCATTAGATAAGCACATTACAGTGGTGATTTAAAGCCTTTGTGAGTTGTGAGTCAAAACTTGCTTTTAAGGGTGTATAGTATGGGTTCTACCTCTCTTTGAGGGAAATAAAACATTAGCCAACTAATGAATGACTAAACAACTGGCAAATATCTAAGTGAGGATTTATCACCATCTTTGTTTTCTTTATATAAAGGAAATGCATCTTTATGGTAAAACTGCACATTCTTGGAATAATGACAAAGCTATAGCTTAAGATTTCCCAGGAGAGTCTTGGTGTTAATTACTTTCATTTGGGGAGATAAGCAGAAAAATTAAAATAGACTTAATTCTATAATTAGAATTAAATCGGGAATGGTGTATCTCTTCCCTTTAGAGCAGTAATGGTATTTGCCACATCCTCCTGGGCCTTTATGCAGTCCTTGAAGGAAGATGAATTAGGTCAATTTTAAACCAAAGCTTTTGGCCACCCAAGTCTTAACTCCCCGCCCCCCCGTCCCCCCGTCCCCCAGCAAGCTTTCAAAGGAACAGTGTCCCTTTAGAAATAATGACTCCTGATTCTAGAAACTAAGAAATCTGTCAGTTAATACTGAGACTTCTGACATCCTTTGCATCAAGGTGGGGACGGGTAACTAGATACACCCTTTCTTACAGACCCAAAGCTGGGAATCAATCCTAGGTATACATTGCAATCTTCAGCCCTCAAGGATACTCATTTTAAATTCTAAATAGTACTCACAAGTATGCAGGCAGTAATACTACTCAAAGAGATGCAGACAGCAAAAAATATATTCAACGGTTTTGGAGGTAGTTGAGGGAAAACAAAAGCACTGATCAGCGTGACCTGTATGAAAAGAAATTGTGTCAGGCCTTGGTTAGACTGGAGTTTAAACTATGTCCTATTATAAAACACTTAACATTGTAAAATAGTATCTACCACCAGGTTTGCCTTCTGGGATGTTAATATTTATTTAGTAAAGTATTTGTAAATCTGTTCCAATATGTTACTTGTTTTTAGTACTTCCTTTTCTATACTTTTCCTCTACTGTAAAAGGAGACAAAACATCATGCTCATAAAACTAGCTAAGCTCAAAATAACTTCTTTACAAAAAGATTAGAAAGCATTTAAACCTCATTCCCAGTATTAAGGATTACACTGGGAAAAGTTCTAACCTTTATTAGGTTATTTTGAATACGCCAGCAACAATTAAAACCAAAAAGGTTTTTGAACATTTTGGAAAATACGGAGATAGGTCATTCTTTTTCTTAAGAAGTCATTGAAACTTCATTAAATTCTCTTCAATTTAATGAAAATGTGCTACAAAAATGCCATTTTCAGATTCTGGGAACTATAGCTTTATTTTATAGCAGGAGCATCAAACTACATTACATGGGATAAAAAATAATGACCAAATAATCATTTTAAACCAAAGGATAATGAGTGTGCTTTTAGGGACGAAATAAACTTGAGGGATTAGCAGAAACGGGGAGTTGTGGGTGACACACAGAGGGGAAATGCAGGTGCCACTGAGAAGTTACAAATTTACTAAACATACACTGCAAACTCAGAAAGATGCCTTCATGTGTGCTATTTCAGCTGGGGGGGTGAGGGTAGAAATCTAAGTATTCCCATTGCCAACTGCAGTTTTGTTTAAGCAGTAATAAAACAATACTAGACGATGACTAGAATACCCCACAGGTACACATACTGGCCTCTTATATAAGTCTTTTTTCCGAGTTAAACTGAACCACAGTCCTGAAGCTTTCAAAAAACTTAAGCGAAAAGCCTGGGTGAGACACAAAATAAACATACTTACTAGGATCAACAAGGATGTTAAGCTGCCAACAACTAAATTGATGATTCGATCCTGAAAGAGAAAAGCATTTTTGAGCTCTATCATGGACCCACGGCACTGCCAGGAAGGTACAGTTCTAGCCACTGGGGGGATTTAGAATTAAGAAACTAAGGTCCTGCCCCTCTCTGAGCATACACATACACAGAACTGCCAGGAAGGCAAAGTACCATGCCATCAGAGTGGAGAAGGTACCTTGGGAAGACACAGACAACTAATTAGAAAAGGTTTCTGAAGAGACAGGATGCTTTTACGCTACAGTCTTTTGAAGACTGGGAAGGACTGAATGGGGAAAGGATGCTTATGAATATTCCCTGTGCTACTGGGAACAGTCTGAACAGAGGCAAAAGGACAAGTGCACTGGGATGGTCAGCCATTCACAAACCAGACTACAGATGACAAACCAGGCCTACTAATATGACAGCTCAGGTGTCCTTGTCTAATGTGATTTAAAAGTAGATGCTACTGCTGGAAGGGATCATACAATGCCAGGGCTGGAGGCCATCTCAGATCATCTAGGCCAGTGCTTTTCCAACTTAATAACAAAATAACCATTTGACTGAATGCAGAGCCTGGGGTTACCCACTGAGTCTTATCATTCCCATCCCCACTCCAACCAATTCCACAGAAAGGTCTGGAAAACTCATCTAACTCAATCTTTATTTTATAGATTAAGATAAATTAGTTCCAGTGAGTATGATTAAAATTATTTGCCTAAAGCCCCACAGCAAGTGAGAGTCAACTCTGTAACAGGATTCCCAAATCAAGGTCACTGTCTAGATGAAGTCTCAGCTGTATATATAAAACTAATATAATATTAGTAATATGTAATACATGTATAATATATAGATTTGGTTGAGCTTACAGAACAAGGTCATGATTAAGAAACACTACTTTAAAGGCCACTGAGAAGACCAAGTAGTCTTATTTCTGAGAAGTCAAAACAAATAAAACATCTGAGCAAGGAACAACAGAATATTGACCATGAGTAGTCAATAAACAAAAGCTCACAGACAGGAAGGGCACAGGAAGGAACAAGCACGGAGCAGCAACTGAACACCATTTCCGAGCTATCTACAGTTAAGCTAAGAATCCAAAGAGGCAAGCCAAGCTGAGAGGAAGAGTGAAGGAAAGCCAAGTATCCTGTGCCTGATCTCAACAAGGACAAACCACTCTATCTAGACAAAGGCCACTGCAATTCACATGTTACAGGGACAAAGGTAACAAGTCAAGCCACAAGCCACACCCTTTCTAACCTAGAAGGACTCCAAACAAATCTTTTCACCACCTCAGCTAGAGAAGCCTGCCCAGCCATACCGAGAGTCTAAAATTACAGCTGTGTGTGGCGAAAGAGACCCAAGGGCAAATTCACTAATCACTAGTCACTAGTGTCCACACACAAGACAACTGTGTGTCTCAACCTAAGTTGTACAGTCTATTCTTGGGGCCCTACTGTTTTTACCTTGTGAAAAAGGTTTAACTGAACTCTGGTCTGTTGGGAGAATATCTGCTCTCATCTCTTTAGAGGAGTTCCAGGGACTTGAAAAGTTTACAAAGGTCTACATACTTCACAATAGCTCTCTTACCCGTAGGAAGAAGACAGTGAAGAGGTTCAGGTGAGGTAGCCAAGAAGAATCCCTTATCTCCAAACAGCACAGCAAGATGCCAACTAGGATCAGAGCAGGAGGAAAAGCAATCATATTGAAGGGATAGTAACTATGCCAAGAGCTTTTACATATCTTCTAAAAAAAAAATCCCGGGATGGAATGGTATTGGGACTATTTTATAGGTGGCAAAAACGTGCTCTGGCAAACAGAATTTGCCCAAGGTCTCACTAGGGGTAAGAGAGAGAGGTAAGAAATGGAGATGGGATTCGGTGCCAAAAGAGCAAATCCCATTTATGCTTCTCAATGGAAGAGCAACTTAGAATGCTACTTCTGGTCTTAGCAAAGACATCAACTAGCAGGTGGCCCCTCAAAAAGCCCATTAGCAAAGAACTACAGTGGTGTATCTTTCAGAAATGAAGAGATCCTCCAATGACTTTTTCATGTTGTTAAACTTACATAAGCCTAACTGGTTTTAATCTTTAATGATAAGATACCTAAACTTTAATGAAGACTCCCTGCTTGCCTTCTAGACAGTTCACTGAGTAGAATCCCAAGTCATCTTCATGAGTATCAGTCATTCTATCATAATGCAGCCCCTCTGGGACTCCCAAGATGGGATGAACCATTTAGTGTTTCTCACGGAGTTTTCCTTCTCCAAGCCAAGGACTTGGCTTCAGGCCTTTTGCTATCTAAGTAACTATGAACCAGGCCAAAGAAACACCAGAGTTGACTTAATAAGACCTCACACTTTCAGGCCCTTCTAAAAGCTGGCTATGGAAAGTGTGGTCTGCAGCCTAGCAGCATTTCCCTCACGTGAGAGCCTATGAAAAATGCAGAATCCTGGGCCTTGCCCCAGAACCCACAGAATCAATCTGCATTTTAACAAGATTCGCACATTAAATAAAATGTGAGCAGCTCAGTAGAGAAGAGACCCTTCCCTGGGCCCAGAGAGACAGAGCAATAAAGGCAAATAATAGCACTTCAAAGGGCAGTTTTCAAACTAATATGTACCAAATAACTATAAAGTTCATAAAGATAAGAATATTAAGTTCTCACAGAAACAGTCTCCTCCCAGTTTTATTGTTCTTATTTCTGCCTACCAACACTGCTCCCCTTCCAGACCTTTAGACCTTCTACTGTGCTTTATTTGCACTCCCCATGATAGCTTGATAGGATCAAAATCATCCTTGACCCTTAATTGCAGAGAAGACAGGATTGGGAATTAGGACACCCTAGCACATGAACACAGGAAATGTACAGTTCTCAGAGGAATTCTATATATATTACTTTGTGAGTCATTTATTCATTTGAACATCTCCACTGTATCTCAATAAAATGAAAATTATCATATTCCAGGTGCAAATACAACAATGAATAAAACGGTCTCTACCCTCCAGAAGCTGACACTGTCCAGAGCTCAGGAGGGCACTAAGGAGAAAGGAAGTGAGGTACCTTCATAGGATAGAGAATATAAGAAAGTCAAACCTGAAAGAGGACTAACAGATGAACAAAAAGACACCAAAGAGAACAAAAGTATGGCAAATGGAGATAGCCCATAGCTAAGCCAACTTCATTAGACCTGAGCAAAAGGGCTGGCATCAGCCCAAAGCAGTTAGCTCTTCATTTTCCTTGGAAATGGGGAAGGAGAAAGTGAGGGACCTACATGCCAGTGGCTTGATAGAAGGTAACCCTGTGAATTAAGTAAGAAAACACATCTCCATTTACCAATGGGTAAGTTCAATAATACTGATCAAGGTCATACAACCAGGTAACAGCCAAGTCTATCCAATACTCTTTGCAAAATCCAAGCCAAGAAAGTTTAGACCAATAATATATATGGATCCAGAAATTCGAGTTAGGAGATCAAGCTGCTTATTTCCTTCCTGCTACTGGCTAACCATGTGACTTTAAAAAGATCCCTTACACCATCTGGGTCTATCATACCAGAGGACTGGGCTACATGGTATCTGGACCCTTGCTGCTTTAACGATTTCTAGTTTCAGATTATCAGCTTCAAACTGCACTTGGGCCAGAGTAGAAGGCCTACTCCCCAGCAATCAAACAGCAGAGAAGCCCCCAATCTTTCCTTGTTAGTCATTAGCCAGCTTGATACAAGACAAGAGAACCCCAAACACATGTCAAATGCTCAGGTTTCATAATGGCCCTGGGAAGAAACTGACAGTAACATCCCAAATAAACAAAAACTGGCATTTGCCCTCAGCAACCTGGAAATACCCTGGTTCTAGACTGTTCAGAATGCTAACAAGTATTGCATTTCCAGAGCGATTTATTTTTTGCCTTCTTCCAAAATGGATTTAAGATTTTACTACAGTAAAACCCCAACCCATTCAAGCAACAACAAAAAGACCAAGGCAAAATTTCCAAAGGGGTTTAGGGAGTGGAGTGAGAGGGCAGGCACAAAAACTGGACTAAAAAAAACTCATCTGATTTAAGCTCAGATGTTAGTACTAGACTGCTGGGGAAGTGGGAAGTGCAATAGGGTTTATAACCACTTACTGATTAAGCACAATGGATCATTGGAAGAGGTAAACTTTGGTTGCATGGGTCTTTGCAAATACAGGGACACAGAAAACCACCACCTCACACATAATCGTCTCATACTGACCCCTGAGAAAAAGAGAAGGCGTAATGTTCTCATGAGAGTGAGCTGTGGAGTGGGAGGTGGGGTGGCTAACATGCCACCCTCCCAATTTGAATGCTCACCCTTCAGAGCTCAACTTGAATATCAAATGCACCATAAATCCTTTCTGGGCACCTTCCCCTCAGGATGAGATGCTCTTGTCTCCAGATTCCCAAGAACACACCGTCTGGACTTGCCACTTACTGCTGGTCTCCTCCACTAGGGCTGGCAGTCAGTTTCAGGCCAGGCAGGCGGCCTCCTTGTCTTCCCTGCAGCCTGGCATACCGTTGACTCAGAATTGTCAACAGAAGTGGCAAAACAGTACCTCTCTCCAAGGGCCTCTCTCCAACAGAGGCTCCTCTTATTCATGTGGGGTCCAGCTCCTCGAAATCTCCACTCCCAGGCAGAGCGGCACGTGGCCTCACAGTTCTGGGACGGACATGCCACAGCCCAGCAGAAGCTATGGCCTGCTCCTGCACCCTCAGAGGTTGGTTCCTGGCAGCCACGAAGGCCCGACACCTTCCCAGGTGTCTCCAGGCTAGGTTCCATTAATTCCATGGAAATACATAATACACCATGGGTCAGCTTTCCCTATCTGAGGACAAGCCCAGTTACTGACTTTGGGCTAGAGCAAGACCACACACTCGTTTCAGAGGCTTGACAGCAACTCCTGCCAAGGAGTCCATGCTCTGGCGATGCTCAATACTCCCAGGGAGAAGCAAGGAAAACAGAAAGCTTTGCAGAAGAAAAAAATCCCTGGATGCGCAAAGCCACAGAAACGATCTCTTCTGCCCTCTGGAGAGACAGAGGGTACAAGTCTTGGGGTAAGATTGAGAATTCCGGGGCACCTGGGTGACTCAGTGGGTTAAAGCCTCTGCCTTCGGCTCAGGTCATGATCCCAGGGTCCCGGGGATCGAGCCCCACATCAGGCTCTCTGCTCAGCAGGGAGCCTGCTTCGTCCTCTCTCTCTGCCTCTCTGCCTACTTGTGATCTGTCAAATAAATAAATAAAAATCTTAGGGAAAAAAAAAAAAAGATTGAGAATTCCATTTTTTGGTGTTGCCTCTAATTTTGTGACTCCATAAAATCCTTCACCTCCAATACTATTGTGGGTAGCCCCGCAGACCGACACCCGCCCGCTGAACATTCCACAGGTCTGTCCTCACACCCACACTCGCCAAGTCCTGTGAGCCGTCCCACCCTCTGAAACCCACTCAGGTCAGCCAATGGCTTCGTGGGCTGCGGAGTTCTCCCACGCGCTGCACTTCCCTTGCTGCCTGTCTCTGAACGCTGTCCCCAAGAGAGCCATGTCACCATGTACTCATGCCAGGTTCACGGCTGAGGAATGGGGTACAGGGCATTGCCTACTCCCTCCCTGGGCCAAATGGAGTTAGCAGCTGCAGTAACATCCTCTGCTATGGTCCACGTGTTTGTGCCCCCTAATTTCTCAGGTTCACATCCTACCGCCACAAGGGTAGAACTCCCAGGAATGGGCTGGTGCCCTTCTGGCACCTGAGGGCACAAACACAAGCTACAGTCTGGCAGAGAACCTTCATCTAACTGTGCGGGCATCCTGATTCGGACTTCCAGCCTCCAGAATGGAGAGAAAGCAATGTCTGTTGTTTATAAAATCACCTGGTCCTTGGTCTGTGCTATGTTGGTGTAGCAGGCCAAATGGACTAAAGCATCCTCTTGAAGACCTATGTCCAGTCAACTTCTTCCCCCTCCTCTTCTCAGTTCCTCGATCATTTCTGCACCTGCTTTGGCCAAATCTGTATCCCTCCAACGTTCTGCTCTGCTGCTCCTCAATCTGGTCTTCACCTGCATCCACGGACTAGATCATTCCCCAGCTGTTCCACCGAAGCTCTAACTCGAGGGCCTTCCTCCCGATCTCAGGCCATGGAGTCAGCGGTTTCAGCTGTGCACGAAGACTCCCCAATGGATCTGTTCAACATCTGCTCTTGATGCTTTGAAAACGCAGTTCTGAGTCCCCCTGCAAACCCGCAATGACTTCTGTGCTCCAGCGCTGAGCCTCGCTGTGAAGCCTTCCCACTGTCCTAAGCCCACCCACCAGGTTACACCTATGTCTCCCCCCTCTCCCTTGTAAGGTCTGGGAACCTGAGGGCCACGTCTTCCTTGTCCGCTGTCAGACTGCGGGCCACTTACCACACGGGGCTGCGTGGCTGCAGTCCAGCCCCATGCTTTGTCCTCCCCGCTGAGCACGCTGGCACCAGCCCGTAGCACCCCACAGCAGGAGCACCCTTCTCTAATTCGGACAAAGCCAAGCCATGTGGCTGAGAAAGCTACCAGTACCCAGAGGAGAGAACCTTCTCTGGTTTGTACAATGGTGCCAGGTAGCATGAGTCATGTTGACCACAGTGCCCGGCATCAGATACCCAAATATTCACTCAAATACAGACTAACCGAGTTGACTGCAAATTCCTATTGTCAGCTGAGCCCTCACTGCGTTCCTGTGGCCTCTCATTCCGAGATGATGGTCCCTGCATCTCTCCAGAAACTGGTTTGTAGGTCCACCTCATCTCAGCTACCTGATCCCACTCCTGCAGCCTGTGTATCAGCAGACATCCTTTAAAAAAAATATGCCAAGGAAAAGAGGAAACTCCTTCTCCTCCTATTTCCATTCCTTCCAGCCTGAAGGGGAACAGAAGGTGACCTGCTTCTCTGCCAATCCTGCACCCACTCCCTGGCTTGGTTATCTCCATCCTCATCTGTACGTTGAAGCTCTCCATCATGGAGTCCATCTCCAGCCCACAAAGCTCAATTCCCTCCAGCATCAGAAGAACTTTCCATCCATACTACCTTCCACTTTGATGTTAGGCATTCATTCTCCACTCATCTCACATGCCAAGTGTAAGGAAGTTAGGAAGAAAATAAAACCCGGTAAATGAAGAGTGATGGGGGCCGGGACAGGTGGCAGGGGAGCTATTTATAAAAAGAGGTCAAGGAATCCTTTATGAGGATGTGACCTAAGGAGTGGAAAAGGAATGAGACATGCAAGGATCTGGGCAAAGGGTACCGCCAACAAGCCACTACAGCAAGTGCCAAGGCCGTGAAGCAGAGTAAGCCTGAAAAATGGATTAAGGAAATAAAAAAGGAGGTAGGGGGATACCCAGGTGGCTCAGTTAGCGAAGCATCTGCCTTCGGCTCAGATCATGATCCCAGGACCCTGGGATCGGGCCCTGCATCAAGCTCCCTAATCAGCCGGGAGCCTGCTTCTCCCCCTGCCTCCCATTCCCTGTTTGTGTCTCTGACAATAGATAAACAAACAAACAAACAAATAAATAAATGGCCAGGATGGCTGAAGCTCAATAAGGAAGACAGAGGGAAGAAAAAGGATTGTTTAATGCCTTTCTAACTTCCCTGTAGTGCACACATGCTCCACGAAAAAAGATACACGCACGTCCCAGCACATGGCACACCTCCTTGGAGATAATGTGGTTAGTAAATGAATACAAGAATACACGTGTGCACACTCAATAAGCTATAGCCTCCAGAGGGAAATCATACTCACTAGCACAGCATTCAAGGTTCCCACCCAGCCATTCCCAGCAAGCTCTCGAGTCCAGTCAGTGGTACCTGGAGTTCCTTCACCATTCCTGTTCTCTCCTGCTCCCACCCCTTTCACATAAGCGGGACCTCCTGCTTGGGATTCCCTGTCACCTTCTCCTATCAAAAATCCTAATCCTACTTCAAGGTCTAAGACTCAAAAGCCCTCTGATCTGGTGTCCTGAGTAGAATTTTCTCTTTCTTCAGGCTCCCAGAACTTTGCTCATCCTTTCATTAAAGACCTCGATCCCATTTTAAATCCAGAACTTGTCTTCCATAACCCACGAGAGCTTCAGGTCACTGAAGATTATCTTCTCTGGTGAGGCCAAGAGAGGACAGTCCATTCAGCACGCAGGAAATGTCCAAAGGGCACCACTTCCTACCATTGTTAACCTGACTGAGTCAGACCCTTGAGCCACATCCTCCAACTTTGGAAAGTTTTTGCATTTCTCAAACCAAACCAATACTATAAATAAATGGCCATTCTCAGAAATGATTTTCCTTTTATTTCTTCCAAATCTCGGGGGGAAACTTCTTGCCAGGAAAGTGCTGGAAATAGCACAATCAGATGCCTCAAGAGGCAGCACAACCTACTGAGAGGATGTAAAATGTGAGAGGCTGGGGCCCAGTTGAAGCGGGAAATCTCACACCTTGTCAGTGGGTTAACGTGGTTCCTGCAGAGCTACCCAGCTCTAAGCAAGGGCTTCCCCTCATGCTGTCATCTGGGGCCACCCCAGGGACAACCTGCACACGGTAGAAAGCCGGGGGAAAGCTTATCTCACTGGCAAAATGTGGCCAATAGTGAACTTGATCCTAGCTGCTGCTCTTCTAAGACAACCCAAAGAAACACCAAACTTGGAAGGGCGCCAAGAGCAGAAGCAGCATGAGAAGGTGGTCACCAGGGTGCAGGCACACCCACACTTGAAGACCCTCACCCTCAGCTCCCTGTCAAATGCGCCACCATTGGCCGCATGTCCCATCTGAATACCAACCCCCACCCCCACCTCCTCTCGATCTGGACAAAGTATATGCACAGACATTTTCAAAGGTTTCCCTTATTTCACACACCCACGTCTTGAAGCAGCTTTCATTTGTCAGTATTTTTGTACCTCCATCCTACCTGATTCTCTTTGTCATAGACACATGAACTTAAAATAGGTGAATTTCATTAAGGCACCACTTATGCAAATCAGATCACAGTGAAAACAGAAAACAAACTTACTCCATGAGTTTAAGGGGCAAAATAACCCCTAGAATCCCAAAGGAAGGGGTCGTGACCTCTAGCACAAGAAGCACAGTACAAGATTACAAGGTTAGGAGCCTGATGGACAGAACAGATTTATTCTCCCACCAAAAGCCGTCCTGTGGCCTTAGAGGAATCATTCAACTTTGAAGCCTAAATTGCCGTTTTCATACAACCGTCAAACGTGTGGGGCTGCTGAAAGGATCTGGAGGTAGTATCCTGGTAAAGCCCCTAGAACAGTGACAATTCCCAAAGAGTCAGTAAGTGGCTGCTGATGTGGTCAGAGTAGTATTTTTACCTCTAATGGGGTATCTTACCTCAGAGATGAATGGGAGTACAGAGGGCTCATACCCTGGCCCCAATTTCTAAATCAGCCCCAACTTCAAATGCATTTCATCATTCTCACAGGGACATTCAAGTCTGTCAACCCACTGGATCCTAAAACAGCTCAAAAAATAGGACTATACATACACATGGCCCAAAGCCTGACCCTCAGGAAAGAAAGGACTCATTTCAGAAGACCTAGCCTACCACCCCAGACCCGCAAAAGTCCATCTGTGGAGAGGCCCACTCAGCAGGCCAGAGAGCTTCTGAGAGGCCAACAACCTCAGGAAAAGTTTCCAGACAATACAGTATTAGGTTTCCTACCTGCCCCTCAGCTGACGCACAGCAAGGAGATGATCACAGAAGGCCGTCAGCTGGTTAGCTGCCAGAGGGCCTGAAACCCCTTTCCTGTTCTGGTGCCCAGTGTTCCAGGCTTCTCAACACCAGCCCCCTCTTCTACAGTCACCCAGCATGGCCCAAGAATGTAGTTACCCTTCTGGTGATGCTCATTTCTCACATATTCACATGATGTTAATATACTTAACATCAAGAATGGACATTGTGCCCAGGGCCGGAAAGGTTGGAGAAATGAAGCAAATGGCTCTACCCTCAAGGAGCTGACACTCGGGGTCAAGAAGGCAAGATCTAGAAAAATCCCTCACAACACTAGGAGTAAGCGCCAGGAGGCACCTCCGAGGGCCAGGCTCATTGGAGGGCAGCATGGATGCAGGTGGGGTTTTAAGGAATGTTCTCAGGCGGGGATTTAGACTGAAGAGAATTCAGACATTTGGAGAAAGGAGGGCACTGGATCCAGGGAATAGGTTTATTTGTTCACTTAAACCTTTACGAGGCTCTCCCTCCATAATAACTTCAGGGGCTGCAGACCGACACATTCCTTCACCACCCTGCAAAAATCATCAACCCTGTCCTTTTATTCTTTTTCCTGAAGTTAGTTAGAAAGCAGGGGTGGGATGCCAGTTGATACGTCTTATACAACCGGCTAACACATCACAAACCAAGATCCCCTGGCTGGCACCTGATGGGAGGGATAGCACATCATAACCTTGAGAACTTTCAGGGTCCACCCGGGTCCTGCTCGAACTGCCACATACGTTGCTAACCACAGATCAGCCGTTCCTCGGTTCCACAGACAGGGCATGCTCTCCCTTGCTTTCTTATGGGGCTGCCCTTCTGATAATCCATCTTTCTCTGCTTCAAACTCAGACACCCAGAGACTGGCCTACGACACATCCCGAGTCTGGTTTGAGGGTTCAGCAAGAACACTACAGAAAAGGTAAACAGAATCTGCCAAAAGCAGGCAGCAGCTAAAGGAAACAGGTCCATGGAGAGGTTCCAGCCAGTCCTGGGCTTCCACACAGCATGGGTTAGACCATGGCAATCAGCCCTCTCTCCACGCTCCAGTGTCCTCTGAGGGGCTTTCTAAAATTACAAATGCCTGAGCCCAACCGGCAGAGATCCCCAGGCCTCTGGTCTGTGGGTGGGAGAGAGCAACTAGAGTAAGAAAGGAAAAAGGCATGGCATGAGTCATGCTCTACTACGTCCAGCACAAGAAATCCCAACTCAGCGTGGCTGGTCAGTGGAAGAGAGGCAAGGGGCCAGCAGATCTGGTACCTCAGGCTACCAGATCCCCTCTGAGGGAGACAAGAGTTGTGATCAGAGGATCATCCAGAAGCTGTATCAAGAGGAAAGCTAGAAGCCTGCACCTCTCAGAGTAAAGACTTCAGCTTTCTAGGCAGAGGGAGGGGCAGCAGACAGACACAATAATCTTAATCACAGTTTTGTTATTAATTAAGCAGCAACCCTTAAACCTCCTCCCACAAAAAGCACAAAATAACTCTCTCTCAAATTAACTCTCTCATTTTCTGCTAAAATCTGCAGAAGCTAAAGGCCCCAAATCAGAATTGCCTTCATTGGAGTAATGGCCATAAAAACACCTTCTTTTCCCGATCTGTTTGTTTTGTTTATAGGAAGAAGAAAAAGTACTTTTGTAACTGGACCTTCTGCCTTTGGAACCAAAGATCTGAGCCTTGGGACCCAAGAACATATCCCTACACAGACCCCACACCCCACTCCTATTAGCTGAGTTCAGTGATGTACCTTCACCGAAGTCACTCACCTTCTTCTGTCCCATCCAGGTATGAATGGAGGGGCAACCACAGTCACCATCCGCCTTAAAAGATCAATCACTCATTTTTGGAACCAGCGACAAAGCAACCCAGCAGGCTGGTCCCGAAAGCAGTTTACATGACCTTCCACCAGGGGTAGCGTTCCTGCTTTCCCAGTGGTGCTAACTGTGGGGTGCTGGTTTGCCTTCTCTCCAGAGAGAACCATCTCTCCCTCCCATCTTAGATTCATCCTCCAGACTGGAGGGCACTGACTTGAGATGACTGGGCAGGCAGCCAGCAAACCAAAAGAGGATGGACTCACAAGCCCTGAGGTTAAATTAGGGTCCCTCCATTACTCAGAAAGATAGCCCCAACTATGTGTGGTGCTAAGGCAAATTTTTAAAGGCAGCCACAGACAAGAGAGGAGGAACTTCTCCAGTTTTGGTTCACATTAGGGTAGGGAAGGGAGGAGCAAAGGAAGAGGCTTCCTACAGGAACATTGCCAAGTGTTCTGTGGAAATTGGGCTCATGAATGCTCCCATGAGGGGAGGGAAGAAGTCCATAACTCATCATGTCCCTAAAAGGCTACCTTATCAACAGTCCACAAGTGCTACTTACCCACCCTCTCCAACCAGAGTCCTGGTGAACATCTGCTTGTTAAAGGTTCTAGCAAGTCCCCCAGAGAAGGAAACTTTCTTCTGAGAATGACTATGGAAACAGCGTAACTAAGAACTAAGCTGCTTCAGAACTGTGTTGTCCAGTAAGGCACCTGCAGCTGTTTGTGGTTACTGAGCACCTGGAATGTGCTCGTCCAAAATGACACAGGCTTCAAGGGAAAACTACATGCCGGATGTCCGAGGCTTAGTCCCGAAATGTCTAAGTAGGTCTGCTTTTGTATGGATTAAACATCCAAATTTATTATTTTTTTGTTTGACAGAGAGACAGCACAAGCAGGCAGAGCAACAAAGGGAGAGGGAGAAGCAGGCTCCCCACTGAGCAGGGAGCCCAATGCCGCGGCTCGATCCCAGGACCCTGGAATCATGACCTGAGCCGAAGACAGACGCTTAGCCAACTGAGCCACCCAAGATGCCCCTCAAATTTATTTTTGGTGGGAAATTAAAATGTATTAAAATTAATTTTACCTGTTTAGTATGGTTACTAAGACATTTAAACTCACATATATGGCTCAGATTGTATTTCTACTGGACCATGCGTCTTTAGAAAATGCTAAACTAGAGCATGGGCTTGGCAACCCGGATATGTCCATCTTGGCAACTGCGCCATATTTATGCTTTTCCTTCGAACAATGTACGTAAGTACACCCCAGACTTTGGGAATGGATAAAAACAGCTGAAAACAACATTCAGACCAGGATGCGGAAGCTAGCCCACCCAGCAATTCGTAATTCTAAAGGAACAACAGACGGGTTTCCTCTTTTGTCCATCATCCGAGATATTAATGCAAGAACAGAATGGTTTCACTTTGCCTTTCCCTCCATGGCTCTGAGAAAGTATTCCTAAGTGTCATGCTGAAGTCTGACTATGTTTGATCATGTTTGGTAAATGAAAGAAATATGTGCATTCCATACAGGTGAACATAAAAGAGACTTCAGAGACTTGCCCACAAGGGAGATGCTCAAGGCCCACTGGGTTATGTAACTTCTGTCCTACAGTAGATTCTGGAATCTTTCACTCACACCCTGACTTCAGATGAATCCGCTTCCTGGGACTGGGTAGCTGGAATGTAAATGTCTACAGTGCTTTCCAAAGTATGCAGACAGACTGCATCATTTACTATCTACTCTCAGTGGCAACTCCTGAAGGGAGTTGTTCAAACATTACCAGGGAAGAGCTAGTGGTGTGACTGAACAAGCAGCCTGCCGTGGGGTTTAGCTTCCTCAGTTACCCAGCAGCAGTCACAACACACACCTTACAAAGGAACTGGATGACCCAACGGGGGAAAGGCTGAATGCCTAGCATGTTGCCTAGCACTGAGAAAAAGCAGCTTCCATGGACACTCTTCTCTGCTCTGGGGGCTTTCAGTCATCTTTGCCTTAGAGGTGGACACTGGACCTAAAGCTCTAGATTTAAAATTGGGAGACTAAAAAAAAAAATAGAGATCAAAGTAAAATTGAGAGGCTACATATGGTCAGTTGTTGTACGGCAAACAAGATTACTGAAAGTTCAGAGCATCTAATAGAGTAGGACAGGAAGTGGGCTTTCCCCTTGCTGGGTTTTCTCCTCAGAAACGGTAGCTTGTTAATACTAAGTTTCACGGTGACGTGGCTTTTGGGTCCAGTTTCCTGGTATCTGAAAAGAGAGCAGGCTGGGGAATACCTGCACAGAGAGTCCAGTGAAAGGTTTCTCCGGGTCACCAGGGATCCGGCCTGCTCCGGCAGTGACTGCTCTCCAAAGAAATGGCTCCCCTGCAACTTGCCCAGCCCAGTTCCTGGGCCTGGTCTTCTGTACATCCTCCAATAAAACCACCTGCCGTCCTTAAAAACCTAGGTCTCTCCTTCAGACTGGACATCTCAACTTGCAAGATGCAGGATGTTTTCTCCCATTCTCAGACCAATGGTCTCTTTCTTCTCAGTTCTGGATAATTTCTCTATGTCTAGTCATTCTGCCAGCCTCACAGAGGGAACTAAATTTTGATATGTGGAATTGTACCTCATTCTGAGTCTCTGAGTACCTGAACCTACTGTTATAAGGCCCAAAATTGCCTAAGTAATGCTAGGCCTATCTGCTCTTGGAAAAAATAAGCAGGCAACAAAGAGAAACATTTCGAATAGTCAAGTTCTTGGATAGGTTTCAAACTGATCACAGGCTATAGAAAACTTGACCGTTTAGGCCCAAGCAAGTCAGAAAACATCAGTATTTCTCAATGTCTCTGTAAATCAAGCCCATTATCAAGTCATCTACCTCAGTGTTAAGGTGCTGTGGGGATTAAAGGAGGTCACAAGTCTACATCACCCAGAACCCCAATCTGTGCACATGTGAGGGAGATGCTGAACCTCTTAGCTCTTGGCACAACTGGACAGTCAGGTGCCCCAGGTCCAACACCTTCATGCAGGAAGCTGCCTCCACTCTCCAGGCCCCAAATCCTCGTTAAACCCCAATTTAGGGGCATTCATATGTGCAAGCCCAAGGCTGTCAGAAACCAAGATCTTCCCCAACAAAAGTGACCAGTTTCTCCAGCACACCCCCTCCATGTCCTATCATAACATAGATCCAATGCATCACATTTGTCTATTTCACCCAACAAACTGTGTTCCTTGGACCATGAGGACCCTCTCACATAATACTTAATAACTGCAGTAGAAATAGTAACATCTAACCAACTAGAACCACACTTCTCAAACCTTGTGCACTGTGAGCCGGGATTATGCAAAGCCACACAATAGACAAGGTGCATCTTCCTAGAGATCAAGCTTAAAACATTTGCTTGTTAAGCAACTCCACAAAAGAATACCCCCACACAGAGTTTAAAGAAATCATGGAGTAGTCCTGCAGAAGGCCTGCAGCTTCCAAATTCAGAGTTACACCCCACTCCGCCAGGTGTACAAGTTTCCTATCCTTTCTGTCAGAGGTCCCCCCAAAGCTGAAAAACCCAAGAAGTTCTGCACTCCACATGTGCCATACTTTTTGAGAGGCTTAAAAGGACTGTCACCTCTCTCCCCCTCCTGCTTTTGCACTCCTGCACCATCTCTAAAAATAAATAAATCTTAAAAAAAAAAGGACTTTGTAGGGGTCAAAGGTCACCAATAATAGCCTGGGGTGGGGGGAGACCCACAGGCTCATTTTGCCAAAATGACTCCGAGTTAAAGCAGAAGAGAGAAAAAGAGCTCTCCTCGATTACTGGCCCAGAACATCCCAAGATGAAGGCTGTAAGAAGGCATTATACTTTTTGTATTAAAAAATAAGGTCCTACAGCTTGTTTAGATCCAGAGACCCTCTGATCTCTTCCCGGAATGGAATGCCATCAAAGAAACCCTCCTATGGAGCCTCTTTGCTTGGCTGGCTCAGCAGTAAACTCTTAATGGTTCCATGTAAATACTCGTCAGAAGCACCTCTCCGGGGTTTTCTTGCGGAAGCTTTAGTTGCACACCTGAAGCCTCCTGAAGGTTAACACTCCAGCGCCACCTCCCCTTCCGAGAGGGGCTGGAGAGGGGCTTCCGTACACCCCTGAAGGATCCCCAACAGCCCGGAACTTTCTCAACTTTCCTCCACGCCCGCCTTCAGGGCTGCGAGGCCAAACCTGTCCGAAGCGAACCGAGTGGCAGGACAAACATCTTAAGAGGGAAGTAGGATTGAAGAACCAGCTCTCTCTTCCTACAAGTACCTTCAGGGGCCGCAGCCAGGACTGCGGATACACACAGAAACACACACATCCCAACTCGGTCTCCAGGGCCGCACTCACCTTGGCCGACGTCTCTCCAAACAGAGGTCTGTTGTCCAGGCCGCTGGTGCCATAGGTCCTGGTAGAAAAGTCCTCCATTTTAGGGTTTCTTCGCTCTCCCAGGCCACTCAAAGCTGAGCCGGCATTACCTCCGGAAGGGTCAGGTCCACCACTGCCCACGCCGCGCGCTCACCGAGAGCTCATGGCCGGAAGCGCAGGTGGTCGGGGACGTCCCCGCGGCGTCGGCGTCGGCGTCGGGTGGGCGCTCAGGCCGGAGGAACCCGGCCGCTCCGCCGGAGGCCCGCTGCCCTCCTCATCGCGAGCAGCTGCTGCAGGAAGTGAAAGGAAAGAGGCACGGCGTGGCGAACTCTCTCCGGGACGCCCCGCCCGCGCGGCTCCCACTTCCCCAAATCTCAGCACTCAGCCGGGCCGGGCTCGCGGCCAGGTCTGGGCGCCGCAGCTCGCGCCGCAAGCAAATCCGCGGCCGCGCGCTCCCGGGGGGACCCGCGATTCCCACCCCTCACCGCGCGCTCCCGGGGGGACCCGCATTCCTTTACACGATTGTTTCCCAAGCCTTCTCAGTATTCTCTTGGGCACCAATACCTCCACGCTCGAGAAGGAGGGGGGTTCCAGTGAAGACTTCATTACAAGCCCCTCTCCAAGCCCTCGGCGCCTCCCCTCCCCTCCAATTCTCGAGCGGCGGGAAAAGTGAAGTTGCCCGAGCCGAGCGCTCCGCGGGCCTCTCCCCCAGCGCTGCAGATGCACATCGCAGCCGCGGCCGCGCCAGGCACCTCGGATCCCCTTCCATTTGCCGCAACTCCGCGCGCACCGCCGCGCTCTCCGCAGCTCTCCTCGGCTCTCTCCCGCAGGAGCCCGGGCTGGCGCACCCGCCCGGGCGGAGCGAGTCGAAGAGAAAATCCCGCCTCGGTCGCGCGCAGATTGGCCACCCTCCCGGGAACCGCCCCGCGCCCGCCCCGTGCCCGCAGGCCAAACCTCGGCGTCCCCTGCCACCCCCGCGCAGGGGAGTCCTGGCGGCGCGGGGGTCCGCGGCTCCCGGGCTCACACACCCGCCGGAATTCGGTGCCAAAGACTCTGGGACGCGGGCGAGACGTGCGGAGAAGAAAGAAACCTTCCGGGCTGGCGGAGAGCGGGCTCGAGTGCCAAGCGCGGGGCTGCGGAACCCCTCTCCTCGGCTCCCCCGGCCGGGACCCGCGGCCTCTGTCGCAAACCGACTTGGCCCGCCCAGGCGACGTCACTGCGGGGACAGCCAATCCCGCGGGTCGCGGCGCCGCATTGGCTGCGGAGCTTTATTTCTGGAGGTGCCAGTTTATTCCCTCTGGGGCGGCCAATCTCCCTGGCTGCTTGTTTCTCAGCCTCTTAGTAATTAGCGTCTGCGCGAGCCACGTGGGTACAGAACCTCTCTGAAGATAGCTTTGCATTTGGCTGAAAAGATCTTTAAAACAGCCAGCCTGTTCTAACCGCAGCAGTTTTTGCACGACTAGGACGCAACGCGAGTCTTTGAGAAATTGGTTTAGGGTTGTTTGTATGTTTGTCTTGTTTTGTTCTGGGATAGAGATCCTGCGGCGTTTGAAGAAACAGTGGGCACGTGACACTGGCAAAGTACCTCTTTGACTTGCACACTCATGCTGTTAGTGATTGCGCTGAGTAAGCATGTTTGCAGCCACAGAGAACGCTTCGTGTGTCAACCTCTTTTCCGGGGGATAGAGCATAGCGAACTGGAGGTGGACAGGCCTTACAGGCAACATAGTGTCACCGCATTTGGAGTCATAAGTATTAAGGAACAAACGGAACCACGCTAGGTTTGCTGGACAGTGCAGCTCCGAGATTCACGACCGCTCTGACAATGCTTGTATGCCGGGAGAAAGCGCGTTGGAACGCTGTGGCCATGTAACATTTACAGCCCAAGCAAAGATTCCAGGTGGTCTTTCAGCGGCTTAGATTAAGGGATTAGAACAGGGGATGGACTAAGAACCACAAATCCATCCATCTGAAATTTGCAACACTGAGTAGAGTACAGTGTGTTGCATATCTGATCTACTAGTTATATATTTCATAAATGATCCTTTTGTGCAGGATTTTTTTTGTTTTGTTTTAACAGGAATGCTAGACAATCCTGCATCCAGTTCTGATAGAAGATCTATACGCTTAACAAATAACCTCAGGCACTCACATTCAGCCACGTTCATTCAACAAATACCTCTGAGAGCCTGCTCTGTACCTGCCAACCACCAGATAGGGTAATTTGGGGATGGAGAAAGAGACAGGCAAGATACATTGGCTGAGAACACAAGTAGGTCATATCTTCCCTCGATGGGTTTTTAGAAATTAAAAAAAAAAAAAATTTATGGGCACCTGGGTGACTCAGTCATTAAGCGTCTGCCTTTGGCTCAGGTCACAATCCCTGGGTCCTGGGATTGAGCCCCACATCGGGTTCCCTGCTTGGCAGGAAGCCTGCTTCTCCCTCTCCCACTCCCCCTTCTTGTGTTCCTGCTCTTGTTGTCAAATAAATAAATAAAATATTTTTTAAAATTTAGTAGAGAATATACAAGACATCGAGCAAATAAATATCCAAATGGTGGTTGTCATAATGGTGATGAATGCTATGATCAGGACTCCTGGGGGTGCTATAGGAATACACAGGAGGGCACCCACTGGCTTCACCTGACAGGGAAAGCTTCCTCAAGGATTCTTCTAAATCAAGACTCAAAGAGGAGTATAATTTACCCAACGTGAGGTGAAAAGTCAGGAAGGCAGGCCAGAGAGGCCAGATATTCCTGTAGGGTGCATTTGAGGAGGAAGGTTGAGTTGGAGACAGTGACCCCTTTACTCTAGAGCTTCTTGTTCTTTTGTCTCACTAATTTTCTATGCCTCTTCTACTTCATTTTCCTAAGAACCAGCTTCCTCATCTTTACTACTCCCCCAAATTTCCAGTGACATAAGGCCTAAGTTTGTTTTGCTGCTAAACTTGGGGAAAATAGATTCGTAGAGCCACTGCCCACCACTGGTTTGCAGCTTAGTATCTATTTTGTTAGTTCAGAATCTCATGAGAAATTTCAGTCAGCTGAGTTCAGGTTATGGGTGGTTTCCAGTTGCCTCAGGTCCTCCACCCCCAACCAGCCAACGGGTAGGACCAGGGACAAGGGGTATCTTCTAAGGTCCACCCCCTTCCGCAGAGCGGGGTAGAGGGTTGCTTAAATAAAGAGGAGAGACTGTGATGGGGTTATCTAGTGTCTTGCCACTCAAAGCGTGGTTCCCGGACCAAGAAATTATCATCACCTGGTAATTCATTGTAGCCGCAGGGTTTCAATCCTCACCCCAGAGTTACTGAATCATAATCCTCATTTTAATAAGATCCCCAGGGGATTCATATGCACTTTGAAATTCGAAAAGTACTTCTTTCTCCCACTTCCATTTTTATAAGTTGTTCGTCAGGCTATTACATGACCCTTCCAATACCATAGCTTTTCATTTCTTCATCTTCGTTGTCCTTAAGCCACTCATTGTAACACAATGTCCTGGATGTCATCAACATGCATTTTTGAAAGAAGCCAGCCCATTTACTAAGCCTTATCCTCCAATGCTGCCAATTTATTCATTCTACATCAGTCCCTCAGCCACTTCAGTGTCTCTGATCCTTTGGTCTCTTGAATTTCTCCCATTGGGTCTATTCACGTCCTTCCCATTCAGATTGTGTGTGCTATCAGTAAAATTGCTCTTTTGACAATAGATTCAGTTCCCTTGTTCCGTTTATTTTATCACCTGTGCAGAAATCCCCCGAGATAGTCATCATTCTGCCATCTCAACACTCATGGCCAGGTGTCTAGTGCAGCTGGAGCCAAAAAAAAAAAAAAATCAAGAATGTCCCTAATTAAAATAATTTTAAATTCAGGACAGCCAACCTCAACTGCGCCCTTAAAACCACCTGGAATTCCTGTGTTACCTAGGCAACCCTCTCTTGTGTCTTGTGTCCCGTACCATTGGCAGATAACTCAGCCACCCACGTCGCAAGGAAGATCCCAAAGCCATCCCTGGAGATCCCCTCCATTTCCCAGGAAAACAAGACATGTACTGTATCCACCCTCTTCATTTCTTTTTCCCTCCAATTAGAATTAAAGAGACCCCGTCCATCTCTTGTGTTCTACTTCCCATGCATCCCACCATCATGGGGTCTCTCTATTATGATTATGTTTCTTCTATGAAAAGCATTTAAGCACACCCAGCTTCAACCATGTTGAAAAAAACAATCAGAGAACTTGCATTATGCCGTGTCTATCTCTGGCTACCATGCTCACTTCATACTCTAAATGCAACTCTTGGGGTCACCTATAGTGCCATATTTTTCTCTCTGTCCCCTGCCCCACCTTCTTCTTTGAAAGCAGAAACTACCTTCCAATATAAAGGACAAAAACGCTGGATGTTCACTTGCTGACAATCCCTTGTAACTAGGGGAGGGGTATGTGAGTGTTAAGGGCAATGAGTCACTAGAGCAAGTCAGCTGGGGGCTTTCAGGAATATTTCTTCCCTAATAAAAGAAGAAGCAGAAGAGGAGACCTATCCCTTATATGTTGTCATGTGAGGACGTCATATTTGAAGATGCTTCTACCACCTCATGACCACAAAGGGGGGGTCCAAGATTATCCCAGAGAAGCCAACTAGAATCTGTGAACCACCCTCCCCCTGGCTTCCTGTTACATGGTGTGTGTGTGTGTGTGTGTGTGTGTGTGTGTGTGTGTGTTTGGAACAGGACAGCCTCTATTGCCTTATTTGGGCACTTTTATTTGGGTAATCCCATGCTTACAGCGGAAAACACACTGTTACATTTTTAAAGCCAAGATTTGAGTAGAAGTACCCATATAGATTGTATCCACTTCCTTACCTCCCACATTTGCCTCAGTCTCTGGAATCTGCCTTACCCACATGGCTCCCCCGTGTTCTCCCGTGAACTGTAACTGTCCCTTGAGGACTTGGAGCTGATTCTGTGGGTTTTTCAAGGCCTGCCCCTACATGGCCACTTGGCAGCACTCAGCATTTAAAAATCCTGGAAGTAGACCGCTCTTCGCACGGTTCTTAAATATTACACCCCCTTACCCCGCCCCAGGGCTCTGTTCTTATCCTTTTTCTCTGTCCCTGTTGCAAGAGCTAGCTCGCCTACAACCACGGCTTCACTTCTAACTTAAACAAATAGACTACCGCAATGTGGCAGGAGACATTTAACTTATGAAACCATTTTTGAAGTTAAATAACTCATTTATTTCACTTATCATTTGTGTTTCTCCTCTTCTGTTGTCTCTACAGTGAAGTTGTCAGAGAGTAGCTGGAATTAAAACACTTGGAGTTTTGGAGTTCCCTGATGCCTGGGCCCACACCCCAGGCCAGTTACATCCAGATCTCTAAGATGAGGTAGCAATAGTTCTAGAAGCTCCCCAGATACGTTCTGCTGGACTGCCAGAGAACCACAGGTTTAAGGGCAGAGCATTGGACTAGGTAACTGGATCGGGAGGTCCACTGGGTAGCCTCACCCTAGTATCTGGAAGGCTAGACCTTCAGGAGTCCACACACCCTGATTTGAATCCCAAGTTACCCCCTCACTAGGTGCATGAATTTCAGAAAGTTACTGAAGCCCTCTGAGTTTCAGTTTTTACTTTTGTAAATAAGATGAAATGAGCAAAACAATACTTGCCCTGTAGAGTTTTGTGGGAATGAAATAACATATTTTAAACACTGGACACATAGGCAATACTCTGTAAATTATGCATATGATGCATCTACTAAAATAAACATAATGAAGACTATAGCAAAATTTTAAAAACACACATGATTTAATGTTAAAGGGAAAAAATTAAATATAAAGTAGAATCTGTATAGTATATTTGTTTAACTTATCTACACATGTGAACCAAGACTGGGAGGAAACATAAAAAATGGAAAAACATGAAAAATAATGAAAACCTGGCTGGCTCTGTCAATGGAGCACATAACTCTTGATCTCAGGGTCTTTAGTTCAAGCTTCATGTTAGGGATAGAGATTACTTTAAAAAATGAATAAAATGTTTAAAAAAGAAAAATATAAAAGCGGAATTGTTATTTTTAAAACTTTCTCTCTTTTCTGTGATGGTTTTTCAGCTCTATGCCTTTGCCAGAAGATGGGAAAACTGGCAATAATGCATTTGTGTTCTGTATTGTTTTCCTTTCTTTTTTTTTTTTTTCTCTTTGTATATGTTCACTGGCATCACATGATCTTTCAATAGCCTAGGGCAACAGTTTTCAGAAACCAACACTAGAGGTCAGGAGAGGGTGAGGAGAGAAGCAGTGCTCACAGTCCAAGGGTAAGAACAGACTTGAAGGAAAATTCGTTTTCCAACACCTGTTCAATGAGGGGGCTTGCAAAGGGAGTAAAGCAGTTAAACACATTCAACCTTTTCCGGGGAATAGAATAATATTAATAACTTCACTTGGGTTGGATCACAGAGCAGAATTTTGAAGACGTGTGCTTCTCGTTGATCCCAGAGCTCAAAAATGAGGTGAGCACGCCAGGTTTATTGTACCTGAGTCTTACTGAACCGGGATGTCTCTTTTTAAAAATATTTTATTTATTTATTTGAGAGACACAACCGAGAGAGAGGATAGGCAGGGGAGAAGCAGAGGGAGAGAGACAAGCAGGCTCTGTTCTGAGTGTGGAGCCCTCCTCAGAGCTCAATCCCACAACCCCAAGACCATGACCTGAGCTGAAATAAAGAGCCGGATGCTTAACCAACTGGGCCACCCAGACACCTCTAATTGGAACAGGTCTCTTAAATCATAGGGGTGAGGAGAAGCACACATCTTCAGAATTCTGCCCTGAGTGCTTCCCTCACAGCCTCACTCCATGGACACAAGAAGAAAAGGAAGTGGGAAGAAAGAAGTCAGCAAACTCAACACCCAAAGAATAAATAATCCAATCAGGAAATGGGCAGAAATGCTGTGGTACCAACGAAAAGCAACCAGAAGCAAGAGTAAGAGAGCACATGTCTTCTAACATCCAGGGGTCAGATGGCAGGAATTGCTGGGGGCCTTTACAGGTGCACATAGTTTGAACAGTCATGTGATAGGAAGATTGATTCACAAATATAATGAATTTAGGCATTGCAACAGAGTGCACCTATTTCACACAGGCCTGCAAGAGAAGATAAGCTCTGCGGTCTTGCTGACAAATTTTTTTGAATCCAAGTATGTGATTTCTACACGTGCTGTGCAAACCAGGCAGGTGTTGTGAAAGATCCAACTTACTCATTGGGAATGTGGTCTGGTCAGTTTTGGAAAGTCAACTTGAGCACCAGTTTCCTTCTATAAATGGAAAGGTTGTATTCTACCCGGCCAAATCTAAAATGCTAATAAACTCTGAGACTAATTAGAGGAGCTCTTTTTAAATCTCTCTAAGTTTTGTGGGTTTTTTTTAAGATTATTTATTTATTTGCTTATTTGACAGACAGAGATCACAAGTAGGCAGAGAGGCAGGCAGAGAGAGAGAGAGAGAGGAGGAAGCAGGCTCCCTGCTGAGCAGAGAGCCCTACATGGGGCTCGATCCCAGGACCCTGAGATCATAACCTGAGCTGAAGGCAGAGGCTAACCCACTGAACCACCCAGGCACTCCTAAATCTCTCTTTTTATTTTAAATTAATTTTTTAAATTTTTTTATAAACATATAATGTATTTTTGTACCCAGGGGTACAGGTCTGTGAATTGCCAGGTTTTCACACTTCACAGCACTCACCATAGCGCATACCCTCCCTAATGTCCATAACCCAACCACCCTCTCCCAACCCCCCTCCCCCCAGCAACCCTCAGTTTATTTTGTGAGATTGTCTCTTATGGTTTGTCTCCCTCCCAATCCCATCTTGTTTCATTTATTCATCTCCTACCCCCAAACCACCCACGTTGCATCTCCACTTCCTCATGTCAGGGAGATTATATTATGGTTGACTTTCTCCAGCTGACTTATTTCGCTAAGCATAATACCCTCTAGTTTCATCCACATCATCCCAAATGGCAAGATTTCATTTCTTTTGATGGCTGCATAGTATTCCATTGTGTATATACTCCACATTTTCTTTACCCATTCATTTGTTGATAGACATCTAGGTTCTTTCCATAGTTTGGCTATTGTAGACATTGCTGCTATAAACATTCCGATGCATGTGCCCCTTTGGATCACTATGTTAGTATCTTTAGGGTAAATACCCACTAGTGCAATTGCTGGGTCATAGGGTAGCTCTATTTTCAACATTTTGAGGAACCTCCATGCTGTTTTCCAGAGTGGTTGCACCAGCTTGCATTTCCACCAACAGTATAGGAGGGTTTCCCTTTCTCTGCATACTTGCCAGCATCTGTCATTTCCTGACTTGTTAATTTTAGCCATTCTGACTGGTGGGAGGTGGCATCTCATTGTGGTTTTGATCTGTATTTTCCTGATGCCGAGTGATGTGGAGCACTTTTTCATGTCTGTTGGCCATCTGGATGTCTTCTTTGCAGAAATGTCTGTTCATGTTCTCTGCCCATTTCCTGATTAGATTACTTATTCTTTGGGTGTTGAGTTTGCTAAGTTCTTTATATATTTTGGACACTAGCCCTTTATCTGATATGTCATTTGCAAATATCTTCTCCCATTCTGTCAGTTGTCTTTTGGTTTTGTTAACTGTTTCCTTTGTTGTGCAAAAGCTTTTGATCTTGATGAAATCCCAATAGTTCATTTTTGCCCTTGCTTCCCTTGCCTTGGCAATGTTCCTAGGAAGAATCTGCTGTGGCTGAGGTCGAAGAGGTTGCTGCCTGTGTTCTCCTCAAGGATTTTGATGGATTCCTTTCGCACATTGAGGTCCTTCATCCGTTTTGAGTCTATTTTCGTGTATGGTGTAAGGAAATGCTCCAATTTCATTTTTCTGCATGTGGCTTTCCAATTTTCCCAACACCATTTGTTGAAGAGGCTGTCTTTTTTCCATTGGACATTCTTTCCTGCTTTGTCTAAGATTAGTTGACCATAGAGGGTCTATTTCTGGACTCTCTATTCTGTTCCATTGATCTATGTGTCTGTTTTTGTGCCAGTACCATGCTGTCTTGATGATGACAGCTTTGTAATAGAGCTTAAAGTCCGGAATTGTGATGTCACCAACTTTGGTTTTCTTTTTCAATATTCCTTCGGCTATTCGAGGTCTTTTCTGGTTCCGTATAAATTTTAGGATTATTTGTCCATTTTTTTGAAAAAAATGGATGCGATTTTGATAGGGATTGCATTAAATGTGTAGATTGCTTTAGGTAGCATAGACATTTTCGCAATATTTATTCTTCCAATCCAGGAGCATGGAACATTTTTCCATTTCTTTGTGTCTTCCTCAATTTCTTTCATGAGTACTTTCTAGTTTTCTGAGTATAGATTCTTTGCCTCTTTGGTTAGGTTTATTCCTATGTATCTTATGGCTTGGAGTGCAATTGTAAATGGGATTGACTCCTTAATTTCTCTTTCTTCTGTCTTGTTGTTGGTGTAAAGACATGCAACTGATTTCTGTGCATTGATTTTATATCCTGACACTTTACTTAATTCCTGTACAAGTTCTAGCAGTTTTGGAGTGGAGTCTTTTGGGTTTTCCACATATAGTATCATATCATCTGCAAAGAGTGATAGTTTGACTTCTTCTTTGCCGATTTGGATGCCTTTAATTTCTTTTTGTTGTCTGATTGCTGAGGCTAGGACTTCTAGTACTATGCTGAATAGCAGTGGTGATAATGGACATCCCTGCCGTGTTCCTGGCCTTAGCAGAAAAGCTTTCAGTTTTTCTCCATTGAGAATGATATTTGCGGTAGGTTTTTCATAGATGGCTTTGATAATATTGAGGTATGTGCCCTCTATCCCTACACTTTGAAGAGTTTTGAGCAGGAAGAGATGCTATACTTTGTCAAATGCTTTTTCAGCATCTATTGAGAGTATCATATGGTTCTTGTTCTTTCTTTTATTAATGTATTTTATCACATTGACTGATTTGCGGATGTTGAACCAAACTTGCAGCCCTGGAATAAATCCTACTTGGTCGTGGTGAATAATCCTTTTAATGTACTGTTGGATCCTATTGGCTAGTATTTTGGTGAGAATTTTTGCATCTGTGTTCATCAAGGATATGGGTCTGTAATTCTCTTTTTTGATGGGATCCTTGTCTGGTTTGGGGATCAAGGCAATACTGTCCTCATAAAATGAGTTTGGAAGTTTTTCGTCCATTTCTATTTTTTGGAACAGTTTCAGGAGAATAGGAATTAATTCTTCTTTAAATGTTTGGTAGAATTTTCCTGGGAAGCCGTCTGGCCCTGGGCGTTTGTTTGTTTGGAGATTTTTGATGACTGTTTCTATCTCCTTACTGGTTATAGATCTGTTCGGGATTTCTATTTCTTCCTGGTTCAGTTGTGGTAGTTTATATGTCTCTAAGAATGCATCCATTTCTACCAGATTGTCAAATTTGTTGGCATAGAGTTGCTCACAGTAAGTTCTTATAATTGTTTGTATTTCTTTGGTGTTGGTTGTGATCTCTCCTCTTTCATTCATGATTTTATTTATTTGGGTCCTTTCTCTTTTCTTTTTGATAAGTCTGGCCAGGGGTTTATCAATCTTATTAATTCTTTCAAAGAACCAGCTCCTAGTTTCATTGATTTGTTCTATTGGTTTTTTTGGTTTCTATTTCATTGATTTCTGCTCTGATCTTTGTGATTTCTCTTCTCCTGCTGGGTTTAGGGTTTCTTTCTTGTTCTTTATCCAGCTCCTGTAGGTATAGGGTTAGGTTGTGTATTTGAGACCTTTCTCATTTCTTGAGAAAGCCTTGTATCGCTATATATTTTCCTCTCAGGGCTGCCTTTACTGTGTCCCACAGATTTTGAACCATTGTGTTTTCATTACCATTTGTTTCCATGAATTTTTTCAATTCTTCTTTAATTTCCTGGTTGACCCATTCATTCTTTAGAAGAATGCTCTTTAGTCTCCATGTATTTGGGTTCTTTCCAAATTTCCTCCTGTGATTGAGTTCTAGCTTCAGAGCATTGTGGTCTGAAAACATGCAGGGAATGATCCCAATCTTTTGATGCTGGTTGAGACCTGATTTGTGACCCAGGATGTGTTCTATTCTGGAGAATGTTCCATGTGCACTAGAGAAGAATGTGTATTCTGTTGCTTTGGGATGGAATGTTCTGATATATCTGTGATGTCCATGTCCAGTGTGTCATTTAAGGCCCTTATTTCCTTTTTGATCTTTTGCTTGGATGATCTGTCCATTTCAGTGAGGGGAGTGTTAAAGTCCCCTACTATTATCGTACTATTGTTGATGTGTTTCTTTGATTTTGTTATTAATTGGTTTATATAGTTGGCTGCTCCCACTTTAGGGGCATAGATATTTAAAATTGTTAGATATTCTTGTTGGACAGACCCTTTGAGTCTGATATAGTGTCCTTCCTCATCTCTTATTATAGTCTTTGGCTTAAAATCTAATTGATCTGATATAAGGATTGCCACCCCAGCTTTCTTCTGATGTCCATTAACATGGCAAATTGTTTTCCACTCCCTCACTTTAAATCTGGAGGTGTCTTTGGGTCTAAAATGTGTTTCTTGCAGGCAACATATAGATGGGTTTTGTTTTTTTATCCATTCTGATACCCTGTGTTTTTTGATCGGAGCATTTATCCCATTTACATTCAGGGTAACTATGGAGAGATATGAATTTAGTGCTGTTGTGTTGCCTGTAAGGTGACTGTTACTGTATATTGTCTCTTTTTCTTTCTGATCTACTACTTTTAGGGTCTCTCTTTGCTTAGAGGACCCCTTTCAATATTTCCTGTAGAGCTGATTTGGTGTTTACAAATTCTTTCAGTTTTTGTTTGTCCTGGAAGCTTCTATTTTCAATGATAGCCTAGCTGGATATAGTATTCTTGGCTGCATGTTTTTCTCGTTTAGTGCTCTGAAAATATCATGCCAGCTCTTTCTGGCCTGCCAGGTCTCTGTGGATAAGTCAGCTGCCAATCTAATATTTTTACCATTGTATGTTACAGACTTCTTTTCCCGGGCTGCTTTCAGGATTTTCTCTTTGTCACTGAGACTTGTAAATTTTACTATTAGGTGACGGGGTGTGGGCCTATTCTTATTGATTTTGAGGGGCGTTCTCTGAACCTCCTGAATTTTGATGCTTGTTCCCTTTGCCATATTAGGGAAATTCTCTACAATAATTCTCTCTAATATACCTTCTGCTCCCCTCTCTCTTTCTTTTTCTTCTGGAATCCCAATTATTCTAATGTTGTTTCGTCTTATGGTGTCACCTATCTCTTGAATTCTCCCCTTGTGGTCCAGTATTTGTTTGTCTCTCTTTTGCTCAACTTATTCTCTGTCATTTCATCTTCTATATCACTAATTCTTTCTTCTGCCTCATTTATCCTAGCAGTAAGAGCCTCCATTTTCTATTGCACCTCATTAATAGATTTTTTCATTTCAACTTGGTTAGATTTTAGTTCTTTTATTTCTCCAGAAAAGGCTTTTATCTGTCTGGAGAGGGTTTCTCTAATATCTTCCATGCCTTTTTCGAGCCCGGCTAGAACCTTGAGAATTGTCATTCTGAACTCTAGATCTGACATATTACCAATGTCTGTATTGATTAGGTCCCTAGCCTTCAGTACTGCCTCTTGTTCTTTATTTTGTGGTGAGTTTTTCTGCCTTGTCATTTTGTTGAGATAAGAATATATGAAGGAGCAAATAAAATACCAAAAGGGTGCAAAGACCCCAGGAAAATGTACTTTAACCAAATCTGAAGAGACCCCAAATCATGGGGGGGAGGGAGAAAGGGGATAAAAAGAAGTTCTGAGAAAAAGAAAAAAATTTTAAAAAAAACAAATAAAGAAAAAATATAAAAAGAAAAATATATATGTATATATATATTAGACTGGTGACTAGAACAGGGTCACCCACTTAATTTTGGGAGTATTTTGGTCTCTTAGAAGAAACTACCTCCCAAAATTTTAAAGAATGAAAAACATATATAAGGGTAAACACAATGAAGGGATGGAATATGCCTATAAGGATGAAAAATAATTTTTTTTTAATTTCCAAAAAAGGAGTTGATAAAGTAAGTTGGTTGGGAGAATAAAGAAAAAGAAAGTGGAGAGAATTTGCTAGGGCTGGAGACTAGAACAAGCCCGGAGCTAGATTTAAGGTATATTCCATCTACTAGAAGAAGTTGTACCCCAAATTTTTAGAAGAAAAAACTCTATGTGTATACAAAAAATAAAGTTAGATACAATGAAAGATAAAATATGACTATAATAATGAAGGTTCAAAAAAGATTTTTTAAAAAGATTTTTTAAATAAAATGTATTGTTTAGATAAACTAGTTAAAAAACGTTAAAAGAGGAAAGGGTAAAAGTTAAAAAAAATTAGCAGAAGAAAAAAATACAATGAAAAAAAATTAATGAATTGCAAGACTAAAGAACCATGGGGAGAAAGCCATGAATTCCATGCTTTGCTTTCTCCTCCTCTGGGATTCCGCTGTTCTTCTTGGTAAGTGAACTTGGTCTTGGCTGGATTTCTTGTTGATCTTCTGGGGGAGGGGCCTGTTGTAGTGATTCTCAAGTGTCTTTGCCCAAGGAGGAATTGCGCCGCCCTTACCAGGGACCAGGCTAAGTATTCCGCTCAGGTTTGCTTTCGGGAGCTTTTGTTCCCTGAATGCTTTCCGTAGAGTTCCGGAGAACGGGAATGAAAATGGCGGCCTCCCAGTCTCCCGCCCAGAGGAGCCGAGAGCTTGGGGCCCCACTCCTCAGTGCACCGTCAGAGAAAAACACTCAATCACTCCCATCTCCCTGGCCTCCAGCCGCGCTCCTAGCTCACCAGGCCTGTGACAGGTTCAAGGTAACCCCGAGTTGAGAGCTCAATCCTCTGTCTCTGTCTCAGTCTCTCTAATACCTGTGAGCTCTGCAACACTCAGACACCCCCTATCCTTCTGCATGGGCTTCACCCCGGTTTAGCCTCTAGAGCAATGTCCCTCAGTGGAGCCAACTTTTAAAAGTCCTTATTTTGTGCTCTGTTGTTCTGCCGCTTGCCGGGAACCAGCCCCTCCCCCACGGTCTATCTTCCCATCGCTTTGGAGTCCCTTCACCACGGTCCTTCCTTTCAGAAAGTGGTCAATTTTCTGTTTCTAGAATTGTTGTTCTTCTTCTCTTCGATGTCCTGTTGGATTTGTAGGTGTTCACAATGGTTTGATAAGCTATCTAGCTGATCTGCTGCTACCTGATGTCGTCTTAGCTTGCTACTTCTCCGCCATCTTGAATCCTCCCCTGACAGTTCCAATCTAAGTTTTGCAACACTTTGAGATTTCCTGAAAAGTTATAGAAGTGCTACGGAGAGTTTCAGTCTATATTCTTCATCTGCTTTTCTCCAATATTAACATTTTATACAACTATGGTACATTTATTTATCAAATCTAAGAAAATTAGCATGGGCATAATACTGTTACCTACAGACACTTTATTTGGAACTCTATTTTTTTTAAAGATTTTATTTATTTACTTGACAGACAGAGATCACAAGTAGGCATAGAAGCAGGCAGAGAGAGAAAGGAGGAAGCAGGCTCCCCGCCAAGCAGAGAGCCCGATGTAGGGCTTGATCCCAGGACCCTGGGATCATGACCTGAGCAAAGGCAGAGGCTTTAACCCACTGAGCCACCCAGGAGCCCTGGAACTCTCTATTTTAAATAAGGCTGATGTGTAATAGAGAACTGTGACTTCGAGCAAATCTCAGAGGCTCAGTTCTACATGTGCAAAAAAAAAAAAAAAAAAGAAGAAAGAAAATAAAATCCCTCTCAGGATTGTTGTATGAGAATTATGTAAGATATGGTGGGGGGAATTGATTTTTATACTCTGGAGTGTTATTTGCTGGAATGAGTTACAACTGATAAAAAGTAATTTTTAGGGGTTTTCATAATGAATTTAGCACTGTTACTAAAGTGGATAAAATCTGAGGCAGTTGTTTCTTGCCCACAGCTGAAACACTGTACTGAATGTGAAAGTGCAATTTGCACAGAGAAATTGAATTAAACAAATATGCTAATTTATGCCAATCCTCTCCAACAGGAACAAAAAGAATTTTAACTACAGTGCCTTCCGGGTTTCACATTATGCGCGTGGTGTGTGTGTGTGTGTGTGTGTACATTGTTTTTAATTCTATGAATTAGAAATCAGAAAATAAAGATGTAAGGACCAAGTATTTTTCAGGTTTTGAACTATAATATATCTCTTTTAAAAACTTAGGAAAAACTGCTGGGAATGACATTTACTTTTTGTAATCATTTCATATGAGATTTAGAATATTCCTGATAATGATTCTGAATAAACTGTTTAAAGTTCAGGCATTTAGGTTCAGGAGAAGTGTGTGCCCGGCAGAGGCTCTGTCACTAACTGTGTCACATTCAAGTATTTATTTAACCTTAAGGCTTTCTATTTCCTCACTGTGAAATGACAACAGTAGAATAAGCAACTTTTTAAAGGTCTTCAGCATGAAAATCATGGGATTTTTTGACCAAAAATTAAAGGGGAGAAAGAGAAAAATATAAATAAATAAATAAACGTTCACAGTGCAATTTTATTAGCTTTTTATGCAGTGAATTCAGATACTTTGGGCTTTTTTTGGTGGGGTAAGATCTTTCTCACAAAGGTAGTTTCCCTGTGATCCTCAGATATTTTTAGTATGAATGCAGAGCACCACACAGTCTAGTCCAAACCTGCTAGCCTTGCTGAGGCGCCTGTCTGTACCACTTACGATGTTGTCTAAATAAACGTAACAGTGCAGTAGTTGCACTCCTTTTCTTAGAATAGCATCACTTTCATTTTTTTAAAGATGCCTGGACAGGAACACAATTGTTTAGAAATTCAGGTTCAGGGGTGCCTGCTTAACTGTAAGCAGCCAACTCTTGGTTTTGGCTCAGGTCATGATCTCCGGGTCATGGGATTATCAGGCTTGGGGACCTCCACACTCAGCAGGGAGGCTTCTCACTCTCTGCCCTTCCCCGACCCCACTTGCACACTTGTGTGGTCCCTCTCTTTCTCTCTCTTTCAAATAAATAAAAATAAATCTTTTTAAAAAGAACAGGTTCAGAATGAACAATAAGCATCTGAAGAAGTAAATGGCATTGTTTAAAATACCTCTGATGTCTCTTGCTAACTATGAGAAATTTACCAAATGAACTTTTTCACTGTAGACACAGAGAAAAAAAAACCCACAAGAATTTAAAAGTTCACATGTTGTCATTCTCACCTCTGACTTTTTCAATAAAATACACAGAATAGGTTAATTTTACAGGAAAGAACTTGTTGTTGTTGTTGTTGTTTTAAAGAAAGATATTAAGATCAGGAAGAGAAAATTAAATAAATAACAACCAAGATAAAGAAATTCTTTTACAATCTGTCCACCCAACAGTACATTTATTTTTCCTTCTTGGAGAGTCATTTATATTCTCCCCAGTGAAAATATTAACACCACCTCCTGTTGGCTGGCTTCCTTGACAATCCCTATGGTGAGATCAGACATCTGTTACTGAGCCTCTATTTGGGGAAAAGCCATTAACTCTCAGAATACACAGATGAAGAAATCTCATCTCTAATGCCCCAGCATGGTGTTTTTCCACCCCACCCACTAAAAGAGAGATATGAACAGAACCTCTGAATATCGAATGTCATTAGCTCTCCACTTAACCACATCTTTTGTTGCCTCCTGTTAGCAGATTGAATTGTGGACTCTCAAAAGATATGTTTACCCAAAAATCTGTGACTGTTACCTTATTTAGAAAAAATGTCTTTGCAACTGTAACTAAGGTAAGATTCTCCAAATGAGAGCATCCTGGATTGTGGAGACCAAGTCAGAGCGAAGGACTGCCAAGGGTTGTTGACAGCTCCTAGAAACTAGGAAAGACACATGGAATGGATTCTTGCTCAGAGCATCCAGGAGGAAAAAACCCTTCTGACACCTTGATTTTGTACTTCAGGGCTGCAGAATTGTGAGAGGATTGATTTCTGTTTTGTTTTGTTTTGTTTTTTTAAGATTTTATTTATTTATTTGATGAAGAGAGATCACAAGTAGGCAGAGAGGCAGGCAGAGAGAGGTGGGGGGAAGCAGGCTCCCCGATGAACAGAAGGCCCGATGCGGGGCTCAATCCCAGGACCCTGGGATCATGACCTGAGCCAAAGGCAGAGGCTTTAACCCACTGAGCCACCCAGGTATCCCAATTTTTGTTGTTTTAAGGCACCCAATTTGGTGTAGCAGTCCTATGAAACTAATACAGGTAACTGCTACCTCCTTCACTAGAGATATTGCAAAGATTTATTGATGTTGACCAAGCTCTCTCCTGTGATAAGTCCTCAGAAGAACCACTTGCTCCAAAGTGAAAACGATCTTAAGAAAATCACTAAGTCAGAGTACAGAGAGGGAAGCCTCTCATCTGTCTGGCATGAGACCTGAATGTAAGATAAAGACACTGAATTTTTAATAGACACACAGAACTTTAGCGTCATCGTACAATGTATCCTCAGACGTTACACCTGACTCCAGGTGCCAGCCTCACTCATGCTTGTGAAAGTCCTCCTGTCATTGAACTTAGAACCTGATGGCAAGTTGTACTAGTTAGTGTTCACTAGAGAAACAGAGCCTATAATAATAATATACATTATTATATATGTTAAATATTTATATAATTATATAATATATATGATTATATAGTATATTATAAATGTATATGATACATGATATTATAAATAGTAACATATAATTAGCATATATAATATGTTGATGCATATTAATTATATATCATATATATAAAATAAAACATAGGCTCGTGCAATTATAAAGATTAAGAAGTCCCCCAATCTGCTGTCTGCAAGGTGGAGACCCAATAAAGCTGATGCTGTAAATCAATCTACATCTAAAGTCTGAGAACAGGGGCGCCTGGGTCACTAAGTCATTAAGCGTCTGCCTTTGGCTCAGGTCCTAATCCCAGCATCCTGGGATCAAGCCCCACATCGGGCTCCCTGCTGTGCGAGGAGCCTGCTTCTCCCTCTTCTACTTCCTTCCCCTGCTTGTATTCCCTCTCACTGTCTCTCTCTCTCTGTCTCTCTGTCAAATAAATAAATAAAATCTTAAAATAAAATCTGAGAACGGGGAAAGCTAATGGTGTGGGTTCCAATCCAGACTGAAGGCACCAGGAGTGCCAAGGGCAGAACATCAATGTCCCAGCCCATGTACTTGAGAAGGGCCAAATCCTTCCTTCACTTTTTCATTCTCTTCAAGCCCCCAACAGACTGGATGATGCCTACCACACTGGAGGGGGTAAATTGCTTAACTGAATCCACTGATTCAAACATTAATTTCATCTGGAGCCAGATATCTGGATGATCCAGTCAAATTGATGCATTAAATGAACCATCACACAAGCAGTGTCAACAAAACAATTTCATTCATTTATAGTCACAATGTCAATAGTAATTTCCCATCTTTGTTCTTTGACAATATAAATTGCAATGACAGAGACCAAAGGTGCCTGGGTGGCTCAGTAGGTTAAGCATCTGCCTTTGGTTCCCTTCATGATCCTAGACTCACAGAATCGAGGAATCGAGCCCCACGCTGGGCTCCCTGCTCTGCAGATCTCCCTCTGCCCCTCCCCCTGTTCGGTCTCTCTTCCACTCTTGCTCTCTCAAATAGAGAAATAAAATCTTTAGAAAACATGACAGAGACCAAAATTGAACTTGAATCCATGTGACCTTTAAATTTTAAAAAGTACATTTCTGTGTGTGGGGGGGGATATCCTCCCAAAAGATGAAGAAATATCACTTTATTCCCACCAGCCTGGCAAAAATGAAAAATCTAACAATATTATTTTGAGCAAAGGTATGAAAGAAACATTAGGAAATCTGAGATGCTGTGGCTGAAACTTCTACTGGAACAACTATTGTAACTAGTCATGTGGTAAAGAGTAAGATGTGAATACTTCCTACCCCACCAGGTCTAAATTTAGGTGTAGAGGAGAAGCTCTTGACGAGGCCAACAAGAGACTTGTGAAAGAAGGTAACAGTACTTCGGAGAACAAAAAAGTGTAAACAGCCCAAATGTCTGTTAACTAAAGAAGGGATTAAAAAAAAAGAAGAGATAAATAAATGGAACATCATCCTAGAATGGAATGTAGCAGTGAAAATGAACGAACTACAAATTACACATATCAGCAGGCCAGCGGGGATGAATCTCACGACCACAGTGGTGAGCAGCAAGCAAAAAAGCAGCAGATTGCAGGATTATTCACAGAGTACATGACAAGATACTAGAAGCTCCCTGCTCATATCCCCTTAGGCCTGACCATGTCAGCACAGGCCAATCCAAGCCCTGCGTCCTCTGCCAGGGGAGTTTCTTTCCAAAGCTCATTCTGTCTTCACACAAGGCAGGCCAGAGTGCTCAGGAATGAACATGATCTAGGAGCCAGGCCTCGGCCCACGAGGGCCACGAAATCTTGTATTAATACTCTGGTTCGCTCCCCCCATTCGGTGGGATAAATCTTTAGTGTCTGTTCTACTCTGGCCCCTTACTGTGATTAAGATGTAGTTGCCCAAAGTGGTAACCTCTTTGTTGGCTTTTCCTTCCTTGTTCCAGTTTTCCAATCCCTTCCTGGGTTTTTGTGGCTGTGCTGGTTAATTGTATATGTCAACCTAACTGAACTAAGGAATGCCCAGAGAGCTGGTAACAACACTTCCAGGTATGTCTGGGAGAATGTCTCTGAAAGAGATAGATGTTTGAATGGTAGCCTGAGCCAAGGAAATTACCCTCACCAATGTGGGTGGACAGCATCCAACATTTCGAGGACCGAAACAGAACAAAGAGGCAGGTAGAAGACAAATTTTCTCCCTGTGTGAGCTGAGACATCTGTCTTCTCCTGCCCTTGGACATTGGTGTTACTGATTCTTGGACTTTCAGACTCAGGATTTACCCCATTGGGCCCTGATTCTTGGGGCTCTGGACTCAGACTGAATTATACGACCAGCTTTCCTTGTTCTAGAGCTCGCAGACAGCAGATGGTGGGACTCTAAGCCCCCATAAGTGTTGAGCCAATTCCTATAATAAAAATAAATCTCTTCTTATATCTACCTATGTATATCCTATCAATTCTATTTCTCTGGAGAATCCTAACTGATACAGTGGCTCACCTCCCAAAGAAACTGCTCTCATTAGAACCCACATCTGGGAATGCACTTCTGGACAAATAGAACTAACACATCGGGATTCTATTTGTACATGATTCAGAAATAAGGAGAATGACAATCTATTATTAAGCGGGGGTAAAATAACTAGTTAAGGGTACAGAAGCTAGAGCAAGCTGCTGGGGTTTGAAACCAGGGCCTGCCATGTGTTAGCTGTGTGACTTTGAGCAGGTCACTTAACCTCTCTGTGCCTCAGTTTAGTCAACTGCTGAACTGCGATGTTAATAACTATTTACCCCTTCTGGTTGTTGTACGGATTAGAATTAAATACATAAAGAATTTAGAAAAGCATCTTACAAAGAGCAAGCACTCAAAAAATATTAGATGTTACTATTACTATTTAAAAAATATTTTTTTAAATATTTTATTTATTTATTTGACAGAGAGAGATCACAGGTAGGTGGAGAGGCAGGCAGAGAAAGAGAGGAGGAAGCAGGCTCCTGCTGAGCAGAGAGCCCGATGTGGGGCTCGATCCCAGGACCCTGGGATCATGACCTGAGCCAAAGGCAGAGCTTTAACTCACTGAGCCACCTAGGCGCCCCATTACTATTACTATTTTTAATTAATTAATTTATTTTAGAGAGAGAGAGCAACTCTGAACACAAGCAGGAGAGGCAGAAGGAGAGAGAGAGAGAAAGAGAGAAGACTCTCCATTGAGCATGGAGCCCAAGGCAGGGCTTGGTCTCAAGACTCTGAGATCATGACCTGAGCTGAAACCCATGGTCAACTGATCGTGCCACGCAGATGCCCCTAGCTATTACTGCTGTTATAAGGTCGTATACATTTGCAGTAAAACTGCAAGGGTCACGTTAAACACAAAATTCAGGAGAGTGGTTACTTTTGGAAGGGCAGGAATTTGATGGGTTCGGAGAGGGGTATATGAGGCCCTCAAAGGCATTAGTCATGTTCTATTTTTTAAGCTGGATAGTGGATTTTTTTTGTTGTTTAATTACTATGCTTCATAACTTACATGTAAATCGAGTCACTTCAAGTATCTATCAAAAACGGCATCATTTTTAGAATTCTGAAAAGATAAAGCAATTTCTATCAAATATATTCAAAGTATTGTATCCTTTAAGAGCTCAGGGTGCTCTCTGCTTCAGCTATTGTCAGCCCCCCACCATTTTCCCAGTATTCCATGGGGGCACTAGCCTTTCAGACTTTACTCAGAGTGGCCCCTTTGAGGAAAGTTCCCAGGACACCTGTACCCTGAAAGGCCTCTGGGACCCAGCCCAAATCACATCATCCCTCGGAAGACATTCAGCAACCCTGTCCTGTTGTCATGATGTAATGAGCACTGGGTATTACACAAAACTGAGGAATCACTGACCTCTACCTTGGAAACTAATGATACATGATATGTTAATTAATAGAATAAATAAATAAATAATAAAAATACAAAAAAAATAGACATACTAAAAAAATCTTGTTTTTTAAAATTCCTTCTTTCTTTTTAATAAGCGTTGCACTTAGCACATCAATTAGTATATGATTATTTTAAAAAAATAGTATGCTCACAAATCATCATTCAGCTGTAACCACTGTCAGTATCTTGACGTATATATACCCTTGAAGATTTGTGTTATATATTTTAAAACAAAATTACCTTATAAAGAAATGCTCTACAGTGATATCTTTTTTTTTTTTTTAACTTAATATGGGAACCTTTTAACTTAATCTGGGAACACCTCTCATTTTGCTTTTTTTCAGTTAGTCTCCTTTGTAGGAATAAAGCTGGGTCTGCTGCTGGGCGAGCAAACCGAGAAAGCATATGCTATAAGGATGCTGGGAGCTCAGGAATAGAGGGATCCAGGCTCCTAGAAAGGGAATTCCAGAACGACAGGGCTGCAGAGAGCTAGAATCTCCTGGGACACCCGCAGCACGAGTGTGGGAGCCACCGTCCGTGTGATGACACCCCCGTGTACACTGATGCTATGAGTCTATCTCCTCTTCCTATCGGCAGCTTCCCTGCTCCAGGTATCTTTTTTAGCTCCTTCTATCGTCCTGTTCAGTTTCATCTTCCAAACATAACTTGAACTTACTGAAACTTTGGCTTATTTACTGACCCATTATTACCCTCCAGCTTCTTATCATCTCATGGATTTTCATCTTTACTCTGCCAGTCACTTATATCTGCAGTTTCCATGTCAGGTGCATGTGACTGAACCCCTGACAGTCTCCACAGGGATTATTAGGTTATTAATAATCTAATAATAATAATAGTAAGTCTCCACAGATTATCGTTTCATGCCTTTCGATAAGTTCATGGTCCAGAGATGAGCTGTCCTTCGGCCAGGTGCCTTGTCCCTGGTCCACTGAGTTGTGTCCAGCAAAAGACAACATCCCTGCCTTCTCTCCATCCCCAGCCCAGGGAGCCTTTGGTGTAAACTTGCCTGTCTAGAATTGTAGTGCTTTCTTGTGGACACTTTAGGTATTACAAGCACTGTGATTTTCTTCCAGAATCAGTTTCAAATCATGGATACATTAATTTAGGATGATGAGATCCACTAGAGGCTGACAACCAGAATCTTAAAAATGGAATAGAATAGAAATAAAGGGAAAAAATAAGACTGCATCACACTTAGTAAGACACTTAGTAAGAGTGTGGTTTTCATGAAACTTCTATTTTCAGATGTGTGTGTGTGTGTGTGTGTGTGTGTGTAAAACAATGTACATGATACTCCAAAAATTTAAGAACTGCCATGACATAGGAAAGGAGACATGCACCATATACAACTAGCACAGTTGTCCTGGTGGAAGCCAGCTTACCCCCCACCTGTCATAGATAGGCATGTTTGTGATGCAAAATGTTTCTTTCTTCCTTTGTTTAAGATTGATTTACTTATTTGAGAGAGTGGGGGGCAGACCGAGAGAGGAACTCAAGCAGACTCCACACTGAATGTGGAGCCTGACACAGGGCTCGATCTCACAACCCTAAGATCACAACCTAAGCCAATACCAAGAGTCGCACAACCAAGTGACTGCATTACCCAGGTGCCCCAAATGTTTATTTCTTAATACAGGTCATGTCAAGAGAATATTAATGACACTGTTCTAGAACACAACTTGATGCAGGCAGACCTCAGAGTAGTCTGGAACCTGGTTTGGACCAGGTTCCAGACTACCTGGTTTGGACCAGGTTCCAGACTACTGCAATAAAGCAAGTATCACAATCAATTGAGCCAAATGACTGTTTTAATGCTCCAGTACATATAAAATTTATGTTTATACTCTACCATAGTCTATTAATTGTGCAACAGCATCATGTCTTTTTAAAAAAGTACATCTTTATTAAATAATACTTGATTGCTAAAAAATGCTAACCATCATCTGAACTTTCAGCAAGGTTCAATCATTGGATCACAGAGTACCATAAAAAATAGTATTTTATTTTATTTTTTTTAAGATTTTATTTATTCATTTGACAGACAGAGATCACAAGTAGGCAGAGAGGCAGGCAGAGAGAGAGGAAGGGAAGCAGGCTCCTTGCTGAGCAGAGAGTCGGACACAGAGCTCGATCCCAGGACCCTGAGATCATGACCTGAGCTGAAGGCAGAGGCTTTAACCCACTGAGCCACCCAGGCACCCCAAATAATAGTATTTTAAAAGTTTGAAATAGTGTAAGTTACCAAAAGGTGACACAGAGACACTGAACAAATGCTATTGGAAAAATGGTGTTAATAGACTTGCTGGAAGCAGGATTGCCACAAAACTTTAAATTTTTTTTTGAAAAATGCAGTATCTGTAATCAACAGTAAAGCAAGGTATGCCTGCATCGTTTGCATTACCATTTTTAATAATTGCATTGTGTTAGTGTACATGTGCTATAATTCATACACCGTCTCTTTCTTCCTTCGCCCCTTCTCCTTTCCCTCTCCTCCTTCTACTTTCCCTCTCTCTCTCTTTCCCTCTCTCCTGCCTCCTCACACCCACACATGTTGAACATTACTGATTTTAATGATAGCTATTAATGGTTGTTTAGTGTGGGTGGGAGGTAGAAGAATGGTTAAGAGCGTGGACACTAGAACTAGACAGCTGAGACTAAATCAGACTCTTCCACTTACGGATGACCAGATCACATAACCTCTGTGGGGCCTCAGCCCATCATCTGTAAAATGGGGATGATGATAATAATAGTATCTCCCCCATATTGTTTTTTATGAGGTCTGCATGAATTAAGGTGGGTGAAGTGTTCAAGCAAGGGTCTAGGACATAGAAAAATACTCAATTAAATGTTAGCCATTATCATTATTTAGATTGTGTCCAGTTTTTCACTATGACTAGTAAAATACTGATACGATGAGGATATTTGTAGTAAAATCTTTGGAAAACAGACTTGCTTAAGTCTACTTGTAGAAATAGAAATGCTAGATGAAGTATGCACGTTTTTAAGGTTTTAAAAAATTTTGCTAAATTAGCACCTGAGAGGATCTACTACAGTGTTTGAGAGCCCAAACTTAAGTCAACACTGGATATTACTATTTAAAACAAAAAACTTTGCCAATTTGATCAAGGAATAATGATCTCTATTACTATGTAAATTTGCTTGTCTGTGATTACTAGTAAGATAGGATAATTTTTCAAATGCTTTCTATCATTAATATGACTCTCCATTAGGGCAGCTTGACAGTCTCTCTCTCTCTCTCTCTTTTTCTCTCTTTTAAGATTTAAGGAAAGAAAGAGAGGGAGCGCATGGGTACATGCACAGGATGGAGGGGTTCAGAGAGAGAATCTTAAGCAGGCTCCACACCCAGCACAGAACCCTACACAGGGCTCAATCTCACCACCCTGAGGTCATAACCCTGAGATCACGACCTGAGCTGAAACCAAGTGTCAGACACTCAACCGACCAGAGCCACCCAGATGACCTGACAGTGTGTCCTCATGCAGAGTTACTTTTACATGTGTCTTTCCCAATTAAACTGTGAGGCTCTCACTTTCTCCTCTTCCTCTCTGGCTGAACACAGGACTGCACACAATTGGTCCCAAACATTTAACTGAACTAGGGATCAAGGTCTCTACATCTGATCTCTGCAGTGAATTTTTGAGCAGAATTATCTGGCAGTTAGAAAAAGGAAGACATTACTGATCTCCTCTACTCTCTTCAAATGGCCTTGGGCAAAGGGAGGCAGTACCTTTTTTTGTGCTCCTGAGAAAGGTTTGACTGCGTAAGAGTGTTTAAATGCATTTCTGTTCTATTATTGCTTCTCTTTGGTAGTTATATGTTCAAATGTTCCCCTCCTCTAAGAAAAAAGAATTGTTTTCATATTTGAGACTACACAAATGCTGTAGTTCCAAATGGGACTCCCCTTTCGTCACCAACAAATATTTCTAAAACTAGACTGGGTGGGAGGCAGGGGAAGGATATGCTTGTCGGGGGAGCTGGAGGGAATGGCTATGTACACAAAACTTCCACAGGGAAGTTAGCGTTTAGTTGATGAAGGAAGCAGTATATAGTGTGGCAGGATGATGCTGAAGAGGCATCCAGAAATTGACATTCTGGGGAACCCTGGGTGGCTCAGCCAGTTAAGTATCTGCCTTTGGCTCAGGTCATGATCCCCTGGTCCTGGGATCGAGTTCTGCATCCTGCATCAGGCTCCCTGCTCAGTGGGGAGCCTGCTTCTCCCTCTGCCTGCCACTCCCCCTGCTATGCTCACACTCCCTCTGTCTCTGACAAATAAATAAATAAATACATAAAATCTAAAAAAAGAAAGAAAGAAAAGATATTGACATTGTGTACCCAGGCTGCTATCACTGACTGTGTAAACTTGCCTAAGTCCCTCAGCCTCTCTGCTCTTTTGTTTCTTTACCTGGGAAATTCAGAACAGATTATGTTTCTAGCATCTTCCTGGGAGCTATACTGTCTAAGGGATAAAGGGACAGAACCAGAGAGACATGGGAAAACTCCTAAGCGGTCACTGTCAGGTAAGAGAGGGAAACAAGGGAGAAGGGTTTAAAGTGAGGGCTATGACATATCCAGTTAGTTGTGACAATCAAGAGAGATTTGTATAAGGGTTAGACTCTGATTTCAAGCTATGCAACAAAGCTGTGGTAATCAAAACAGTCTGTTACTTGCACCAAAAAAGACATATATAGATCAGTGGAACAGAATAGATAGCCCAGAAATAAACCCACCCTTATGTGGTCAATTAAATAGTGACAAAGGAGGCAAGAATGTACAATGAGGAGAAGCAGTCTCTTCAATCCTGGGGATTGGGTCCTGGGGAAACAGGACAGCTACACACAAAAAGAATGAAACTGGGCCACTTTCTTATACCATACACAAAAATAAACTCAAAATGGATTCAAGAGTTAAATATGAGACCTGAAACCATAACACCCCTACAAGAAAACATAGGCAGTAATCTCCTGGACATTGTCAGCCTTGACAACATTTTTCTAGATATGTCTTCTCAGGTAAGGGCAACATAAGCAAACATAATCTATTGGGATGATCTCAAACTAAAAAGCTTTTGCACACCAAAGGAAACCATCAATATCATAAAAATGTAACCTAATGAACGAGAGAACGTATTTGCAAATAATGTATCTGGTAAGGGGTTAATATAAAAAAATATAAAGAACTTATGAAAAATTCAACACCACCTCCCCCCCCAATAATCCAATTAAGAAATGGGCAGAGGACCTGAAATAGACATTTTTTCTGAAAGAGATATATAGATGGCTAATAGGACCAGGAGACGATGCTAAACATCACTCAACATCAGGGAAATACAAATCAAAACCACAATGAAATACCACCTCACACTAGTCAGAATGGCTAGTATCAAAAAGGCAGGAAGTAACTAGTGTTGGTGAGAATATAGGAAAAAGGGACCCTCATGCTCTTTTAGTGCCCATCTAAATTGGTGTAGCCACTCTGGAAAACAGGCTCCTCAAAAAAATAAAAATGGAAATACTATGAAATCCAGGAATTTCAGTGCTGGGTATTTACCCAGATAAAATGAAAACATTAATTTGAAAAGGTAGAGCACTCTTATATTTATTACAGCATTATTTACAATAGCCAAGATATGGAAGCAACCTCCTTGCCCATTGACTGATTAATGGATAAAGAAGACGTGGGGTGTGTGTGTGTGTGTGTGTGTGTGTGTGTGTGTGTGATGGAATATTACTCAGCCTTAAAAAAAGAAATGATATCTTGCCGTTTGCAGCAACATGGATAGACTCACAGGGTATGATACTCAGTGAAGTAAGTCAGACAAATGAAACCAGACCCCACAGTTACTGAGGTTGAAACAAACAGGAAACTTAAAGCTTATTTTTCAGAGATCTGTTTCTCTCTCATCAGCTACTGTTTCTTTTCAGACTCCACTAAATTAGGTTCCAGCCTATGAGTAAAGGGTTGGTCCTGCATTCCTTATCTTAGATTAATGAGCCCCAGACCACATCCGGTTTATACAGGCTCTGGGAGCATATCTGGAGCTCTCTGCTTGTCCTAAAATAACCTCCTGATGTCAGAAGGTGAATTTTGCCACCTTACGTGTCCACCCCAAAGCGAACATGGGGTGCATTTTACATACCTGTTTGCACAATGCACAAATAGTTGCACATAAATAGTCATACATTTCCTCACAAATAGTCATAAATTCCTCCACCTTTTTCATCAATATGTACATAATTCCAACCCCAGGATTATAAAAAATTTGTTCTAATCTTAGTCCAGGAAACAGACTTGAGCCAGCCTCCTGTCTCCTTGTTTGGCTATCTCTAGAATAAGCCCTTCCCTTGCTACATGCTCGATGTCTCAGTGATTGGCTTTTCTGTCCATGGGGCAGGTGAACTTGGGCTCCATGACACCGAATACCATACGATTTCACTTCCATGTGGAATTTAAAAAACAGACAAACAGAAGCAGACTCTAAATATAGAGAACATACCAGCGGTTGCCAGAGGGGAGCAGGTAGTGGGACGAGTGAACTAGGAAAAGGAGATTAAGAGGTACAAACTTCCAGTTATAAAATAAGTAAGTCACGGCGATAAAAAGTCCAGCATGGGGAATTTAGTTGATAATATTGTAATAGCATTGTGTGGTTACAGATGGCAACCACACTGACTGTGGGGAGCACGGCATAATGTGTGGAGTTATCAAACCCCTTTAGTGTACAGCTGAAACTAACAGAGCATTGTATGTTAACTGTTTTTGGTTTTTTTTGTTTTTAAAAAAAAAGAGGAGTTAGAATCTGAGCTGGACCTGGCAGGGAAGAGGGTTCAGCAGGTAGAACAGGGTGGGGCCTGGAAAACAAAGTTTGAAAAACAGCACGAGCAAAGAACAAAAGCCAGGGTGAAAAAACGCCAGACATGTCCCTGGGAGAGGGAATAGAGCCGTTTGGTAGAACAGAGGGCTCATGCAAGTATCCACGAGATTCCACCTGAAGAATGAAACCTCTGTGGAGGGAGGCCTTGACCCTGCAGTGCAGGTATTGACCCTCAGGCCTCTAGGTCACAATACAGGAAGGGTGTTTCCTCTGTGCACCTGACTTGGTGGGGTGTCCAGAGCACTAGAGAGAAGAGAGAGAAGACAGCTGTGGGCTGTGAGGGCTGCACACTCTGCTAAGACTGAGGGACAGGAGTGGGGCACAGAGGGGCTCTTCTGTGACCTGTGCTTGTCCATTCCAGCCCTAAGTCCTAGGAGGACTTGAAGGTTTCAGAACAGAGTCCCCACAAGAGCCATGTTTCAGCACAAGGAACCATGTGATATACAGATTGGTCTATAGAAATAAGAGACTGGAGGACAGAACGGATTAGAAGGCTACTATATATTCAAGGCATCACACCTAACTGGGGACGAGCGGTGAGCTTGAAGACATTATGGCTTCAAGACCTGGTTGCAAGGAATGGCCCATAGGAAACTCCCAGCAGGAAGTGGGCAACCCAGGCCTGGAAGGCGAGGGAGGGAGGATGGTGTCCAGCGAGGGACGGACAGTTAGAAGCACAGAACAGAGGAGCGGAAGAGCTAGCAGGAAGAAGAGATGCCGAAAGGTTCCAAGAAGAGGAGGAGCTTATGCGTTTGGTTTTTCTTTTCGGTCTAGTACATGTGGCGGGAGGCAATCTACTGCCGTGGTCAGAGGCCAGAGCTCTGCAGCCAGACACACGCGGAGTGATTTTTGGTCCCGGAAGTTCAGTCAGTGGCCCCACCACTGGTGGCACCTGTGATTACCTACAAGTCCCTTTGAGCCTACCTGAGCTTCTGTTCCCTCTCTGTGCATGTAACCCCCCCTGACTGGGCCATGAGGAAGGAACTCACCCGGAACAGAGTAAAGACAATAAACCATAGCTATTGGTAAAAGTATTTTTATTTTCAAATATTTACACTTGTATATGTACCAAGAGTAGAAACTTTCCACACTGTGGCTAGTGGCTATATAGTCCAGTCCTTGAGGGGAACAGAAAAGGGAGGCCTCTGATGATAAGACCTCTGGATTCTCCTTTTTTCTGCCCCTCCTTTTTTTTTTTTTTTTTTTTGTTTTTAGGATTTTATTTATTTATTTGACAGAGGGAGAAATCACTAGTAGGCAGAGAGGCAGAGAGAGAGAGAAGGGGAAGCAGACTCCCCACTGAGCAGAGAGCCCAATGCGGGACTCGATCCCTCGGACTCCGAGATTATGACCTGAGCTGAAGGCAGAGGTTTAACCCACTGAGCCACCCAGGAGCCCCTTTTTTCTGCCTCTTAAGAAAATTTTATTAAGGACATTTTCAAACAAACATAAAAGTAGAAGGTGGAGTAGAAATTCCTTTGTACCTGTCACCCAGTTTTGCCAATCTTGTGTGGATTTGGGGGGCGATGGAATTATTTTAATGCAAATCCCAGTTATGATTTCATATAATCTTCTAAAAAGAATACATGGGGGAGCCAGGGTGACGCAGTCGCTTAAGCGTCTGACTGACTCTTGGTTTCAATTCAGGTCATGATTTCAGGGTCATGAGATAGAGCCCCGCACCAGGCTCTGCACTCAGCAAGGAGTCTGCTTGAGTTTCTTTCTTCTCCCTCTGTCCCTTCTGCTCATGCTCTCTCTCTCAAATAAATAAGCAAATCTTTAAAAAGAAATAACAAAAAATATATGAAAAAATACACAAGTTCATTTTCCAACAGGATCATGGATGAGGTATCATTAGGAAATACCACACCAAATATTTTTTCTAATGCTGGATTAAATTAAGGTGGAAGATCTTTTAAAACGCATTGATGAGTCAGCAAGAAAACAAGGTATTTTCAGAGGCAAAAAACCTGAAAGTAAAAATGAGAGCAGGCAGAGAATTCCAACTGGCTTTCACCTTGAAGATTTTAACTAAACTCAGATGAACTTGCATTTTCATTCTTTTTTTTTTTTTTAATTTATTTGTCAGAGAGAGCGCGAGCGAGAGTGGGCACAGGCAGATAGAGTGGAAGGCAGAGTCAGAAGGAGAAGCAGGCTCCCCGCGGAGTAAGGAGCCCGATGCGGGACTCGATCCCAGGATGCTGGGATCATGACCTGAGCCGAAGGCAGCTGCTTAACCAACTGAGCCACCCAGGCGTCCCTGCATTTTCATTCTTAATGGTATCTATGGATTCAGGGGACAGAGCCCCAAAACTAGAATCGACAACAGGCGGAGAGCTTAGTAAGAGCCTCCCGCACTTACGGTGGGTGTCAAAGGGCTGCACCCTAAGGGTGAATGCAAAGTAGAAATAATGAGCTTTTCATGGAGCAACAAAGAAAACTGATTGTCTCAAACCTTGATATTGGGTGAAGATAAAACAGCAGAATTATAGACCACAAATGCACTTGCAATAGAGCTCAGCTCCCACACAGTGCTACGAGAGTGTTCTGGAAAAAGAAAAGCCCCCAGGGTGAGCATTTAAAGTGTCCCTGGGTTTGTAAGCCTCCGGAAAACAGATATTCTCCCTGGAGGAAAAACACTTTAAAGTCGGACCCCTGAGCATTCCCAGAGAAAGTTCCAAGAAATCCGAACTCACTGCAACAATCCCAGGGCTCAGAAGGAAACAAACAGCCATGAACAAGAGCTCAAAGAAACAGCAGGCACCAGAACTCAGAATCGGAACCACACAAAATATCAGAACATAAGATTCGTGTACAGAGCAGTGGAAGCTCCAGGAAATTAAGGAACTCCCCCGAGGGCCGAGCTTGCCAGTGAAAGAGCCCAGAGATTTTAGCTACAGTGCGAAATCAGGTCTGTCAAATGCTGAAGCCTTTTGGTTTTTTTCTTAAAGCTGTTACTGAACACATTATATACACACCGCCCCTGAGCTTTGCCAATGCTTGGTCATGTTTCCTGAATATGTAACCGACAACATGGAAGCCCCACGTGTAACCCTTCCCACAATTCGTTTCCGTTTTTCTCTGCCCGGGGTTTTGTAATACTTAAGCATACTTATGTAATTCTGCAGCTCTTCCTTTCACCTGAATCTTAAATCTTGAGGATTTATCTATACTGATACATGGAGCTCATCTAGTTCATTTATTTAGCTATTGTTTGAAGATGTACCACTATTCATGGATGCATTTTCCTATTAATACCAATTTAGGTTTTGAATTTTGCACCGTATGTGCGAGTTTCTCTGGGACATACCAAGGGCAGGAACATATGAACATCTATAACCTTGACAGATATACCCAGATGGCTTTCCAAAGGGTGGCACACTTCCAAGCTCTCACCAGCTCTGCAGGTGTGACTTTAGCTCTACATTCCTATGGTGCTCGGTATTGCTGGGTGTCTACCTTTTTGCCAGTATTATGGGTCCAAAATTGTATTTGTATTAATTTGTATTTTCCTGATTACTAGTTAGACTAAGCATCTTTTCAAATATTTATTGGCCTTTGGGTTTTCCCTTTAGTGACTTGCCTGTTCAGATCTTTGCTTATTTTGTGAGCAGCTTCTTTGCCCCTTTCCTTATTAAATTATAAGCATTCTCTGGTAAGTTCTGGACACCCATTCTTTTTTAGGTGTTGTGAATGTCTTCTCCCAATCCATGGTTTGCCTTTTCACTTTTTGAGAGGTATCCCATGATGCACAGATGTTTCAATTTTGACACAATTTACGAATATTTTACTTTGTGATTTGTTTTCTTTATGTCTTGTACAAAAAAGCATTGTATATAGGGAAGCCTGTTTTATGCTTTGGAAACTGAGCAAACAAGCCTGCTTTCACAAAGAGAATGCCTTCGATTTTTCTCCACTGTCTTCCTTTCCAGATATTCAGGGTTGAGCATTTGTGGGTGCTGCTCTGTAGGGAGAGCCTTCTGCCTCTGTGTTTCCCATTCTCATTCTGTGTGTCCCATTTTCCTTATTGCCACACTCATCAATTTGCTTTTGTGTGAAGTCCTTCTTTGAAATGTACCTCTCACTGAGTACCTATTACAATGTTTAACTCATACTCTTCAGTTAATATTTGCTGCATGAGTGCCTTAGGTGAACCAGGTGCTTTCTTCCTATATTCACCCAAGGATCACAATACTCAGAAAGCAGTTAGGCAAAAGGGTATTTGGAATCACACAATACATGCTACAGAATGCAGTCCCCATGATCATAAACAAGGGCAGAAATAGATTCTGGGAAATATATTTTTTCCCGCTTATTGAATAACTTACTGGAAAAAGAAGATGGTTCTATCTCAGTTGCCAAAGTCACACAAGAGTGTCTGGCAGATGCTTGACAGCAAGAGAGAGGCACCTAGCTAAAAACACAGGAAGGGTGGTCACCGTCCCCCAGCCTGGAACAGAGTGGTTGACATGCCACAAAGAGAGCATTTTGGAATCCAGGCTGCTTTCAGGAATATCTCCATGGATTCTTTGGAGCCCGTTTTCAGAATAAGTCACACAGATTTCAAAAAATGAACTGCATAAGTCCAAGATGGCAGAGGAGTAGGAGACCCTAGTTTCGTCTGGTCCCTGGAATTCAGCTAGATAGCTATCAGATCATTCTGAACACCTGCGAACTCAACCAGGGCTTCCAGAAAGGAGCTGCAGCTCCACAAATAGTAAACCAACAACTTTCTGCAAGGCAGGAGAGGTGGACAAGTGAATCTGAGGAGATAAAGAGGAAGATAAACCATGGAGAGGAGGGAGTCTCCATCAGACACCAGAAAGTGATACAGCAGCAGAGCACAAAATTAAACTTTTAGAAGTCTGCTCTGGTGAGGGACATCCCTGCCTGAAAGGTGCTCGGGTGAAGAAGTGGGGTGGAATCCTAGGAGAGACAGAGTGGTCTCAGGATCCCTGGGGTCATAGGAAGATAGGGTGGGGGTGGGGAGATCATGCCTTAGTGCAGCAGAGCTCCCAGGCATTGGAGCAGGGGAGCCGGCTTCAAACTGAGCCCAGGTGGGGGCTCTCAGCTCGGGTTTGCTATAAACCGTGAACAACCACTGCACGGTCTGGCGACTACTCTGCAAGCAAGGGCCCAACAAGTTACAAAACCAGCAAGACCCCTCCTCCTCCCCCCATAAGGAGCACCACAGGAGTGAGCCACAGGAGCCTGCAGGGTTTGGAGACTTGAAACAGAGTCCCGTGCCTGAGATACAAATACTCTGTCACAGGCTGGATGGAACAGAGTGTAGACTGAGACCAGGGAGATAGGAGTGACTGACTGCTTTTCTCTGAGGGCACACTGAGGAGTGAGGCCCCAAGCTCTTGGCTCCTCCTTTGGGAGACTGAGAGGCCACCATCTTCATTCTCCCCCAAGGGTTCAGGGAAAAAAGCTCCCTATAAGGAACCCGAGCAGATTACTTAGCCCGGCCCCTGGCAAGGGTAACGCAATTCCACCTGGGTCAAAGACATTTGAGAAGCACCTCAACAGTCTCCTCCCCCAAAAGACAACAAGAACATCCAGCCAAGACCAAGTTCACAGATCAATGATAATGTCGGAACTCCAGCAGTAGGAGAATATAGCATAAAGAATTCCTGGTTTTCCCACCCATGATTCTTTAGTCTTCCAATTTTAATTTTTTCTTTTTCCTTTTTCACCCAATTTCTTATTTCTTATTTTAGAAATCAATCTTTAAATCATTAAAATTATTAAATTACTAATAATTACAAATTAATTATTAATTATCGATAAATAACGATTGATTAGTAATAAAAATTTAATTATAAAAATTATTTAGTTATTGAAATTAATAATTTTCATTTTCATTTTTACAGTTACATTTGATTCTTTCATTGTATTTAATTTTATTTTTGTATATGTATAACTTTTTCTTTCTTTGTAATTTTAGGAAGCAGTTCCTTCCTAAGAAGCAGAATCTAGTGTATGGCTCTGTTCTCATCACCTGATCATATTCTGTCTCTCTCTTTTTTTCTCTCTGTTTTATTCAGACTTTAAATTTTCATCTTACATTTACATTCTCTCCTTTAAATGTATTTAATTTTATTTATGTATATATGTAAGTTTTTCTTTCTTTACAATTTTGAGATGTAGTTTCTTCTAACAAACAGACCAAAATACACTCAGGATATAATGTATTGCTTTCTTCTGTGTTCACTTGTCTGTTTCTATTCCTCCTTTTTTTTTCTTTTTCTTTCTTTTTTTGTCTTTTAATTTTCCTTTTTGCAGTTACATTCTATCCTGTATTTAATTTTATTTAATTTTATTAATTTTCACTGTATTTAATTTTATTTTTGTGCATATATAAGTTTTCCTTTCTTTATAATTTTGATATCCAGTTTTCTAACAAACAGATTGAAATACACCAGAATCCAGTGTATTACTCTGTTCTGTTCACCTGTCTGATTATATTTTTTTAATTAAAAAAATTTTTTTTGATCTCTTCTGATTTATTTAGTGTATATTTATCTGGGGTCATTGTTGCCATTTTAGTATTTTGTTCTCCTGTTCATCTATCCTTCTCCAGACAGAATGACAAAATAGAAAAACTCACGTCACAGAAAAAGAGGCAGTTCTGAGTGTCTGGGACATAATCAGTATGGAGATATCAGTATGGACATAAAGTATATAGCTATACAAGCCTTTCTCAAGAAACAAGAAAGTTCTCCTATACAACCTAACCTTACACCTAAGGCAGAGAGAGCGGGGGAGGCAGGCTCCTGCTGAGCAGAGAGCCTGATGCGGGGCTTGACCCCAGGACCCTGGGATCATGACCTGAGCCGAAGGCAGAGGATTTAACCCACTGAGCCACCCAGGTGCCCCTGAAGTGGTTTCAAAAAAGTGAAATGGAAGGAAAACTACCAAACTCTTTCTAGGAGTCCATAGGATCCAACAGTACTTTAAAAGGATTATTCACTACAACCAAATGAAATTTATTCCTGGGCTGCAAGGATGGGTCAACATCCACAAATTAATCAACGAGATACAACACATCAATAAAAGAAAGGACAAGAACCATATGATCCTCTCAATAGATGCAGAAAAATCATTTGACAAATATAACATCCTTTCTTGATTAAAACTCTTCACAGTATAGGGATAGAGGGAACGTAGCTCAAGATCATAAAAGTTACTCATGGGGGCACCTGGGTAGCTCAGTCTGTTAAGAATCTGCCTTCAGCTCAGGTCATGATCCCAGGGTCCTGGGATCAGGGCCCACATTGGGCTCCCTACTCATCAGAGAGTCTGCTTCTCCTTCTCCCTCTTCCTCTGCTGTTCTTCCTGCTTGTACTCTTTCTCTCTCTCTCTCTGTCAAATAAATAAATAAAATAAAAATTAATTTAATTTAATTTAAAAAGCCATATATGAAAAGCCCACAGCAAATATCATTCTCACTGGGGAAAAACTGAGAGCTTTCCCCCTAAGGTCAGGAGCAAGGCAGGGATGTCCACTATCACCACTGCTGCTTAATAGAGTACTAGAAGTCCTAGCCTCAGCAATCAGACAACAAAAAGAAATAAAAGACATCTGAATTGGCAAAGAAGAAGTCAAACTCTCACTCTTTGCAGAGGACATGATACTCTGTAGAAAACCCAGTAAGACTCCATCCCCAAATTGCTAGAACTCCTACAGGAATTCAGCAAAGTGGCAGGATAAAGATAATCAATGCACAGAAATCAGTTGCATTTCTATACACTAACAATCAGACAAAAGAAAGAGAAATTAAGGAGTCGATCCCATTTCCAACTGCACCCAAAACCATAAGATGCTTAGAATAAAACCTAACCAAAGAGGCAAAGGATCTGTACTCCAGAAACTATAGAACACGGGGTGCCTGGGTGGCTCAGTCATTAAGCCTCTGCCTTCGGCTCAGGTCATGATCCCAGGGTCCTGGGATGGAGCTTCGCATCGAGCCCCGCATCGAGCCCCACACCGGGCTCTCTTGGCGGGAAGCCTGCTTCAACCTTTCCCACTCTCCCTGCTGTGTTCCCTCTCTGTGTCTCTCTCTGTCAAATGAACAAACAAAATCTTAAAAAAAAAAAAAAAAAGAAAGAAAGAAAGAAAAGAAAACTATAGGGTACTCAGGAAAGAAACCAAGGAAGACACAGAGTAATAGAAAATCATTCCATGCTCATGGGTTGCAAGAACAAATATTGTTAAAATGTCTTTTTTCACAGAGATGGAACAACCAACCCTAAAATTTATATGGAACCATAAAAGACCCCAAATAGCCAGAGGAACGTTGAGAAACAAAGCCAAAGCAGGAGGCATCATAATGGCAGATTTCAAGCTCTGTTACAAAGCTGTGATCATCAAGACAGTATGGTACTGGCATAAAAACAGACACATAGATCAATGGAATAGAACAGAGAATCCAGAAATGGACCCTCAACTCTATGTAAGTTCAAGTAATCTTTGACAAAGCAGGAAAGAATGTTCAGTGGAGAAAAGACAGTCTCTTCAACAAATGGTGTTGGGTAAATTGGACGGCCACATGCAGAAGAATGAAAATGGACCATTTCCTTATACCACACACAAAAATAGACTCAAAATGGATGAAAGACCTAAATGTGAGAAAGGAAATCATCAAAATCCTAAAGGAGAACACAAGCAGCAACCTCTGTGACTTCAGCTGCAGCAGCTTCTTGCCAGGCATATTTCCAAAGGCAAGGGAAGCAAGGGCAAAAAATGAACTATTGGGACTCTATCAAGATCAATAGCTTTTGCACAGCAAAGGAAACAGTCAACAAAACCAAAAGACAACCGACAGAATGGGAGAAGGTATTTGCAAGTGCCTTATCGATAAAGGGCTAGCATCCAAAATCTATAAAGAATTTTTCAAACTCAACACCCTAAAAACAAATAATATAATCAAGAAATGGACAGAGGACATGAACAGACATTTCTGCAAAGAAGATATCCAGATGGCCAACAGACACATGAAAAAGTGCTCCACATCACTCGACATTAGGGAGATACAAATCAAAACCACAGTGAGATACCACTTCACAGTCAGAGTGACTGAAATTAACAAGTCAGGAAACAACAGGTGTTGGCGAGGATGCAGAGAAAGGGTTGGTGTGAATGCAAGCTGGTGCAGCCACTCTGGAAAACAGCATGGAGGTTCCTCAAAAAGTTGAAAATAGAGCTACCCTATGACCCAGCAATCGCACTACTAAGGATTTACCCCAAAAACGTAAATGGAGTGATCTGAAGGGGCACCTGCACCCCAGTGTTTATAGCAGCAATGTCCACAATTGGAAAACTATGGAAAGAGCCCAGATCCATCAACAGATGAATGGATAAAGAAGGTGTGGAATGTATACACAATGGATTATTACTCAGTCATAAAAAAAACTGAAATTCTGCCATTTGCAACAATATGGATGGAATATTATGCTAAGCGAAATAAGTCAATCAGAGAAAAACAATTATCATATGATCTCACTGATACATGGAATTTAAGAAACAAAACAGAGGATCATAGGGGAAGGAAGGGGAAAAATAAAACAAGATGAAATCAGAGAGGGAGACAAACCCTAAGAGACTCTTAATCATAGGAAACAAACTGAGGGTGGGGCGGATGGGGTAACTGTGTGATGGGCATTAAGGAGGGCATGTGGTGTAATGAGAACTGGGTGTTATATAAGACTGATCAATCACTGACCTCTACCTCTGAAACTAGTAATACACTGTTAATTGAATTTAAATTAAAAAAAAAAAAAAGGGAACAAGAACTTGAAGATTTGGAAAATTCTCAGCCTATGTATATTGCGAAAAATGAGAAAGTTCTCCAGAGGGAAACAAGAGATTAGGTGTGTGTTTCATGGACCTCATCATCCATCTCTGCTGACACTCTATAAGACGGCTGAAGCGGGGCAGAGACTAGAAGAAATGAAGGGAGGCTTTTAGGCTTCTGGGATTTTCCAGGCAAGAAACTGGATAATAGAGCTATTTGGTTGTGAATACGTGCTGTTCTTCTCCAAGAAAAGGGAACTACCCATAAATATGATAATATACTATATGTTAACTAAATTAAAGTAAAAAATTAGGAAAATAAAAGAAAATTAAAGGGAAGGATGTTCCCGCAGGGACCAGCTTCTCCATGGTTCCAGAGTGTGGGGCCACCTCCTGGCTCCACGAGGCTATTGCCAACCGGTGGGCCTGGAGGACAGCATCCATCCAAAGAAGATGATTCTCAAGTCTCAAAATCTAATGCAATTTTGTTGTGTTAGGTTTCTGACTTGCTTGGGACCCATGACCCCTTTTCCCTTTTCTTTCTCTTTCTTTCTTTCTCTCTTTCATTCTTTCTTTCTTTCTTTCTTTCTTTCTTTTTTTTTTGTAATTTAAGTTTTTCTTTTAATTTCACTTAGTTAACATACAATATAGTATTAGTTTCAGGCATACAATATAGTGATTACACAATTCCACACATCACCCTGTGCGCCTGACAACAAGTGCACTCCTAATCTCCATCACCTATTTCATGTATCCACCAATGCCTGTCCCTCTGGTAATTGATCCAGTAATTGCACTACTGGCTATTTACCCAAAGACCACAAAAACACCCATTCAAAGGGATACACACATTCTTATCTTTATAGCAGCATTATTTACAATAGCTAAGAAATGGAAGCAGCCCAAGTCCCCATCGATGGATGAGTGGGTAAAGAGGATGTAGTGTATATATACAATGAAATAATATTCTGCCATAAAAAGATTGAAATCGTGCCCCTTTTTCCTTTTCAATTTCTCCGTTTAAAATAGTTGTAAAGCATTTTTATTGTTGCAATTTCCAAATAACATGCAAAAGTAGAGAGGATAATGAAACGCCATGTATCCATCACCTAGGTTCTGAAATGATCAACAAATGGCCAATCTTATAGTTTCTTTTTTAAGAGAGGGGGTATACTTTTGTGTGTGTATATTTAGGAGTGTGTGTGGCTGTGTGTGTGTGGCAGAAGAGGGGTGTAGTGCTAATAGCACTGAATTTCATGATGCTACTTCCTTTCCAAGGAATCCAGGAATTGGAGAATGATGAGCATTTGTATACGGATAATAGGGGAGAAAAACAAGATTTGTTTAGTTGATGGAGCTTGCTATAGCATGCCAGGTGAGAGAGAGAACACAGCCAGTATTTCCCAAACATAAATTGAAACATGAGCACAGATATTGGCAAATGTAATTTCCCAAATTCTCCCTTTTTTGAATGGGATTGTCTGTCCTATGGCTGTTATATCTTCAAAGTTTGCAATAAGACAATTTGTCTGGTTTTATATCCCACACAGAGAGGGATGTTTTCCAGGATGGCTCATACCCTGGATCCCAGCCAGACCTGATTTAGAAGAAACTTTGACTTCAAGTTGATGCTGAAACAGATGAAGACTTTTGAGGACATGGGGATGGAGTGATTATATTTTGCATGTGAGAAGGACATGAGTTTTGGGGACCAAGGGAGAAACTGTCACAGGTTGAATTGTGTCCCTGTTCTCCCAAAGATCCCTATGTTGAAGTCTTAAAACTCTAGTACCTCCAAATGTGATCTTATTTGCAAATAGGATCATTGCAGATGTCATGAGTTAAGGTCAGGTCATACTGGACATGGGTGTAACTTGAATCCTTATAAAAGAACACCCTGCAGAGAGACAGATAAGTACGCTAGGAAAACATCATCTGAACATGGAGGCAAAAACTAAAATGATGTGTCTGTAAGTCAAGAGACACTGAACTTAAGGGTTTCCAGAAAAACCCCAGGAGCTAGAAGAGAGACATGGGACAGATTCTTCTGCACAGCTCTCTGATGAAACAAACCTTGCTGAAAGCTTGGATCTCAGACTTCTAGAAGTGGGAGGAAATACATTTCTATTGTTTCAACTTCCCAGTTGGTGGTACACTGTGACAGCAGCCTGAGCAAAGTAATACACTGTTTTCCTCTTATGAAGTTAGGAACCCCATTATTGTGTTTGTGGGGTGTTTTCTCCCTGCTGTTTCAGGGCCCATTAGAACAACATGAACTGTAACACCCTGTAACAACTAGCTTTCCTACGTATCAAAGAGAGTCTGGAATGGGCACTGTCGCAAAAACTTTATTTCATTTTTGGTCGTATGATATTTCCTCTTGGGTTGGACAAGAAGTGGGGCGGCGGGAGGTGCGGAGAGTCCGGCTGATAATTCTCATAATTCTAGGAGAAAAGTGTGCTTGAAGCTGCTTTGTTTCTCTCCAAAAGGTCAGAGGCTAGAAACAACTTGCAAAATCGAGCAGTGGGAGTTATGAACTCTCCAAACAACATGCTCACGGACCTGTGACCCTGTTGATGAAACTGAACTTGGTCAGTGGAATTGATTGAATTCTTCCTGGTTTAAGGCTAACCTGAGCAAGAGCCTTCCTTCAAAGGGGGCCAGCTAGCGTGCAGTACTCCATACGTACCAGAAGGAGTCGCTCCATCACAGCCAGCATTCGCGGGAGGCTCCGCGCTCCTCCTCCCTGAATCCACATCTTTAAATCTGCAACCAAGTTCTTTGTTACCAGTCTGCGTGCAAGCGCGTGTTTTCACCGTGTATCGAGTTCTCAGTTTACCCTGAATTCTTTGAAGCACTTTTAAAATTAATTTTTCTGTAGCCAAGTATTTTAAGATTCTCAGTAGGGGATAATGTTTGTGTTAGGAGCATTTCCCCAACACGGGGCAGAGGGGTGGGGTGGACTATGTATGCTTTGCTTTCTTTGAGGGATAAAGCCACTAAAGGAAATCGAGTCTCAATGAATAAGTCTGTCGCAACGCTAAGAGTGTAAAGCCTACGCTTAGCAGGAAAGGGACCGTTTGGGAAACTAGAGCCGTATGGTCTGATCATCTTGGCTAGACGTTCTAATGTGGTGAAAGGAGTAGTGCCTGCAGGTGAACAAGAAACAAAGACTTGAAAGGCATGCCTGACTCCTATCTAGGTATGGGGCAAGTTTGCGTGAGATTGTTTTCTTCCCCTGGGGGGAAACATGGTTACGATGAATTGCCTTCACATACGACATACAGATTTATATGCAGAGAAAAGAGAACACACCACTGAACCCAGCCTGTCTGGGTGTGCTCTGGACAGGGGGAAAAGGATTCTGTCAACTGTTCATCCTCTGCTCATAGAGGCTGATGTCCTGGAATTTGATCTGGTCCGATGTAAAGGCAAACGGACCATCGGCTTCAGTTTGGACTTCGTACTGCTGAAGGATAACCACCAAGACCATACTCTCTATTGTTGGATAAACATTATAAAGGATCTGATCTTTTAAAAATAATAGGTTTCTGGGCAAAGTCTGGAAGCAGAGAAAATGATGAACTGATACAATTGCCCTACACAGTCAAGCTTTCTCTCCACTGAGGGAGGGGGAAGCTTCTGGTGAGGTTGCCCTTGGAGCAACAGCCCTTCTCCTTGCTATGGGTTTAGACTCCCCAGGTTCTGGCTGTTTGTCCCTGGTGGATGCATGAGTGGGAGTGAGGGGAGCTGCGTTAGGGTTCTGCAGGAAGAATAAAGAGTCCCATCCTTATTTCACACCAGTAGATAGTTCTCAAACACACCAGAAGACTTGGAGGGTTAAAAAGACTGTGTAGGAGCCAGTCTGACAGAGCTCCTCTCCGCACATTATGTTCAGATTTGGGGAATTGTTCTATGGCAAATTGTTGCCTTCAGGATGCCCCTGGGGAAGAGAAAGGGAATCAAACTTCAGCTCTGTTAAGGTTTTTGTTTGTTTGTTTGTTTGTTTCAGAAGGACCACATGCGATTTGTATTGGGGGTCAGAAGTTATACAGATGTGGATTTTCAGCTGCGTGAGGGATCAGTGCCTATAATCCCATATTATTGATCAAAGTCAACTGTATATTGCCCGTATATTACACCAGCTTGCCTTGCCTGCCCAATCACTTCCCCCAGGCTGAATTCTCCCACCTGACCATCACTTTAGGCTTCACATCTACTCCTCATCCCCACCCCTATGCCTCACCTGGGAACAAACACACACCACTCCCCAGCTAGCTGCTATTACCATTTAGCAACCTGGACTATTGCATAGACATCATCCAGGGATCTTGTGAAAAATGCAGATTCTAATTCAGTAGTTCTGGGACTGGGTCTGAGAGTCTAGCAAGCTCCCAGGTGACACGAATGCTCCTGGTTTCTGGACAAAATTGAGTAGCAAGCGTCTAGACCAGCATTTTCTAATAAGGGTTCCCTGACCCTTTTTACACATACATAAACTGAAGAAGTTCTTTCTTTTTTTTTTTTTTTTTAAGATTTTATTTATTTATTTGACAGAGAGAGATCACAAGTAGACAAAGAGGCAGGCAGAGAGAGAGAGAGAGAAGCAGGCTCCCTGCTGAGCAGAGAGCCTGATGCAGGATTTGATCCCAGGACCCTGAGATCATGACCCAAGCCGAAGGCAGTGGCTTAACACACTGAGCCACCCAGGCACCCCTGAAGAAGTTATTTCTAAACCCTTCCTTAAAAAACATACTGATAGACATTTGAGGAAGTGTTATGTTGAGTCATTATCTTTGAACACGGTCCTTTCCATGGTTCTCTTATGATTAAAACTTTTGAACTTCTTATATAAGAGGGTGAACCTAGTTCCCTTCTTTCTGCACTCTTACTACAATGTTCACAGTTTATTTCTTGATTTGGCTTAAGAGTTAGGTAGGTTCCTTCTAAGTCCTGGGCGGGACAGGACATGTCCCATCTTGTACTTCACTTCCTAAAGAGTTACAATAGGGGCAGAACTTGCTCAAGAATAAATGGCAATTGCTTTGCTCACTGAGTAAAAATCCAAATAATATGATCCTATTCATTTATCCTGGGTCGTGCTAGAGACACAGATCCTATTCTGGGGGTGGACACTTTGGAGTCAGGTGGACAGTTTTAGAAAAGGAATGCCTTTGGGGTTATGGCACAGGTGATTAATTAGGAAACAAAGGAGGGCTGTGGGTGGGTAGGTATTGTTTCTGCTCAGGTATCCTCTTTAGAAGTAAGGGCAGTAATGGGTGTCTTATGCAACAAATCAATCATTGAACATTGCATCAAAAACTAACGATGTGGGGGCGCCTGGGTGGCTCAGTGGGTTAGGGCCTCTGCCTTCGGCTCAGGTCGTGGTACCGGGGTTCTGGAATTGGGCCCCGCATTGGGCTCTCTGCTCAGCGGGGAGCCTGCTTCCCCCTCTCTCTGTCTCTGCCTGCCTCTCTGCCTACTTGTCATCTCTATCTGTCAAATAAATAAAATCTTGAAAAAAAGAAAATAACTAATGATGTACCATATGTTGGCTAATTGAATTTAAGTTTTATTTTTTTTAAGGTTTTATTTATTTATTTGACAGAGAGAGAGAGAGAGAGAGACACAGCAAGAGAAAGAACACAAGCAGGGGAAGTGAGAGAGGGAGAAGCAGGCTTTCCCCTGAACAGGGAACCCAGGACTCAATCCCAGGATTCTGGGATCATGACCCGCTGAAGGCAGATGCTTAAGTACTGAGCCACCCAAGTGCCACCTAAATTTAAATAAAAAGGAGAAGTAGTAGTAGTAGTAAACTGAGGCAGAGAGGGGCACTTTTCCATCCCTGACATTCCTGGGCTCTCGGTTGAAACTCAAATAGTTGTGAGGAGCAGCAGCAACCATCTTGGGTTGAGTTTCTGGGCAGCTGGGGAGAGAGCTGTGTATCACAGGACTTGGGAGCAGACCAAATTAAGTAGGAATTTCGGCTCTGACCAACCACCTCCAACAAGTTACTTACCTCCCTGATGATAACAGTATTTTTTTTGTCCAAGAGTGTTGATTACACGAGATGACATCTGTGTATGGGAGATTCGGCAATGCAGTGCATGAAATGGCTGCTGTTTGTGTTAGGATTAATATTATTGAGTCTCAATCAATGGGAGCTAGCTAGTATTCGTATTAGTATTCATACTATCAAGCCCTATGAGATATGTCAACAGCCAGGTAGCCCAGTCATGGTATCTGCACTTTACCTCCCTCTTCCTATCTTGTCAGGAAATTTGGGTAGAGGTGATTCGCTAGGTGTCGAAACCTGGTAGAGTTTAGGCTACATGTGGGACATGAGCGCTGTGATACACCTGGGAGACTGCTGTTACAGCAGGCAGGTCTCAGCAAGTTCAGTAAACCAAATAAAGAAACACAAAGTCAAGTGTAGAGTTGGTTCTTCATGCAGAGGAGGTTTGTGTTGGAAGGAAAGGCAGCTAGCCCCGATCTCAGGTCTGCGGCTTTGGTGATGGGTCACTTCCCTCATACCTTCTCACCATGGCGCATGGTTATTGATGCCGAAGGGGTAGTTCAGATTTACCCCTTGAATGAAATCTGGGTCCAAGTCATGTCTCTTGCCATCTTTTTGAGGCAGGTGACTTTGGGGAAATTGTCTCTCCAAGCTTCATTCTATTTCATTAGCCATGAAACTCATCATTTACCTGCCCTTCAGCCTGGTTGACGACTACAAATGCCAGACTAGCAAAGAAAAATACAGGACATTCAGCTCAATCTGAATTTCAGATAAACAATGAACTATTTTTACTATAAAGGATTTCCAGCTAAATTTGATAGTTTTTTTCTTTATATTTCTTTTTTATTTTTTTAAAGATCTTATTCATTTTTTTGACAGAGAGATCACAAGTAGGCAGAGAGACAGGCAGAGAAAGGGGGAAGCAGGCTCCTTGCTGAGCAGAGAGCCTGATGGGGGGCTCCATCCCAGGACCCTGAGATCATGACCTGAGCCGAAGGCAGAGGCTTAACCCACTGAGCCACCCAGGCACCCCTTGATAGTTTTATAACACATCCCAAATATTATATGGGATATACTTCCATGAAAAAAAAAATGTTTGTTGTTCATCTTAAATTCAAATTTAAATGGGGGTCCTGCATCTTATGTGGCAGCTGTATTCATGAGATTGAAATGTGTGAGAATATTTAGCATAAAGAAGGAACTGAACTGGCCATCTTTGTTCCCAAAGAGCTCTGTACATACTTATGCCAGGTCCTCAAGGACAGTGAAAGAGAAAGGAAGAAGTAAAGGGGAAAGTCAGATTAGAAACACACTTTAGAGGATGTAATATGGGATCTGGCTTTGAAGCCCAAGGAGTTCATCTGGCTTAGAATCCAGCAGAGAATGTAAGGGGTGGTCAATGAGTGAAAGCAGGTAAAGATTACTATGAAGCCTGAATATTATATTGGGATCACTGGAGAACCACTCATCTTCTTTTCCAGGAGAGCAATTTGATCAGGTTGGGATTTTGGACAGATTTCTCTGGCAATGGTGGAGATCTTTGGATAGAGATTGTGGTGTGGGCGGGGGTTGGGGGGATGGATTGGTTGTATGACAGGTGAGGAGCTTGGACCAAGTTCATGGCAGTGAACGGAGAGGAATGGATGGATTCGAGAGACATTGCAGTTGTTAAATGACAGGAATTGGCAAGAGGTTGACTGTGAAGATGGAGAGAGGAGTTTGCAGGTCCACCAAAATTGTGTTTAAGTGAAAATTTTAGAGGGAGAGAAATTACACAGGTGAAAGTGGCATCATGGAAGTCAAGGTGGGAAGATTGGAGGGAAGATGGTGAACAGTGTTGTCACTGATGTCTGACCCCCTGAACTCAGGAAATTTCTAGTAGAACCTTCTGCCTGCAAATCTTATTTTTTAGGAACAGAGCTCCTAGAACCTTCTGCCTCACTGTCCATCTTACCTTGAGAAACTAACTGACAAACTGTGGGAACAGAAAAAGAAACATTTGAGAAAGATACCTGCATAAATGAATCAAAAAGTGGCTCCGCCTCATGGTAATGTTAAAATTCCCCTCTGAATATTCATCCCAAACCCTAGTACAATGGAAGGAAACATCCTTAAAGCTGAGGTGAGAAATTGTGCTCCATTTTCCCTTGCTCAGGTAGGCATAACTTTGGAAATGATTTCCCGTGATCCCCTTATTTGTACAAATAAGAATGACCTCATGAGTGACACTCTGCGTGGTACAGTCTCTGTCTATAACTCACTAGTAAGGGGACCCACTTTGGCCTGCCAGTGGTGTTTCCTTCAAAGATGAAGGAAGATGAAGATGGGAAAAAGAAAGAGGTTATTGAATCCCACCGAGTGGGCACTTGTGATGGAGATTCCAGCAAGGCACTTACGTGGATATTTGTAGAAACACTGTGGAGTACATGGGAGGTGAACGGGAGAGAAATGAAGGCGGTCTATACTTTCAAGACATTTAGATGTGCAAAGAGAAATCAATTTAGGGGGATGCATGATCCATGGAGAATGTTTGGTTTGTGTTTTAGTATGTGCAGGAAAGGACTGATTTGTATAAATGAGGTAAAGAACCCAGAGATTAAAGATCAAAAATGAGCAGATAAGGTATGGGTAAGCTCCCTGAGCAGAAGGGAGACAGTAACACGGGCGAAAACTGGTAAAGGACACTTCTTCCCTCTGCAGCAAAAAGGAAGAATGTCGAATTGGTAAACACGTGGGTCCTGAGGGACAGAGAACGGGAGTTGAGGGAATTCAAGACTAGATGATCTCCATTTTCCCTGGGAATTATAGATAAACTGAGGGAAAAAGGAAAAGTCAGCAGGCTGTAAGTCCTGTCAAGCCAATAAAAAGGTTTAGTGGAACAGAGAGTGGCATCAGCAATAGCATAGGAGGTTGTGGCAGAAAAGGGGATTTATGACAAAGATGTGTTTCACTTATCACCATATACACATCTCATAAAATTTACCTTGTTGACTTAAAAATTTTAAAGAAGTATTTCAGGGTGGTAAATAGTATGTAGGTTCCTGAAATGAAAGTGAACATCCTTGAAACTGAGGTGAGGAACTGTGAAACTCAGTGAGAGAGTTTTTAAAGGAAGGTGGTAGAGCAATGAATGGAACGAGGCAGAAGGCACAGCCAAGATGATACCAACTCTTCTTCCTAGTCTAGAGATGAGGGTGTAGGGGTGAGCAGACTCCCCCTGATACTCAGCAGGGAAATCTTTATCAAGGGCCAAACTTCAGGCCTTCAGTTGCAGTGATGAGATGGCAGCATTTTAAGGGAGAGCTAAATTTTTAGGGAGATCTCTTGGAAAATAATTTGTGGCTTGAGAACATGGTGGGAAGAGTTAAAGAGAGAATCAGTGTGAGGAGGCATGGAAGTGGGTAGAACTCAGGTGAGAAGTCACAAGCCTATGTGAGAAATTAACCAGAGAGCAAGTGATCTGGGCTGTAATTATGGTTGAGTGTTGCAGATATTCCTTAATTGCATAAACTTCTAAGATTTTTAAATAAAATTTATAGAATTAGATGAGAAAAATATGTGCATAGAAAACAACATTTTTGGCAGAAAGGTTAAATTTAAACAATATGTATTGAGGCCTTAAATACCCTGGATTCATTTTGGCAAATTAAAATAAACTTATGGGGGCGCATGGGTGGCTCAGTCACTTAAACGTCTGTCTGCCTTCGGCTCAGGTCACGATCCTGGGGTCCTGGGATCGAGTCCCTCATCAGCAGGGAGCCTGTTTCTCCTTCTCCCTCTGCTGCTCCCCTGCTTGTGCTCTTGCTCTACACCCCTCACTGTCAAATAAACAAACAAACAAATAAATAAATAGATCTTTAAAATAGAATAAACTTATGATATGGGATTCAAGTGAATTTACTACTTGGAATTCTAAAAATTAAGAAAGTTATAACTCTTACAGGTGTGTCAAAGGAAGTATTGACATACTTCCAAAGGAAGTATAAAAAATATGAAAAAGTAGAAAAATGTGAAATGTGATACACTTTTTCATGAAAAAATTTTCATGATGAAAAATTTTTGTATTGGTATGAAAGAAAATTTAAAAGAAAGTTAAGACAGCTTTTTTTTTTTTATTCCTGCAATTTTTTTTTTAATTAAAATATAATGTATTATTTGCTTCAGGGGCACAGGTCTGTGAGTCATCAGTCTTATTGTGCACGTTTTAACAAGGTACATATTGAAAACTCTGTGATTTTCAATTATTATTTTAGATACTATATTACTATTTTTCTACTCTAAACTAAAGATAATTAAATCTTTAATTCATATGCTTACTTTTTCCACACCATCAAAATTATCCATAATAAAATACATTTTTAAAAAGTTAAGACAGTTTTGAGGCCAGTCAAGACCCAGGATTGCTGAGAGGCCTCTGGGCTGCCCCAAGAGCCCTAGTCCAGGCTTCACCAAAGCAATTACTCGCAGAAACAGAACCTCCCAGACTCTTCCAGACCTGGGCATGGTTGCTCAACCCACCTCAGACTGTGCTTCTATAGACTGAAAAAGAACTGCTTGATTAAAAGGTTTTGGAAAGTGAAAGGCCAACTATCTTAAAGAATTCTTTTACTTGTTGCAGGGTCCCATTATATGGGACATAAGGAAGCACAAGATTTTAGGCAAGAGAAGTCACATAATGACTTACTAATTAAAAAATGTATTGAGTGAATCTTGCTCATTGGTAGAAATTTCAAAGAACAATCCCATTTAAGGAATAAAGAATAATGCATTTATCAAACTACATCATTTTTCAAGGATTACTTTAATAATCCATCAGACTAAAACTAAATGAATTCCAACTCAAAGACTACATCTCCAATTAAAATGAGGCTTTTAAAATTAAAACTTTCATCTCGAGATACATAGATTTATATCCACTAAGAAGAAATAATACAAAATCATCCGGTGTCTACTTGTCTAATGGTAAGATCTTACAAAAAACTATTGTACAATATTACAAACAGGATTTTGACATTAACATAGTCAAGATAAAGCACTTTGTTGAACAAAATGTTAAGAAAGAACATCTCTGGGGGTGCCTGGGTGTTGTAGTTTGTTGGGCGTCTGGCTCTTGGTTTCAGCTCAGGTTGTGATCTCGGGGTCCTGAGACTGAGACCTGCGCTGGGCTCCTTGTTCTGTGTAGAGTCTGATTGAGATTCTCTCTCCCTCTCCCTCTGCCCCTCCCACTATTTCTTTTTAAAATGAATAAATTAAAAAAAAAAAAAGAATGAACACCTATCCCCTATTTTCTATCTACAAGGAACATCATTTGGTTTTTCACTATTAAGTATGATGTTAACTCTAGTTTTTGTAGATGTTCTTTGCCAGGCTGAGAAATTTACCCTCTATTCCTAGTTTTCTAAGGGGTTTTGTTTTGTTTTGCTTTTAAATAATAGACGGCAACTGAATTTTCTCAAGTGCTTCTTTGACACTGATAGATAGGAGCATGTGATTTCAGCCTCTTAATGTAGTGGATTACATTGATTGATTTTCTGATAGTGATCAGCCTTGCATTCCTGGAATAAACTCCACTTAGTCATGGTATATAATTCTTTTTATATATTTTTGAATTCTATTTGTTAATATTTTGTTAAGGATTTTGCATCTTTAAAAGCAAGTCAGATAACAATGTTCATGTCTGCTCAAGGAACGTTTGTAAATTTGCCAATGAGATTTTGGTAAGATTAACTTATAGAGGTAAGATTGCCATTTTAAAGTGGTCCTTAATTCTTTATTGTAATACCTGTTTTTATTTAAAATGCTCTTGTAAATTTATTTACATCTTATTCCCTAATAAAAATATTTGCCTATGTATTTGTTTTCTCTTCGAACATGTGGGTTAGTGTGATAGTAAGATTCTTCATGCTGTTTCTTGACCTAGCCCTTTCTTCACATTACTCAATACATTTTTTTAATGCTCCATGCATTTTTCGTTCAGTGATATTTAAGGCAAATGCTGCTGGCATTCTCATTCACTCATTTTCCAGTTTTCTCATCTCTTTCTTTCATATTACTATGTCCTTTTCAATTGCATTCTTTTCTTCCTCTTTTATGTTTTCCCTCCGTGTTGGCCTTTAGGTGATACCAACAGGCTTGGGACACTCCTTGGTCCCACTGACACTTGAAGATAAAGTTGGTGATTGTCATGCCATCAGAAATCATTAATATTTAATATACATGAAAAATCGGGGTCAATAATGAGGTGAAAGTAAAAATAGATTATTTGGAATAACCCACTATCCACTGCTAGTTTCTCAGACTTTGAAAGTTTAAGTGAGAAAACCCAGAGAGAGGAATTGATTGTTAATCTCTTTTTTAATTGAGTGTAATGTTTCCAAGAGAATATTAATAGCAAAAACTAGGGGTAGAGAGTGGATTATTCAGAAGAATCTCTTTCTACCTTCACTTAATTATTGACCGTGATTTTGCAAAGTCTGTTGAAGCTACCAAGCTAAGTGAAGTATTGGATGAGATTTTGCACTCATATAGCTCACCAGGCAAATGGTGATGTTAATTCCTTTATGTTCTGTTCTGTAACTAGACCATATTGGTTGCTCTGGATAGTATTTACATGAGCAGTTTTCCCTGTTAGAATTAAACGTCTCTCAAGACTCTGTTTTACACAGGTTCGTTTTAGATTCAATGCTCTTGCTAGTTCTTTAAAAGCAACCATTAAGTTATGATTGCCCTTTGGAATACAGCTGTCCATTAGGTTTAGTACTCCGTTTAGTACTCCGTTTCCATAAAAATAGGATTTCTATATTCTTTCAGAAAAATGGACTGACTGCCTTTATTTTCATTTTTAAGCTTCCTTTTGAAATGAAAGCTTACTCCAACATGGATTCTAAGTTCAGCAAAACTATTCACGAACGGCTGGTTGTATTTCTTTTTTTTTCTGGCTTTATTGAGGTATCATTGACAAACAAACTGTATATACTTAGGGTGTACAACATGAGTTACATTCATAGACATTGTGAACGATTACCACAATCGAGTTAATTAGTAAATCCATCACCTCACATAGTTACATTTGTGTGTGTGTGATGAGACACTTAAAATCTACTGTCTTAGTAAATGTCAAATAAATGATATTGTATTATTAACTATATACACCATGCTGTATATGAGATCCTTAAAACTTAGTTCTCAAAAATCTGAAAGTTTGACTGGTTTTAGAAACCTCACTTGATGTTTTAGAAATTTCTATTAATTAAATAACATCTCTGGTCTCAAGTCTTCCTTTTATATTCAAAATCTCTAAAAATTATCACATTATTTTTCTTTAACAGATATAAGTTGCTTCTTTCCTATTTTGTGAACCCCCTGTTTATTTACTATCCTACAGTTTTTCTTTTTCTCAGTGAAAGAGAAATTTGCTGTTGAAATTGCATCCTTTTACAAATCAGATTGTTTATAAATGGGGTTTGATCATCAGCCGATTTAAATTTTCGTTCTTTTACCCTGTACTTTTAGGACTCAAAACTAAGAATGTTGTAAGGAAAAGAAACAAATTACAAGGGTGGTCATATTTAATAATCATTTTTAAGTTAATAAGGGAAGACAAAATTCACATAAAAATTTATTCTCTTGATTATGCAATTCAGTAGTCTAGGAAATATATTCACAAAGTTGTACGACTATAGCCACTGTCTAATTCCAGAACATTTTTATGGCTCCAGAAAGAAGCCCCAAACCAATTAGCAGTGGCTCACCACTCTAGCCTCTGGTAATGACAAATCTACTTTCTGTTCTTATGGATTCACCTATTCTAAAAATGAAATATTTTTGGAATTCTATAAATAGAATCTTACTTATGTGACCTTTTTTGCTTTTTTAATTGAGTGTAATGTTTCCAAGGTTCATTCATGTTCTGTTATATATCAGTACTTTTTTCCTTATCATGGTTGTACATTATTTCATTGCATGGGTATACTACAATTTATTTTTGTTTTGTTTTAAAGATTTTATTTAGTTATTTATTTGACAGAGTGAGAAAGAAAGAGAGAGCATGAGCATGGGAGAGTGGCAGAGGGAGAGAGAGAAGCAGACTTTCCTCTGAGCAGGGAGCCCTATCCTGGACTCCATCCCAGGACTCTGGGACCATGACCTGAACTGAAGGTAGACGCATAACCAACTGAGCTATCCAGACACTAACACAGTTTGCTTACCATTCATCTGTTCATAGACATTTGGTTTGTTTCCGCCTTTTCAGTTCTGTGAAAAATGCAGCAGCGAACATATGTGTGCAGCCATTTCTTTGAGTATCTGTTCTCAGTTTATTTGAGTATATAACCAGAATTGGAATTGCTGGGTCATATGGTAAATCTATGTTTAACATTTTGAGGAACTGCCAAGCCACTTTTCAGAAAATTAATACACGTACAGTGGAATTAGCATCAGTTCCTTTGGGAATTTACAATATTGGTAATATCAAAGGGCACGTTTATTCTTTTCAGTGGTAATAACCTCCTGTGTTACTTTTTTCCTTTTTTTGTTTTTGTTTCTGTGGCAAAAGATTTGGAAAATAACCAAAGGTTTCCCTTCTATTTCAAAACATTCTCTCTGGAACTTGGGTATTCTTGAATTTTGATCCTTGACATTGATATAAACAGTGTGACTTGGAACTAATTTAATCCAAGTAAGTAATTTTTGATTTTATAAAATAATTTAAGATAGGTACATAAATTGCTCTTGGTAAATCAAGTGCATGTAAAATGAATTCCTATATAGGTTCATCTTCAAATTGCCTACACAGACCTATTTGAACTTTATGGCCACTTGTGGGGAAGACAAGCAGATTTGCTGATGTGAGCAGAGTTGTCAAGTAAGTACCTTTGTCAAAATATCTAATTTGGTCAGATAATGATTCCAGTTACAGAATAAGTATCATTAGAAGGCAAATGGACAAAGAAGTGGTGTGTGCATATACACCCAACCCACTACCCACATAATGGATTATCAAGCAGCCATAAAAAGGTTGAGCTCTTGTCCTTTGTCACAACAGGAATGGACCTAGACGGTCTTCCGCGAAGTAAAATAAGTCAGACTGAGAAAGATAAGTACCGTGTAATTTCACTCATGTGTGGAATCTTGAGAAACAAATTCATTAACAAACAGACCTCTAAGTAAGAGCAAACTGATGATGGTTGCCAGAGGGGAAAAGGGTGGGGGGATGGGCAACGAGGGTGAAGGAGAGTGGGAGACATGGCTTCTGGTTACGGAATGAATAAGTTATGGGAATGAAAGGCAGAGCACAGGGAAGATAATCAATGATACCATAATTATATATTTTTTAAAGGTTTTATTTATTTATTTGACAGAGAAAGCAATCACAAGTAGGCAGAGAGGCAGGCAGAGAGAGAGGGAAGCAGGCTCCCTGCTGAGCAGAGACCCCGATGCGGGGCTCGATCCCAGGACCCTGAGATCATGACCTGAGCTGAAGGCAGAGGCTTAACCCACTGAGCCACCCAGGTGCCCCCCATAATTATATTTTATGGTGACAGGTGGTGGCCACGTTTACGGCAAGCACAGCATAAAATACAGACTTGTGAAATCACTACGATATTCACCTGAAACTAATGGAGCATTGTGTCAACTGATGGGGAGAGTGAAGGCTTGAGGTGACATTCCTCAAGGAGTTCATGGCCGCCTTATTGCCTTAATGTTGTATTTCATTATAGACTAAAAGTAACCCTATCTTGACAACAGCTAAATATTATAGCTCCTGTGAGAATCTGCTTTAGGCATGTAGAAATTCCTTAGAAACGTATGTTATCTCTACCTCTCCTCCCTCCAAAAAACTCTAAATATATAATCAATCACCCCAACTGCTTCCAGGTGCAGCTCTTTCTGCCCACTGGCCCTGTCCCCATCCTGTAACAAAATCACTTTTTTGCACCAAAAACATCTCAAGAATTCTTCCTTAGTCATTCCCTCACAAACCCAAAACTTCCAAATTTCATATCAACTACATTCAAATAAAATAAAATTTATAAAAATGCATCAAGAGAAAACGTTAAATATATATTTAAATATGTTAAATATGCGTATGTGTTATATATACCCATATTTGAAGCGAATGGATATCCATGGGCCAAAAAAGAAAAGAACCTTGGTCAAATCTCACACCTTATTCAAAAATTAATTCAAAATGGGTAATAGATTAAAGTGTAAAATATAAAACTATAAAACTTCTAGAAAATAAAAGGAGAAAATCTTCAGGATCTAGGACTTGGTGAAGAATGCTTAGACACGAAAAAAGGATTCAAAAAAGGAAAATTTGATAAATTAAACTTGATCAAAATGAAACTTTTTCTCTGGAGAAGACTGTTAATAGGATGAAAAAGTAAGTACAAACTGGGTAAAAAAAATTTGCAAATCACATAGCTGACAACCAATTGTATTTAGAATATATAAAGAACTCTCTAAACTCAGTAGTAAAAAAAAAAAAAACCCTCAAAACAATGCAGTTAGAAAATGGCCAAAGTACTTGAATAACTATTTCACTGAAAAGGATACATAGCTGTGCAATAAACACATGAAAATAAGTTCAGCATTTCTACACCATTGAGGAAACATAAAATCACAACCACGATGAGATGCCACTAACCACCTATTAGAATAGCCAAAAATATTTAAAATTGATAATACCCACTAATGGTGATATAGTAGAGAAATGGGACTTCTCATACATTACTGGTGGCAATGTAAATTTGGTACAACTACTCTGGAAAAGTTTGGAAAATTCTTGAGAAATCAAGTACTTCATATGCAACCCAATATGTACCCCTGGGCATATATCCCCGAGAAATGGAAACTCACGTTTACACAAAAACTTGCATGTAAATGTTCATAGCAGTTTTATTTGTAATATCCTTATATGTACCCAACCAAAATGTTTCTCAATAACTGAATGGTTAAACAAATTCGGGTACATATGAAACTTGAAATACCACTCAACAATAAAAAGGAATTAACTTTCTGGGTTCTCTATTCTGTTTTATTGATCTATGTGTCTGTTTTTGTGCCAGTACCATACTGTCTTGATGGAAAGAGCCTAGATGTCCATCTACAGATGAATGGATAAAGAAGACGTGGTACACACAGACACACATACATTCATACATATAATGGAATATTACTCAGTCATCAAAAAGATTGAAATCTTGCCATTTGCAATGAGGTGGATGGAACTAGTGTGTGTTATGCTAAGCAAAGTAAGTCAGTCAGAGAAAGACAGATACTATATGATTTCATTCATATGTGGCATTTAAGAAATAAAACAGGGTCATAGGGGAAGGGAAGGAGAAGTAAAATAAGATAAAGACAGAGGGAGGCAAACCATAAGAGACTCTATACTCCAGGGAAGAAACTAAGGGTTGCTGGAGGGGAGGTGGGTAAAGAGATGGGTAACTAGGTGACATGCATTAATGAGGGTACTTGAAGTAATGACCACTGGTCATTATGTAACTGATAAATCACTCAGTTCTACTCCTGAAACTAATGATACAGTACATGTGAATGAAATTGAATTTAAACAAAAGATTTTTTTTTTAGAAAAAGAACTGACTTTGGACATACAACAACTTGGGAAGGTATCATGCCAAGTGAAATAAGCCATTCTCAAAAGTATGATTCCATTTATATGATGTTCTTGAAACGACAAAGTTGTAGAGAAGGAAGACAGATTAGCAGTTTCCAGGGATTGAGGTGGTGAGAGAGGGAAGAATAAGTAGAATTATAAAAGGTTAGCACCAGAGCATTCTCTCTGGTGTAGGAAAACCCTTGTACTTTCATTACAAAATGTGTAGTTACAAAATGGTACACAAATATACACAGCTACAAAAATGTACACAAACTTGATAAAATAATGTAGATATACACATGTTGTTCTGAGGTTAGTTTCCTGGGTTTTGTATGTACTGTATTATATTGGATGGCATCATAGGGGGATCTAGGGGAAGAGTATGGTGGGACCGCTCTATCCTACTTTTGCAACTGCATGTGAATCTGTAATTATTTCAAACTTGAAGTTTTTTTTAAGTCATACCTTAACAAAAAATATTTAATTCTAGTTTAAATTTGTGTAAGCTGCTCACTTACAGACTAAAGCAATAATATGCAAAAACAAAACAAACAAAAAACCACAAAACCAAACCAAAACAAAACACACCCTACAGTCCTGAGGGCTTCTCTGGTGAATCCTAGCAAAAATTCGAGGAAAAAAATAATACCTCTTTTACCCAGACTTTTATGGAAAAAGACAAAACACTGTAACTCATTTTATGAGAGTAGCAGAACTTTAATATCAAAATCCCACAAGGACATTACTAGAACTTAAAAATTTAGGCAAATGTGCTGATGAACATATATGGAAAAATCCTAGACAATGTGTTGGCAAACAAAACCCAGGAACATATAAAATAGATGATACATTATGATCCAAATCTAAGCATTGCTAACTGATAATAGGTCTTTTCTTTTAGTCCTCCCCTTCATTTCTGTTCTTCTTTTTACCCCTCCAAGGCTTAGAGAAATGTGCTTACATTATCCACCACCAAGGAATTCTCTAGATTTCTATTCACTTGATAGTATTTGTTTGTTTGTTTGTTTGTTTTTATGTGTTCAGCACAGAAATCAGGAACGCATTCACGGAAAACCTGATGAAAGCTATATGCAGAACAGAACAGAAGTAAGGCTGAAGAAGGACCATGAGGAAGGTGCTGGTGTGGATTCTGTAGAAACAAACTGGATTCCTCCCCCCCATCTTTGTAATCCTCTCACTTTCCATTACAATGCCTGACTCAAGGCAGGGGTTCAGCATAATTGTAGCCTGGATTGCATACGGCGGTCCTGAGTCAATCATCCTAGACTCCACAAGAATCATACAGAAGATGAAGTTAATCATTTCTTGTGATTGAAAAGGAAGAATTTGAGATTGTGGAAGAAAGAAGAGCCAAGACACAGGAGAGAGATGATGTAGCAGGCGCGTGAGGGAGAGGCAGAGAGAGAAGGAGAGAATCTTTTTTTTTAAGATTTTATTTATTTGATAGAGAGAGAGCACAGGCAGGGGAAGTGGCAGGCAATGGGAAGGGGAGAAGCAGGCTCTCCACTGAGCAGAGAGACCGACCTGGGCTCAAACCCAGGACCTTAGGATCATGACCTGAGCTGAAGGCAGACACTTAACTGACTGAGCCACCCACGTACCCCAAGAGAATCTTAAGCAGAGTCCTCGCCCGTGTGAAGCCTAACGTGGGGGTCAGTCTCATGATCCTGAGATCATGACCTGAGCAGAAACCAAGAGTTGGTTGCTTAACCAACTGAACCCAGATTCCTCCAAGCATCCCAGGTCTTCTAATGAAAATTGTAGCTCATTCTTTGAACAAGGCTGAGAGAGTATATATGAACAAACTTCAGGGTATCTGTGAACCTCGAGAAATTTTTCACATTTTGCTTGTATATGTGTATTTGTATTTCTCTGGGGAGGAGGTTTTCATAACTTCCAATAGATTATTAAAGGAACCCATGACAGAATATGTTTTTTAAAAACAGTTCATTTACAGTGTTAAATATTTACCATGAATATATGTCCTTGCTGAGTAAAAGAAAAATTCCTCCCTATTTAAGGAATAAAACACGAACTCAAGGATATCAATTGTCTTCTTACCAAAAAAAAAAAAAAAAAATCAGTCTTGATTAATGGCAAGCTACACAGTAATCATTATGGAAAATAAGAAAAACATGGAAAAATATTTTCTTTAAGGCATTATTGTTGAGAATCTAATACATGCATATTACTGTATAAAGCACTCTTAGATTTTAAAAAGGGTCAAGATCTTCAACGTGATTAAGGACCACACACACACACACACACACACACACACACAGTGTGGAAAGAATCAAAGTGTACATCAACTGATGGATGCATAAAGAAGATGTGGCACACACACACATATACACATATATACACACACTCCTGCACTGCATACCTTACATTTCAGAATACCAGAGGTTTAATATAGAGCAGGTACCACATATGTATAATGCTACAGGAAGGGTGGTTCCACACTTCCACCTGTTATGTTCATTTTAACAGGAAAAATACAAAATAAAATATAAGCCAGAAACATCTTGATTCTGGTCCCTCCTCCATTACTTCCTGCTTCTCTAATTCTCAGTAAGCCACTTAATATTTCTAGGCTTCTGATGATTGACCTCTTTTAAGGATAATGGCACATAATATTTCGATGGCAGGACACAGGACTGTCCGATATCCTGAGGTCCCATAAAAACATGTCTGCGGATATAGATAAATGTATCAATATATAGGTATGTATGCATACATACAAATGTATATGCAAATTATTTATGTTAGGCCAACTGAAAAATGCAGAAGAGTGCAAAGAAATAAAAACAATTCCTATTTTTATAAACCAGAGATAATAGCTCTTATCCACTATTTTTTTCACATATAAAAATTCAAGCAGCATCCACTTTGCCTTGGCATTGAGCTAGAGACATGCAAAGTGTGTCTAATAAAATGATACACGATTTATGTGTGAATTTTTATTTAAAAGGAAACATTAATACAAGGGATAGCATTAAGCCCAGAATTGTGTATGTAATGAAGACACACAAAATTCTGCATTTGTATTTATACAAGCAGAATCTCAAATACATTTTTTTTGGTAGAAGTTACACACTTGGCAGCCTATGATTATTTTTTTTACAGTATATATGTTTAAGCATAAAATACAGCAAAAAATGCCTGAGGATTCCCACCTTATATGAGCTGTCATAACCATGGATACAGAAAGCTGGAAAATACAGAACTGACTCGCTGATTTCTTTCTTTCTTTTATTTTTTTAATTATTTTTTATTACTAACGTATAATGTATTACTTATTTCAGGGGTGCAGGTCTGTGATTTATCAGTCTTACACAACACACAGTGGTCACTGTTGGTTCCCCCAATAATGGGTCCATGGTCAAAGGAGCAAGACTGATACAAAGCGAAGGTCAAGCAAAGCTTTATTTCGTGCCAAGCATCAGGAATCAAACTGACCAGCCAGGGCCATCTCTTGAAAGAGGCGACCTCTCTCTTCTTTACAGACTAGCTTTTAAGGGCAAAGACCACGTGGTTGGGCCTTGCCATGCACAGGTGGCCAATGAGATTGTAACACACAGAGAAAGCTATGTAGTCCTGCTATGCTAGGTCACACATAAGTGACCAATTGAATTACAATTTACCCTACAGTAGCTATTTGAACTAGCCTATCACCTTGGTCAGAATTGGCACCCAAAGGGCACCCAAAGGGCCCATACTCCTTGGTAGCTAGGAGATAGTATGCACCCCCACCGATTGGATACCTCCACCTGGCCTGACCCACCCTTGTATTTGGGCTTTGTTACCTGGGACTGGTTTCCAGGACTTGTTTTTAAGTAAGTTCCCTGAAAGGGGTGGAGGGTGGCAGGGTCAGGATGGAGCTGCTCTGGCTAAATAGGCCCTTATAGTCACCACAATGCATACCCTCCCCAATGTCCATTTGTATGGAACAGAATATTAGGCAAGGGGCAGGGCCTACAGCTTTTTACATCTTCAGTTAATCACGTGTCACTTTGTAGAAACCACAAAGAACAGGAAGTGAGCCTGATACACACCAAAGCAGGGAGAACAGTATTTGGAATGTTAACAAGGAAGCCGCAGTATGAGGCAGCCAGTGTTAACAAGTTTATCAAATTGCCGGTCACATTCACCGTCCCCGCCCAGCAGATCCAGGAATGCGGGGATTCGGGGGAAATTGCACCTGAGGAGGGTTCACAATGATTTCGGAAATGGGCAGTGGAAAAGATTTGCTAGGACACAGGTGTGCCGTCAGCCTGGGTTGCTAGGGACAGGTGAGAAAACAAGAGAGGAAAGAAAGGTTTCCTACAGGATTTTGTGTGTAAGAGTGGATAGCAGCCCCAAGAGATGCTGGAACCCATCTTGTGTTCTAAGGACTCCTATGAGTTTCTTATAGTGGATTATAAATCCTGCTCACACTATGACCACTCCAGTTCCCTGTGGGATTTCTGCCCAGCAGGAGACATGGTCATGATGGACCTTGCTTTGGGACACCTGATAAAGCTCTTTGGAGTTTCTCAGAATTATAAAGTAAGTAGGGACCATGGAGCTCAGAGAGTAATCATTTTATGTCCCAGAAAACTCTGTAAACTGGATTACCATGGTCCTGCTATAGAGTCTTGAAGCTCTTCAAGGCTGTTCCGAAATCTGCTTATGAAGGTTCATTGTTTATTCAAGAATATCATATTGTCAGGGTGCCTGGGTGGCTTGGTTAGTGAGGCAGCCCACTCTGGATTTTGGCTCAGGTCAGTCTCAGGGTTGTGGGATTGAGCCCTCACTCAGCAGAGAGTCTGCTTGTCCCTCTCCCTCTGTTTCCTGTCTCTCCCCACCCCGCCCTATCCCGCCCTGCTTACTCTCTCTCTTTCAGATAAAGAAAGAAATCTTAAAAAGAGAGAGAGAGAGAGAATATTGTATTCCCATCAGCAAAATCTTTCTGGAAAAATGATGGTGCTAAAATCTAAATGGTTTTGTCCACCAAAATAAGTCTCAGAACCAGGAATGGACACAAGAAGGACCTCAGGCATTCTTGGTACTACACATGAAATATACTTGCCCCAGTAAAGCAAGAAGACAATGCTGAGCAAAAGTTGAAACACTACTGTGTAAACACTAATATGATAGAGTATCTTTATAAAAAGATAGTAAAGTATCTTTAATCTTGGTGCTCCAAAACTACTTAATTTTTACTGATATAAAAGCAGGTTATTTTTTTTTTCTCCTCCACTCCTTTTTTTTTTTTTTTCATTGAAGTGTGGTTGTACACAGTATTATGTTAATTTCAGGGGTGCAACATAGTGAGTCAGTACATCTACGTGTTATACTGTACTTACGCCAAGAGTTGCTACCAGCTGTCACCATACAATACTTACTACAATATCACAGACTCTATTCCCTATGGTGTACTTTTCATCCTCTTTAGGTCCAACCATATTGTTGCAAATGGCAAAAATATTTTTCTTTTTTATGGCTAAGTAATATTCCTGTGTGGGGCATGTGTGTATGTATATATTTATCTTCTTTATAGATGATATAGATGATGGACACTTAGGTTGCTTCTATATCTTGCCTATTATAAACAATGGTGATTATAAACAATCACCAAAGGCAATCCTGAAACAATCATCACTTGCCTATTATAAACAATGGTGATTATAAACAATCACCAAAGGCAATCCTGAAACAATCATCACT